>NC_081562.1:78032943-78178385 GCF_022355385.1 Mustela nigripes
GCTCAGTGGGGAGCCTGCTTCTGCCTCTCTGCCTACTTGTGACCTCTTTCTTTCTCAAATAAATAAATAAAATCTTTTTTTTAAAAAAAAAAGGCATTATAGTACAAATACTACATAATTGGGACGCCTGGGTGGCTCAGTTGGTTAAGCAGCTGCCTTCGGCTCAGGTCATGATCCCAGCGTCCTGGGATCGAGTCCCACATCGGGCTCCTTGCTCCGCAGGGAGCCTGTTTCTCCCTCTGACTCTGCCTTCCACTCTGTCTGCCTGTGCTCGCTCTCACTCGCTCTCTCTCTGACAAATAAAATCTTTAAAAAAAAAAAAAAACAAATACTACATAATTATATAACCTTCCAAGTGGGTTCTCAAATAGTGCCCCATGACCAAATGCATTAATATTTCTGCAAAATATAGAAATATTCACACCACGTGGGAAAATAAAGTCCATAAATCATCTCACCTCAGTGATACTCAGGTTTTACTGCTGAGTGATTACAGATCTTGTAAAATATGAAAATCTTTTCAGTTTTCAGTACTTTTTGGATAGAGGAGTATGGAAAAAGGATAGTGTATTTGTAAGAACTTGAAGACAAAATAAGATTGCAAAGATTAAGATTAAAAGTCCACATATTTCTTCCTCCTTCCTTTCTTCCTTTCTTTCTTTTTCTTTCTCTTTTAAGTATACTTTTTAATCCATATCCTCTATTCCTCCACCCACCCCCATTTACCTCCCTTTTGGTAGCCATCAGTTTGTTCTCCATAGTTAAAAGTGTATTTCTTGGTTTATCTCTCTCTTTCTCTCTCTCTCTCTCTTTTTTTCTTTGCTTATTTGTTTTGTTTCCTAAATTCCACATATGAGTGAGACCATATGGTATTTGTCTTTCTTTGATCAACTTATTTCTGTAGCTCCATTCATTTCATTGCAAATGGCAAGATTTCATTCTTCTTTATGGCTGAATGATATTCCATTGTATATATACACCATCTCTTTATCCACTCATCTATTTAAGAACACTTTGGCTGCTTCCATAGTTTGGCTACTGTAAATAACGCTGCAATAAAATAGGGGTGCACGTATCTGTATGAATTAGTGTTTTTTAATTTGGGGGGTAAATAGTTCTTGTTTCACTTTCTTGAGGAACCTCCATACTGTTTTCCAGAGTGGCTGCTCCAGTTTGCATTCCCACCAGGGGTGTAAGAGGATTCCCCTTTCTCTGTATCCTCACAAACACCTGTTGTTCCTTGTGTTTTTTATTTTAGCAGTTCTGACAGGAACCTCATGACAGTTTTGATTTGCGTTTCTTTGATAATGAGTGATGTTAAGCATCTTTTCATGTGTCTGTTAGCCATGTATATGTCTTCTTTGGAGAAATCTCTTTTCATGTTCATTTTTAAATTAGATTATTTGGTTTTTGGTATTGAGTTTTATCAGTTCTTTATATATATTGGATACTAACCCTTTACCACATATGTCACCTGCAAATATCTTCTCCCATTCAGTAGGTTGCCTTTAATTTTTTTGGCCACGACCTTCACTGTGCAGATGGTTTTCATTTTAGTGTAGTCTCAATCATTTAATTTTGCTTTTATTCCCTTACCTCAGGGGTCCTATCTAGAAAAATGTTGCTATGGCTGATGTCAGATTACTTCCTGTGCTCTCTTCAATGATTTTTTATTTTTATCTTTTTATTTATTTTAATTTAAATTTTAGGTATTTAACATGCCATGAAATATTGGTTTCTGGAGTAGAATTCAGTGATTCATCAACTATGTACAACACCCAGTGTTAATCATAACAAATGCCCTCCTTAAATCCTGTCACCTATCTAGCCCATCACCCACCCACCTCCCTCCATCAATCTTCAGTTTTTTCTCTACCATTAAGAGTCTCTTATGGGGGAGCCTGGGTGGCTCAGGTGGCTGGGCGTGTGCCTTCAGTTCAGGTCATGATCTCAGAGTCTTGGGATTGAGCCCCACATCGAGCCCTACATCAAGCCCCTCATTGAGCCCCATATCGAGCCCCACATCTCAGGCTCCCAACTCCACAGAGAGTCTGCTTTCCCTCTTCCTCTGCCCCTCTCCCTGCTTGTGCTTTCTCTGTCTCTCTCCCTCAAATGAATAAATAAATCGAATCCGGTATCTTACGTACCATTTCCACTTGATGATAGATTGCTGCCATGCACACCCAACCTTATGACTTATTTAGTGGTCCAGATTGTCCATTTCATAAAGAGAAGCTCAGGTAATATTGTCACTTGATGTCCCATGGTTAGGCATTCAGTCTCTATCCAGAGCTAAATACCGGGGAGGAGCTATTTCTCAAAAGGAGAATAATTATGTGTAGAAGAGGGCATGGGTTTTCTCTAAGGTCTGCACTGTGATTTCCCTTTTCTGCAAAGGATATCTATTTACTGTATAATAGAGTGAATATTTGTATAGCTATCTGAGTATTAAATATTCTCACAGTTAATTTTCTTTTTCAAAAATCTTTTGTTAGGGACGCCTGGGTGGCTCAGTTGGTTAAGCAGCTGCCTTCGGCTCAGGTCATGATCCCAGCATCCTGGGATCGAGTCCCACATCAGGCTCCTTGCCCCGCAGGGAGCCTGCCTCTCCCTCTGACTCTGCCTGCCACTCTGCCTGTGCTCGCTCTCTCTCTGACAAATAAATAAATAAAATCTTAAAAAATAAAAAAATAAAAATAAATCTTTTGTTAAAAATGTGTTCTTTGATCTGCTGGTCTTCCTCAATATTCTATTTTGGTTTTTATTATTTTTTATTCTATTCTATATTTTATTCTATTTTTTATTTTTATTATTTTTAAATATTCTATTTGGTTTTTATTATTTTTGTTGTTTATATTCATTTTTTCCATCACTTTCTTATTATACTTTTTTCTTTACATTTTCCTTCTTTTGTTTTCTACAGCTACTGCCCTTTGACTTGATTGTTTCCAAGTTTTCCTCTTTTAGTTTTCTATTTGAGACACTTTCTTCTTAGATTTTCTATACTTTGTTCTCATATCCCCTTCTATTTCTGTATTTTCTTTTAATTTTATTTATTTTTACTAGTTCTTATTAGTGCCATTTTAAGTTTTTAACACATACCCCTGGAACAGGATTTTTATATTTATCCTTATAGAGCTTATTGAATTCCAATGGAAAAATCTGCACAGTATGTAAGAATATTTAATATAGTATAGTTGGATTGGCATTTGAGAAGAGCAAAATTATAAGATTAATATTGCTGGAAATCAAAGGGTCCCGACATGAAAAATTTTGTGTCATCACTACTAGCTCTTTTGAGTACACTCACCAATCTGCATCTTTGAATATTAAGGGAGTGTGAAGAAAGCAACGCCATGTTCATATGCTATAGCCAAGTAAGTAAATGGTGTTATATTTATTATAAAAAGGACCATGTTAATAAGCTCCATAGTTGTAAAGATTTCATCCTCAATCAAATGTTAAGTAATTTCATAAGCTTCCATACAAAATATAAATACTGTAGCTACTCTTAGGACCTCTAATAAAGTCCAACATATGTTATTTTATTTTTTAAGTAATATTTTAAACATTTTTATATTAATATGTCTGACCCAGAACAGTCTATAGCATATCTGAAAAAATTTTAAGTACCCAAAGTCTCTCTGCCAACAGCATAAACACAGCTGCAATGTCAAATTTCTCAACAGTGAAAATACTATTTTCCCAAGAAACAATCTTGGAGACAGATGTTTAAGGAGAAATTCCAATCTGCTATCATATATATCTTCATAAAAAACTGATTGAACAAGCATTATATCTTGCAGTAATATAAATAAATCTCAAGGAATTCCTACAGGGATTTCTTACAGCAAACACATTACCATTTAAATAATACATTTCATTAGTATATTCTACAAGCAAATATATCTTACAGTAGTAATATTCTTAAGTAACGCTTAACATATTTTACATGTTATATATTACTTGACATTTCTTGGATTAAATATATTTTTAAATTTTAGTGTGGATAAATTTTGGCAAGAAGCAAAAAAAAAAAAAAAAAATTTGCTTGACCAATGGCTAAGTACATTCTCTATAGCTAGAATGCCTGGATTCACTTTCTGGCTCTGAAACTTATTAGCTGTGTTATTTTAGGCAAATTATTTGACCTGTGCCTCAGCTTTCACACCTATGAAATCAGGCTAATAATATATGTACTCACAGAATTACTACAAGGGTCAAACACTATATGAAATGTTTAGCATTTACAAGTAATATCAAAGAACTTGCTGTTTTTCTAACGTGGCTCAACAGAATGACTAGAGCCAGACTCATAGTTTCTAATACCAGCTTTATTGTTTGTTATCTCCATAACAACATTTAACTTTTCATACCTCAGTTTCCTTACCTAGAAAATGAGAATAATAATATTTACCTCATAAAACTATTGTGGGTTGATATACATAAAGTACTGTGGCTGGTACACAGTAATATCTATACAAATGCATATGCTTTTACCAGCAGCCCTTGCTTACCCTGAATGCCAGTAAAGCTTGAAAGCCCTAATAGCTTAGTGGAATTTTTAGGTAGCCCATCCTCCCCTGACCCACTGAATACCACTATGAGGTAATTCCTCTCGGATTCTTCCTGCCAAGATTCTCCGTGCCCTTCAGGCAACTAGAAGTTTACAGTTAATTATTTATATATATATTTTTTCAAAGATTTTTTTAAAAATTTATTTGACAGAGAGAGAAATCACATGTAGGCAGAGAGGCAGGCAGAGAGAGAGAGGAGAAAACAGGCTCCCCACTAAGCAGAGAGCCCCAATGAGGGGCTCAATCCCAGGGTCCTGAGACCATGACCTGAGCTGAAGGCAGAGGTTTAACCCACCAAGCCACCCAGGGGCCCCAATTATTTAGATTTTAGATTAAAACAATAAGGAGAGAGATACAGAATCAGCTGAAGGTTATACCATATTTGACTTGGCTCTGGTTCTCCTACTCTGGAACTATTTTTTATCTAAATATCTTTATGTCTAAATATTGATCAAAGTCACTTAGTTTCTCTGCTCCTCAATTTTCTCACTTGTAAAATCAAAGGATTGTAACCAGAAATCCCTTGTGTCTCTTCTGGATGTAAAATTCTGAAACTCCAGCGTTCTACCCACATGGTAGATGGCATTTGGGTGTAGTGTGTGGTCTGAGAGAGAACGAGGATCTGAGTTGCTATTTGCATCATGTCCATAGCTCAAATACCACTCACTATTGGTAGCACCTGCCTAAACTGTGGGTCTCTACAAATCCTGTAATTTCTTCTTATTGTGGAGAAAAGCAACCAAAGTAAATTGGAATAACAGAATTTTATAGGTTTGAAAGCCTCTAAAATCCTTACAAATCCAAGCATAAATTTTGGGGTTTAAATGAGGAAATATATATTTGTAAAAGTTCTTCACACAGTTAGTACATTTTACAAATGCAAGTTGTGATCGTGTATAAAATCAATCTGGTCTTAACCTATTTTAGCCAAAGAACTTTATAACAAGTCATATAGATAGAAACCTCTTGATTAGTCCTTGATTCTAAACTGACATCAAAGCATTTCTACATGATAAGATGTCCAAGTAAGATTTCATGTATATGAAGTCATACCAGTTGCTAGGAGGATAAGCAGCTTTACTTTGATGGTTTTGAATTTCCATATTTACTTTCAGCTCCTCTGCCAGAGGCACATACTTTTTTATTCCCCTCTGCCTCTGGATAAGTTTCTATGATATCTTTAATAGCAAGGCATTTTTTCCTACTGCTTTTTTATTTTTATCATATAGTAGAATAACTAATCTGTTGGAAAAATTTGTTTATCCATTATTGCTCTTGGGGTGTCATGTAGTAGTTAATTCTATAGTATCCTTTAAAATATGGCTTGGGTTTATCTTTGTAGTAATAGAGTGATCCATTTACCATCACATAGTTGAAGGACAAGTTTTTGGTGCAAAGTAGTGCAAAATCACATTTTAATTCCTGGCATAATGTTTATCACATTGGTACATCTCTCCACATACTCTGCAACATCCATGCAGATATGTTTTTTTAAAATATGTTTCTTGATCATATATTCATTGTTTCACTAATCACCTCAACAGATCTCTAGGAGTATTATTAACTAGGCTTTTCATGATCATATATGTAATTATTTCTTTAAAATTTTATATTTCACTTTAATACAGTAAAATTAACTTTTCTATGAGTTTTGACTAATGCATAGTCACATAACCACCCCTATGGTCAAGATATATAATAGTTGCACGACCCAAAAACTTCCCTCTTGCAGACCCTTTGCAGTCAACCCCCAATCCCTAAACTCTGGCAACTACTGATTTGGTATTTTCCCAAAAAGTTACCTTTTCCAAAATGTCATATAAATAGAATCATATGGATGGATTGGGCCTTTTATGTATCACTTCTTTCATTTAGAATACTGTGTTTAAGGGACCACCTGGGTGATTCAGTTGGTTAAGTGTCTGCCCTAGGCTCAGGTCCTGATCTCCCGGTCCTGGGATTGAGTCCTGAGTCAGGCTCCCTGCTCTCAGAAGCAGGAGAACAAAACTTCTTCTCCTGCTCATACACACATGCTCCTCCCCGACCATGCGCTAGCGTGCGCTCTCCCTCTCGCTCTCTCTCATATGCACACACGCGCTCCCTCTCTCAAATAAATGAATGTGGTCTTTTAAAAAAAGGGAATAATGTATTTGAGATTCATCAATGCTGTTGCTTGCGTCAATAGTTTGTTTCTGAGTAGAATTCCATAAATATCACGGATATATCCTGTCCCATTTGTTCATTCCCCAGTATAAGCACTTAAGAGTTGTTTCCAAATTTTGATGAATATGGGTAAAGCTGGTATCAACATTTGCTTGCAGGGTTTTGTGTGAACCTAAGTGTTAATTTACCTTGTGTAAATACTCAGGACTGGGATCGATGGGTCTATCCTATTTTATGTTTAAATTTGTAAGAAACTGCCGAACTTCCTTCCGAAGTCACTGTACCATTTTGCATTTTCATCAGCTGTGTATGAGAGTTCTAGGCGCTACAAATACTCATCAACACTTGGTATTATCAGTCTTTTTTTATTATAGCTAATCTTGTGAGTATACAGCAACATCTCTTTGTGGTTTCAATTTGTATTTCTTTTATGACAAATAATTTTTTCATGAGCTTATTACCCATTTGTATGTCTTCTTTTTTTAAATTTCAAAAATTTATTTTTAAATTACAGTTTAATTAATATATAATATCATGTTAGTTTTAGATTTATAACATAATGATTTGGTATTTGTATATACTACAAAATGATCACTAAAATAAGTCTAGTTACCATCCATTATCATACAAAATTACACATTGTTTTTGTGATGAGAGCTTTTAAGATTTACTGTCTTACAGCTTTCACATATGCAATACAATTATTGATGATAGTGACCATGCTGTACCTTACATCCCCATATTACTAATTTTATAACTGGAATTTTATACCTCTTGACCATATATCTTCTTTGGTGAAGTCTGTTCAAAACTTTTACTCGTTTAAAGAAATTTGGGCAGAACCTGGGTGGTTCAGTCAGTTCAGTGGCTGACTCTTGATTTCGACTCAGGTCATGATCTCAGGATCCTTGGACTGAAGCCCATGTTGGGCTCGGCACTCAAGGGGGAGTTCTGCTTAAGGATTCTCTCTTCCTCTCCTTCTGCCCCTCCCTCTGCTTGTGCTCTCTCCCTCTCTCTCTAAAATAAATAAATCTTTAAAGAAAATAAATACCAAATAAATTTGGTTGTTTCTTATTACTTAGATTTTAAAAAATTATAGTAAACAACATAACATAATATTTAACTTCAAACCATTCATAAGTATTATTTCATTGATATTAAATACATGTACAATGCTGTGTAACTGTCATTACTATCTATACCCAAAACTTCATCTTTCCCAACAAAAGCTCTCTACCTATTAAACACTAACACTCTCTTCCCCTTTCTTCCCCTAGTTCCTAGTAACTTCTTTACTTTCTATCTCTCATAATTTTTCTATTCTAGCTGCCTCATATAAGTGGAATCTTACATTGGACTTTTGTGTCTGGCTTATTTCCCTAAGCCTAATTTATTTGTTTATAAATATAAATAATTATAAGCATAATTTGTCATGTTTACAAGTCCATTTGTGTTGTATCATATATCAAAATTTCATTCCTTTTTGTGACTGAATAATATTCTATTGTATCAGATTACTGAGCTCTGTGTTCTGTTCATAAGTTTATTTGTATCAGATATATAATTAACAAATATTTTCTCCTGGTTTGTTGTTTCTCTTTTCATTTTCTTTGAGGTTTTCCAAAGAGGAAAAAAAATTAATTTTGATGAAATCCAAAGTATCAGTTTTTTTTAATAACTATGATTTTGATGTCATATCTAAGAACTCATTTCCCAAACCTGGTGTCACAATGATTTCCTCCTATGCATTCTTCTAATATTTTGAAGTTTTCTACTTAGGTCTGTGACCCATTTTGAGCAAATTGTTATCTAAAGTGTCAAGTATAAATCAAGTTAATGTTTTGCGTGATCCAGTTGTTCCAGCACAATTTATTTTTTATTTTTTATTTTTTAAAGACTTTATTTATTTATTTGACAGAGACACAAATAGAGAGGGAACACAAGCAGGGAAAGTGGGAGAGGGAGAAGCAGGGTTCCCGCTGAGCAGGACACTGGGATCATGACCTGATCTGAAGGCAGACGCTTAACAACTGAGCCACCCAGGTACCCTCCAGCACAATTTTTTGAAAAGACAAACCTTTCTCCATTGAATTACCTTTGCATTTTTGTCAAAAATCAATTAACCATATTCTTAAGGGTTTAATTCTGGACCGTATTATGTTCTTTTGATATGTGTCCATCCTTTTGCCAAAACCACATTGTCATGATTATAATAGATTTATAGGAAGTCTTGAAATCAGATAGTGTGAATCCTCCAACATCTTTTTCTTGTTTTGGCTACCGTACTTCCTCTGTCTTTACATATAAATTCTAGAAACAGTTTGTTGATATCTACAAGAAAAAAAAAATTTTTTTTTTGAGAGAGAGCATGTGCCCATGTGACCCGGGGGGCAGGGGAGGCAGATGGAGAGGGAGAGAGAATCTTAAGCAGGCTTAAGGCCCAGTGCGGAACCCCACTTGGGGCTTGATCTCACAATCCTGAGATCATGATCTGTGTTGAAATCAAGAGTAGGATACTTAACCCATTGAGCCACCCAGCTGCTCCAGTATCTACAAGAAATTCTGCTGGGATTTTATTTATTTTTTTTTTGAAGATTTATTTATTTGACAGACAGAGTTCACAAGTAGGCAGAGAGGGAGGCAGAGAGAGAGGGAGAAAGCAGGCTCCCTGCCGAGCAGAGAGACCAACGCGGGGCTCGATCCCAGGACCCCGAGATCACGACCCGAGCCGAAGGCAGAGGCCTTAACCCACTGAGCCACCCAGGCGCCCCTCTGCTGGGATTTTAATTGGGATTGGGGTGAATCTATAGATCAACTTGGTGAGAATTGACATCTTAACATTTATGATTATTTTTAGATGCAACTATTTGATTCTAAATTTCTGTGACAAATCTTTTATTTCTAAATATAATATGATATTGTCTTATCTTAGCTAACCTAATACAGATATTTAAAATTAAGTTTTTTCTTTATCAATTGAGTTGTTTCCAGGTGATTTTATGTTGTAATAGGTTATTCTCCACTATGAAGTTTTAGTAATGCAAAGCTACCGTCATTTTTATTTATTATTTTAAATATATTATTATTATTAAAAGGCTGATGATTTTTCCTTGATTTTGGAACTATTTAGATCTTTATACGAGCTAAAGTCTTTGTTTATTGATTGATTGTGGTAAAATATACATAATAAAAATTTACCATTTTAATTATTTTAAGTATATAGTTTAGAGGCATTAATTTCATTCACATTGTTGAGCAATCATTACCACCATTCATTTCAGAACCTTTTTCATCTTCTCAAATGGAAGGTATTATTTAAATTATTATTTAACGACTCCTATGTCCATTATCCCCTAGCCTCTAACAACTACCACTCCACTTTTTCTATGAATTTGACTACTCTAGGTTCATTCTGTAAGTGGAATCATACAGTATTCCACCTTTTGTGACTGGCTTATTTCACTTACCATAATGTCTTCAAGGTTCATCCATATTGTAGCATGTGTCAGAATTTCTTTCAAGACTGAATAAATTTCCATTGTATGTATACCGTAGTTTTTCATCCATTCACTCACTGATGGACACTTGGATTGCCTCCACCTTTTGGCTTTTGTGAATAATGCAGGATGGCTATGGATGTACAAATATCTGTCTGAGTCCCTCCTTTCAGTTATTTTGGGTATATTCCAGAAATGGAATTGCTAGATGGTATTCTAGGTTTAATTTTTTTTTTTTTTGAGAAACCACCATACTATTCAGTTGAAGTCTTAAAAGAATGGTTTACTTATTTAACACTGCTTTTTATATGTTATTGCCAGATTTATGGAAAATATTTAAGAAACAAATTGGATTGTAGATATTAATGGACAATAGTGCGGCAAGTAGGGAGAGTCAGGAAGAACCCAATGAGAGAAAATGTATCTCAACAAATAATTTCTAACATCTCCTTGTACTTACATTAGTGCTAAAACTGCAGTATATCACAGCGTCATTAATAGCTTTCTCAAATTCTGATATTGGAGATATAGTCAGAATATGGATTTAAAAAAACTTTTTTTAAAGATTTTATTTATTTATTTGACAGACAGAGATCACAAGTAGGCAGAGAGAGAGAGGAGGAAGCAGGCTCCCCGCTGAGCAGAGAGCCTGATGTGGGGCTCGATCTCAGGATCCTGGGATCATGACCTGAGCCGAAGGCAGAAGCCCTAACCCACTGAGCCACCCAGGCACCCCTGGATTTAAAATTTTTAAATTTATGTCTATGCAAAAGGAAAATCTGACATTCCAAATTCCTTAGCTCTGCAAACAACTTTGTACCAGGTTTTTAAAAAAATTAGTAATTCTTTTAATAAGCCATTTTTGGCTTTATCCAGAATTTATTATAACACATTTTAAAATTCTATGGGAAGCAAATACAAACACTACAAATAATTCAGTTGTTTATTTATTAAGATGTCTATATGTGTCAGTCATTGTGCTAGATGCTTGGAATTTTAAAAACAAGACACTTCATTTAGAATCTACTACAGATATGAGGGAAAAAAGTGAATTGAAAAAAATAATTATGTCTTAGATGGAACAGTACTTCTATTATTACCACATATGGAAGAGGTGCAAAGTATCCAAAAACTTTTGTGTAGAGACTGCTTTAATGGTGTGCGTAGTATTTGCACACTGAAGAGAGTTTCAGATGTCATTAACTGGAAACTAGACTTCAAGGTACATTGGGCCCCAAACTATGGAGAAAAGTGAGATCCTCAGAACTGACCTTTCTTCCTTTCTCCTTCCCTTCCAGTCACTCAGTAAAAGAATATTTTAAAAACCATCTCACTGATCTAGCCAGATCTGTTTTCAGGAGCTAAAAACGTTTATCATGCACTATTCTATTTTAACACAAGCAAAGGCTAAAGACTGTTGACAGAGGAAACAGTGGCTTCATCTGGTTTGACGCTGATTCAAGCCTTAGCCTGGGGCCACTTTTGAGCCATTAAAGCCAATTAATCCTGAAGTACTTAATCTCCATCATCCTCAGTCACTCTAACAACTCCAAATCACAATCTCTTTCCTTCACCAACATTTATACTCTACCCTATTTCAAAGTATTGCTGTCATGTTACTACTTTATACTTTCTCCCCAATAAATCACTCTCCCTCTGGTGGTTTCCTGCCCACCTTAACCCTTTTTATAGTGCCTTTTGGAGTACTGTCCCCAACAATCAACCAGCCAAACAAACCCTTTTCTCAAGGACATTGATTTTCCTTTCCTCTTTGAATTGGCTGCTAGAAAGCTTAGAGCCAATTTTGTGAATGAACTCTACTTCCATTTCCATGGAAGTGCAGTTCATTTTACCATCTTATTCTTATTTCTCCTTTGCTTTATCACTAATACTTTTTAAAACTCTGCCATGTTGTTAACATCTTTGTAAAACTTATTTAAGTACCCTTTATTTATTTATTTTTAAGTAAGTTTCACGCTCAGTACAGAGCCCATTGCGGGGCTTGAACTCACAACCCTGAGATCAAGACCTCAGCTAAGGTCAAGAGTTGGTGGCAACTAAGACACCCACGTGTCCCCTCCTTAAGTACCCTTTAGAGTAACATGAGATTACAATAAATAAATATTACTCTAGTAGTCACTCATTACATATCCAAATCTATTTTTTCTCCTTTACTAACAGAATACCAGTTTTACTTGGAATATCATTATGTCCCAGATCAAACAATTTTGATTTTTTTTAGGTTTTAGCTAGTGAGATATAAATAGAAGTCTACCTCAGAGTTTCCAGAACAGCTATTGTTTTACTATTAAAAGGAAGTTGCACACACTTTGCCCTTCTCTTTTTCTTCTTCCTGTCTATAACTAGAGCATGATGCGTTGCGTTACAGAAGCCATCTTGGTACCATGAGGTCAAAAGCCACATGCTAAGAATGGTGTCACAGGAAGCAAGCACGATCCTTCCCTGATGGTCTCATGAAGCCACAATACCAACCCTGAAATGCTTATTCTTAAACTTTTTATTTTATAACATCAGTAAATTCCCTATTTAGTTAATCTAGGTTCAGATCCTGTTACATACCACCAAGTGCAAACCTCTTCCCGATTCTATACTTTGGTTTCCCACCCTGCCAAATATGCCTTCCCTGGCCCTTGCCTTCAGTAGCTGCCTTCTTATCACACTCTTTTGACTATAACCCCAGATTGTTCATCCCCTCACACCAAAAGAAGCAAAGGCCTGAGAGGAGGTATTGTCATTCTCTTTTTTATTTTATTTATTTATTTATTTATTTATTTATTTAAAGATTTTATTTATTTATCAGAGAGAGAGGGGGAGAGAGCGAGCACAGGCAGACAGAATGGCAGGCAGAGGCAGAGGGAGAAGCAGGCTTCCTGCTGAGCAAGGAGCCCGATGTGGGACTCTATCCCAGGGCGCTGGGATCACGACCTGAGCTGAAGGCAGCTGCTTAACCAAACGAGCCACCCAGGCGTCCCTGTCATTCTCTTTTTTAAAAAGAAATCTGTTTTAACCATTATTTTTCCACTCTTGAACTTCTTTCAGTTCTCACTGTTATCATTATCTGATCTCCTAAAAAAAGTCTCTGCAATCTTACTGTCTACCCAGAACTTTATACACATTCTAGACAATCTCAATATTGATACTCAAGATCCTAATCTTGAAGTTTCTGAACTTCTTCAACCACTCCAATAGCCCATACTGAAAGTCTCATTCAGGAACATGTTATCTCTTTGAGCTCCTCTCTGTGTTGTTTTTTATAAAGATATCTCTTAGACCTTCGGTGTACACGTAATTTTTTTAAAAAGACTGCCTCTTAATTAACAAATTAAACCATTTACAATGTTCATGGCTATGGTAAGTTTGGACAAATATTACCATCTTATTTTGTAGTTACCGTGTACTATGTTTTCCTGTTGTTTCATTTTATACCCATTTTGTTTTTTGCTAGGGATAACCAGGTTTTATTAATTTCATTTTTATTTTAACTGTTTAGGGGTTATGTATTCTATTTCTATTTTAGTAGTAATTAAGGTTTGCTTTACAATTTTGCTGAGGTAAAATTTATGTGCCATACAATGTACCCATTGAAAGAGGATGATTTTTCAATAATATTTAGTAAATTTATACTGTTATCACTATAATTTAGTTTTATTTATTTATTTATTTATGTTTAAAGAAGATTTTATTTATTGATTTGACAGACAAAGATCACAAGTAGGCAGAGAGGCAGGCAGAGAGAGAGGAGGAAGCAGGCTCCCTGCTGAGCAGAGAGCCCTATGTGGGGCCCTATCCCAGGACCCTGGGATCATGACCTGAGCCAAAGGCAGAAGTTTTAACCCACTGAGCCACCCAGGCACCGCCCCCCCTCTTTTTTAAGATAGATTTTTAAGTTTATTTGGCAGAGATCATAAGTAGACAGAGAGGCGGGCAGAGAGCGGTGGAGGGAAGCAGGCTCCCCACTGAGCAGAGAGCCCAGTGTGGGGCTCGATCCCAGGACCCTGAAACCATGACCTGAGCCGAAGGCAGACCAACCCACTGAGCCACCCAGGCGCCCCACTATTCTAGTTTTAGAACTCTCTTATCATCCTCTAAAATTTCATTATGTCTTTTATAGTCCATCCCCTCCCCTGCTCAGCCTCAGACACACATCGATTTTCTATCTGTATAGTTTTGCCTTTTCTAAAAATGTCATAGAAAATGCAACTATACACTATGCAGACTTTTATGTCTGGCTTCTTAGATCATAATTTGAGGTTTATCCATATTGTTGCCTGTATCAGTTTATTAATTCCTGTTTATTGCTGGGTAGCATTCATTGCACAGATATGCCATTTTCTGTTTATTCATTCATTAATGAGTTGATGGACATTTAAATTGTTTCTAATTGTGGGTTTTTGTGAATACTGTTGCTATGAATGTTCCTATACAGGTCTTTGTATAGACAAATGTTTCCAGTTCCCTTGAGTGAATATCTAGAACTGGAATGGCTAGGTCATATGAGAAGAATGTGTTGCTGCTACCCACTGCTTGGCATAAGCCAGAAAAGGTGGGGACAGCTAAACTCTGGTTATGTGTGCTCCAACCAATAATCCTGAAAGTTCCACTGGGCTCTTGTTCTCACCCCTCTTATAGAATCCTTCTGAACCTTCAGCACCCCTAAAACAACTCCCATATTTTTAACAGTCTGTCCTCTTCTTTTTTCACATTTGGTTTGGGTTCTCCCTCAAACTGAGCTCATCTGCTTTTTACCTTCTGGAATATCTCATAATATCTTGCCCACAAACAGCACCTTTACGTGGTTTGTTTTCTTTCTTTCTTTCTTTTTCCTATTTTATTTTTTATTTGACAGAGAGAGAGAGAGCACAAGCAGGCAGAGGGAGAAGGAGAAGCAGGCTCCCTCCTGAGTAAGGAGCCTGACATGGGGCTCAATCCCAGGACCCTGGGATCATGACCTGAGCTGAAGGCAGCTGCTTAACCAACTGAGCCACCCAGGCACCACTTTACTTGGTTTTCAACACTGCTATGAATTTATTTATAGTGTAACTGTTCTGAGATTAGAAGTTCTGACCATAAGACAGTAGACGACAATCAGATCCCAGAGTAATATGATAGACCCACATGCAGGTTTCCAAAGCAAATGTTTGATAATCATTTAGAAAACCTACCTATGATGAAAATGTAAACAGGTTAAGAAAGTGGAGGAGGAAGAAAATTTGTGGAGAGGTTTCTTTGGAGAGAGCTACTGCCATATTGATAATTCCACTTCTGTCCTACAATGCTCCCCCTCCCTCCTTCCCTCGAGCCCAGCCAGAACAGGCTTCAGGGGACCCCCCCCCCCCGAGGACTTGATATGTGTTCCCTGAAGCTGGAAAGCATATTGTTCTGATGGCTGACAGAAACCTTCAGCATCAAAAGACAAGAACCAATGGCAATTGTCCCAGGAAGTCAGGGCAGAGACACCAAGTGGTGTTTTGCTTTGAGCAGTAACTGTATTCCCTTCTGATAACAAGCCAAAGGTGACCATCAGGATGAGGTGTAGAGCTTTGGGGAGGAAAACTGGCCAAGGGTCATTTTTTAAAAAGTGTCATGTCATTTCTGCAAAAAGAAAAGGGCTGTGTGAGTGGACCAAGACTCTGGAAGGGAAGCAGCAGGGGCCACTGAAGAAAATGAAGTCATCACAGCACACGCATTTGGAGAAACACAACCAAAGAACATAAAAAATACATGTAAGAGAGTCTTCTTTAAACACCTGCAAAGCTGCAAGTGTATGACATCACTTAAAACAGTATCAGTCAGATGAGAGCTTTCTGTGTCCCTTTTCCTTTCTTCTGCCTTTATCCTCCAACCTGGCAGGGGCTGGTAAGCTGTGAGTTTGAAAAGAAGCTAATGACATCTCTTCCAGGTATCAGGAAGCCTGCCTGAAGCTAGCCCTGACTCTAGGAAAAGGGAGGATTTCATTCCAAATCAGTTTTAGGATTATGATTCTTATAAAGAATTGGTCATGCTAATTTCCATATTCAGACTGTGTTTTGTGACTTAAAGGGAGCATAAGAGTATCTATTTCCTAAGAGACACCAAAAGAGTAATGGGGGCCTGCTAGAAGTCTCAAGGGGGCAGCAGAACCACGTCCCTCACTTAATAAGTTTAAAGGGACGGTAGCTAACCACATAAAAGTTAGTTCATCAATTGCAAGTCTTAGGTTGGGCTTGTTAAATGATATGATGACAATTTTTACTTCTGTTCTGTTATTTCTAGGGATTTAAAGTTGAGCGAGAGGCTGAAGTGTTTTCGTAATCCAGTCGTTTCACTTCTGAAATCATTTCTTTTGGTTTCTGAAAATAACTGCCTACTTTTCCGGTATTCTTACTGTTTCTTTGTATATACTTTTAGCCACCAGTTCATTACATTTTCTGTTTCCCCAGCTTGGGCTCAACTCCCTTTCCTTTCCAGTCAAGACATTCCAGTGCATTATTTCGATTTGCTATTCTGTTTCCAGGACGCCACCTGCTGTTGTACCTCATCCTTGCACTGACCCTGCTAATCTGCCTTTTCTAGTTCTAGACACAGGCCGCTGAGCAATGTTGAAGAAATCATTTAACCCCACACCCAGCAAATTCTTATTCTCCAAACTCAGTTGGACTCCTGGTACTTCTTTGCAAAACATTTATATATTTTCTTGGGTCAGTTCCCCTTTTCCACCCACTTTAGTAGCTATTATGATTTTGGGGGGGTGAGCAGTCATTTGCCTGAATAAACTCATATTTCACAGAAAATATTGAAAAAGTTTTGTGAGCAAACTCTCCATCTAAAATTTTATATTTCCTTCTCGTTCCCTGATTCCTCTAGTCTAAGGTATAGATTATCTCCCCACTGCTTGGATCTATTTTGTTTGCCAGTGTCCTATGATATGTTCACTGTGTATCAGTAACCAGAAGCCCTTGTTGAATGCAGATTCTGATTCAGCAGGTCTGGGTGGGGCCTAAGGTTGTGTGTTTCCAGCAACGTTCCAGGTGATGCCGATACTGTTGGTCCACAGCCCACACTTAGAGTAGCAATGCTATTGTTTGGCATCCTCTCATCTCCTTTTGCTCTACTCATTATTCTTGTTTTATTTTCACACTCTCCCTACTGACTTTTCAGCATATAAAATGCTTGAATTTCTCCAATATTTAAAAAAAGTACCTTTCCAAAATCTTTTCTTCTTAAGGCATCACTCTATCTCCTACGTAACATTCTCTATGTTACCTATTTAACCTAGCAAATTTTCCTAAAGCTTAGCAGCTGAAAATAACAATTTCTGGGAGCTGAAAAACCCAGGCATGGTGTAGCTACGTCCTCTGGCTGCAATTGAGATATAATCTTGGGTGACAGTCACCTCAAAGCTTGTCTAGGGAAGGATCCATTTCTAAATTCATTTATCTACTAATGGTGGGATTAGTTCCTTGTGCCTGGTTGGACTGAGGGCCTCACTTTCTTATTGGCTACTGCCTAGAAGCCTCCGTCAGTGCTTTGTCATGTGGGCCTCTCAACAGAGCATCTCACAACATGGCAGCTGGCTCCCATCAGAGTTCACACAGAGTGCAAGCAAGGGCGAGCAAGACAGAATCCAGTCTTCTTGTAACCCATCACTTTTGCTATATTCTGTTCATTAGAAGCAAGTCACTAAGTCTAACCTACACTCAGGGGAAGGGGACTCCACAAAGGCATGAATACCAAGTGGTCGTTTTTAGAAGCTGTCTACCATACCTTCCCAGCCAAGGCTCTTGAAAAAGTCTACACTTGCTTTCCCCATTCTGCCAACTTTCATTCACTTTTTGAACCTTTAGGTTTTGGGTTCTCACTTTCACTGCTTACTAAAGATGCCCTAATTGTCAAATCCAGAAATCACTTCTCACTTCTCACCTTTCCTGCCCTTTTACTGAGCGTTCATAACCCACTCTCTCTTGATTTTATCCCTATTCCTTGAACCAAAACTTCTCAATACCCTTTCTAGCTCCTCTTCATTGATGCATATTTTGAAGTAGATATTTCATATGTTCCTGTACATTGTCTTCTCTTTGCTCTGCATACAGTCCTCTCGTCTTCACCTACAGATTCTGTTAACCTCAAAAATAAAAATGTGTTCAGTTGAGAAATTACAACTTAGGACAAGCAATCTGTGGCAAAAACGATAGGCAAATTAGGAGAACAAGGAAAGCAATGCTCTTTTATAGAGGAAAGGGGGGAGTTGGGAGGGCGCTTATGAACTAAAAGCCAGTTGGAGTAAACTGGAAATTCGCAGTATAGTGGCTTTTCCTTGGCTAAGTTGTGACTGCCTCTCATTGGCTGGCCGGGTGCATGCTTGGGTTCCTGCTGGGGTAGCAAGGTAGTAGCTAAAGTAGTATCCACTTGCAAGGTCTAGCTCTTCTTGTTGAGGTCTGCAATCCACGATATACATATAGCAATTTAAAAATTTAGAACTTATATGTTAACACTCTGCATACATTTTCCAGATAGGGGAACCAGCCTATTTGCAAATCAATAATCCAATATTTAAATCTGAACAAATTATATGTGACTCTCTTATTCACTCTGATTTCTTGCACTTTATCCCCACTCCTTTCTTATCCTACTTTTCTTTTATTGCTATCTCAAACACAGAATGGTAGGTGTAGTGCAATGTATATAACCATGAAAGAGAAATATAGAAATATCTTAAGGTTTTTCATTTTCTATGTCATAATTTTTAGTGAGAGATTGCATGAAATCAGCCTATCCACTGGCATACTTTATCCTCCCAGTCCCATATAAGGTAACTTAAGTGGGAATATTAATGGCTTGATGCTTTTAGAAAGGGCCTGTCATAAATTATTTGACCCCTTGCCCAAACAAAAGCAAAAATTAAATCCACTGGACAACACAATCTGCAAGTGAGCTGATTAGCATTGCCAAAATAGGGCAAATATTTAGTCATTAGGAGACATCTTGAATGACAATACTCTTAAGAGCTGTCCATTAGAATAGGTATATGTCAAGATACAGACACTTGAGAAAGGCAAATGAGCAAATATAGATAATCCATTAGTTCTCAATTAGAATTAGTGAGAGCCTGGTGTGGAGGAATGCAACAGAAGAAGCTTCCATTACTTGTTTATCCTACTTATCTGAAGTCAGAGCCAATAATCCCTGTGATCCCAAGAATGGTGATAAATGTTTTTCCACATTTAGAAAGAGCCAATTGGCAGAACCTTTACAAATAGGCCAATGCCTGCTCTTAGTAACATGATACAAATAAGGCTTTGCTGAGTTAATTCTGATGGGTCATGTGCCTTGACTTGTTTCTTATTAGCACAGAGATAGATTTACACCAATTCTCCTGCTTTCTGGCTCCGTGCCTTTTGCAACCACCTGCATGCACTTAAGAGACAGAAGGGTGACATTAATATTTCAGGAAGAAAACCAAGCTACCTGACCTATGGAAGTATGACCTTTGCATCTGTCAAGTGCCAGGTTGTCTCCAAACCAATATGGGAACATCTATAAGACTTTGGGTTCAAAAACAGTTTCACAGCACGTCTTTGCTGTATTCCAAGGAAACTATTTTTTCCCCCTCCCTTGATTTGGTTCTTTTAGTCCAAGCTAAATCCTAAGTATCTTTTAGGTCTCTGCTTTTTCTCTTTACCCCTACTAGTATTTATTTTGTCATTTGGGCAACTCAGTTTCTGTGCTTGACCAATATCTGATTCTGCATTTGCTTTATTTTACTAGGTCTCTTTGACCTGCTTGTGTCCTCCTCTGTATCTGGTTTAAATTTTTGGCTGCTTTTGTTTTAGCTGTCCTCTAACAGTCTGTCGAAACTTCCATCCATTGGAGAGCTACATTAGAACAGTGTATACTGGCTTATCAGACCCTATGACCTTCCATCTTCTAAAATGATTTTATTTGTATGATTTTGAGTTGAAGCTGTCTGACAGCATTGGATTATGACCTATGTAACATTTTTTGTTCAATTCTTATCCTTTGTATTTATAACATGAATGCTGAGTATCCATGGGAAAAAATGTTTCATTTACCTTTTAGAAATCATTTGGAGTTATTATTCCCCTAAATGCACACAGAATGATACCTTATTAATTAATAGATAGAAATCTAGGAAGAAAAACTCACTATTTTTTTAATCTCAACTAATTAACACCATATGTTAATCTAAGTGATTTTTATAATTTTCAAACTTGGTCTCATCTAAGAAGTAAGACTGTTTATACTATCCCCAAGGAGGCTTGTACCCCTACAAGTGCCATTTCAAATATTTTAACTCTTTCATTATTGCCAATTTTCAGAATACAGAATTTTCAATTCTTAGTGGATTATTTCTTTACAGAGGCAATGTGTTTGTTGTGTGGATTAAATAACTTGGAACAGATCCTAACACATAGCATAGACATTTGCTAGTATAACTTTTTTTTTTTTAAGAATTTATTTATTTGACAGAGTAAGATCACAAGTAGGCAGAGAGGCAGGCAGAGAGAGAGAGAGGAGGAAGCAGGCTCTCTGCTGAGCAGAGAGCATGATGTGGGACTCGATCCCAGGACCCTGAGATCATGACCTGAGCCAAAGGCAGTGGTTTAACCCACTGAGCCATCCAGGCGACCACTAGTATAACTTTTTAAAAATTATAGTAATGGATTAGCATCAAGATCATGCTGGATGGTATCTAGCCAGGGATATCTGAATATGGCTTTGGACCTGTTACTCCTCTCTATAGTAGTGTTGAGGGAACCTATTTGCATCAAGGGGCAAAACAAGACAAAGTGATACTTCATTGTTAGCTATATCTTTGGCTTCAAACACTAACATAAGCAGAAGAACAGTAAAATTCCACTTCTTTCAGTTGGAGTCCCCAAAACCAACAGTCAAAGCAAGCCAAATGGCACATCTTTTCTCTCCTTCCTACCTTTATCCTTAGTCATACCCTCGCCTTGAAATTTGCCATTCCGGTAGTATAAAAATGATACCTGAGAGAGCTGGAAAACAAGAGAGAAATAGTAGGAGAGAAAAAATTCTCTGAGCGTAGAGCTATATACCCTACACTTTCTCGCGCCAGAGCAAAACACTCAACAGGACTGTGTCACCTGGGAAAAGAGAGACAAATGGAGAACAGAGGAAGGGAAGGTTGTTTAGGTTTCTATCCAGTTTTAAGCCAGACTTCCATAACCTCGTGGGT
Source organism: Mustela nigripes (assembly GCF_022355385.1). NCBI lineage: Eukaryota > Metazoa > Chordata > Mammalia > Carnivora > Mustelidae > Mustela > Mustela nigripes. The sequence continues at coordinate 78,054,402 of NC_081562.1, forward strand.
ACCAACTGAAAAGAAGAGGAAGAGCTGGTTCAGTTTTGAAACCGGGCACTAACGCTTCACTCGTACAGCTATCCCAGTTTTGAATGGCTTTGACAGCAGCCAGACACCGAACACTAGCCGTGGCCACTGCAATATTCCTTAAACCAAACCAAACCAAATCAAACTGTAGAAATTCCCCTTATGGACTGAGTCAGAGGACAAAGGACTCACACAAAGAATACGACCCTTGCATGTGGGTAACAACCATCTTCCAGGATTGTGAAGATGATTGGCAGTCAGGTATGTAATGTACATGGCTCGTAGTAAGCCCTCAAATTGTTGCTCCTTTTCTGCATTTTGCTGTTATTATTATAAAGAGAATCTTCTATGCTAGATATAGAAACAGGGAAAACGGAATTAAAAGGTAAAAATTATATAGTGCTTGATATAATAACTACATCTCCCAGAACTGTAGCAAAAAATGATTGACCATTTAGGACTTAAAATCTTAAAAGTCCTTTTGTTTTCAGTATTCTCTGTAACACGCTGACTAGAAGTGGTCAAATACAGTCCTTGGGTATAGATTTAAGAAACTTAAAATGAGTACAGAATCTGACAGCGATGCTCCACCTAGGTTTAAATAATATTTAGAGTTCAGCTGAGATGTTAGCCAAAAATAGATTTGTTACAGATTAATAACATGGCATGAATCATCGTCTCTCTAGCCTATCAAGTAAAGATTTTTTTCAAAGGATATTCTAGAGTCAGATGCAGTTCATGTATTTGATATATATGTGTTTCTGCAATTTGATTCTTTAATTTCAAAGAATACAACAAACAAGGGCATACATTATCTAAGGCTACATATTTGGGTTTATCAGATAAGAACTAAGTGAAGGAATGCAAGAACATGTGTTTTTGTTGTGTTGTTTATTTATCTTCTATTTAAAAGGAAAAGACGTTCTATGTAAAAAGAGACTTGATGTTTTCAAGGACGAACCATTACTTAGAAACCATAGAACATAGAATTACGGGTATCTTTTAAAAAAAAAATTATTTATTTATTATTTGAGAGAGAGAGAGAGAGAGAGATTGAGAAAATGAGAGGAGGGGCAGTGGGAGAAGCAGACTCCCTGTGGAACAGGGAGCCCATCATCTTGGAACTCTATCCCAGGACCCTGGGATCATGACCTGAGCTGAAGGCAGACACTTACTTAATAGACTGAGCTACCCAGGCACCCTAGAATTACAGATATCTTTGTGAGTAAGGATTTTTAAAAAGCAGTTATCATAGTTTTTGACAGTATTAACACCAACACAGAAAGTTGGAAGAGCTCATACTGAGATCATCACCTAACACTGCAGTGATAAAACATTCAAGTCCAACCTCAGAATACCTGACATTTACTATGGAGATAAAAACGTGGGTTTTAAAAAACTAGTCCAATAAGATTTTATCAGGGAACTTGGTATTTTTTTTCATTTGCACTGGAATTTGTGGTTGGTTAAGCTTTCACAATGATCCAATTTAATCTTTAATCTTTAACATTATCATAACCTCTAGGTAATAGCACCTGGAATTTTATTGAAGTTAATTGTAATATCCTTAATAGTTATTTTTAGAAAAGGTATTAGAGAAAAAAAGAGTAGAAAAAGAGAAAGATAAAAAAGGTAAGTACAGGGGCGCCTGGGTGGCTCAGTGGGTTAAAGCCTCTGCCTTCAGCTCAGGTCATGATCCCAGGGTCCTGGGATGGAGCCCAGCATCAGGCTCTCTGCTCAGCAGGGAGCCTGCTTCCCCCTCTCTCTCTGCCTGCCTCTCTGCCTACTTGTGATCTTTGTCTTTTAAATAAATAAATAAAATCTTAAAAGTAAGTAAAAACAGATAAAGTTCAACCAAATCATGTAATTTAAGATGTGTTATTTAGACTGTGCATAAATTTAAGCATCTTCTAGTATTATAGCCATAAAACATGTAGATTCCCTAACTTCTCTGTGACTCAATTTCTTCATCTAGAAAATGGGCATACCTCGTTCAGTTCTTGGGAGGGTTAAATTAGAAAATACATTTAAAGTGCTTAGAATAGTACTTAGCACATAATAGGATTCATCATAGGATATATATATATATATATATATATATTTAAAGATTTTATTTATTCATTTGACAGATAGAGATCACAGGTAGGCAGAGAAGCAGGCAGAGAGGGAGGAGGAAGCAGGCTCCCCACTGAGCAGAGAGCCCGATGCGGGGCTTGATTCCAGGACCCTGGGATCATGACCTGAGCCGAAGGCAGAGGCTTTAACACACTGAGCCACCCAGGCGCCCCATCATAGGATATATGTTATCAGTAGTTGCACATAGGAAATAATGGCTTAATACATAGGAATAAATAAAGAGTACATTGTCTTAGAATTTATCTACCTAAAATTTGGAGAAAATATTTTAAATATCCTAATCAATAAAAAATTCTGAAAAATACCCAATACACAATTTATATTTATATTTAGAAAATATAATATTTATATTATATTCTGTAATACATCACAGAATCACTGTCCATTAAGCATAGGAAGCAAAAACTACCTTAAAATGTTATACATAGGGGCGCCTGGGTGGCTCAGTGGGTTAAGACCTCTGCCTTCGGCTCGGGTCATGATCCCATTATCCTGGGATCGAGCCCCACATCCAGCTCTCTGCTCAGCCGGGAGCCTGCTTCCTCCTCTCTCTCTGCCTGCCTCTCAGCCTACTTGTGATCTCTGTCTGTCAAATGAATAAATAAAATCTAAAAAAAAAAAATGCTATACATAATGCATAAGTAGTACTTATTACCATCAAACATTTTATTTGTTTACAACTTTTTTCCAAATTCAGAGGTTCCCTAGAAAACCTTCCACTGTAGATTATTATCATGATAAAACCCCATTATAACACAGCTTATTAGTACCTAGATTTGTATACTTGTATCAGATCATTTCCACTAAAAATTATATCTTTTTTTTTTATAAATTTTTTTTTAAAGATTTTTTATTTATTTATTTGACAGAGAGAGATGACAAGCAGGCAGAGAGGCAGGCAGAGAGAGGGGAGGAAGCAGGCTCCCTGCTGAACAGAGAGCCCGATGCGGGGCTCGATCCCAGGACCCTGGGATCATGACCTGAGCCGAAGGCAGCGGCTTAACTCACTGAGCCACCCAGGCGCCCCCTAAAAATTATATCTTGTCCTAAAACAACATCTCATTAATTTGTTGTTTAAGTTATGGGTCAAATAATGTTTTCCTGAAAAACTAATATAGTTTTAGACTAAAAAAGGCATTAATTTTTCTCACCAACACCAGGATTTTTATATATTTGTGTTTAATAAGGCAAGTAATTTCCAAATACTATGGCAGTGTAACTGACATAATAGTTTTTCTAGACTTGTATAAATTCAGAGTGATTAATCACTAACTCTGTAAGATAATGTAATAAAATTTGGTCTTTAAAATAGAACCACTATTTTAAATTCCTGCACATTTTATGTACATTGTTTTCTCATAATAAATTCCAACTGTATTAATATATATTCAATTCCATTTTTCATCTCTTATTTGTAGCCTAAAATGAGTGTTTTTATGTCCAAGAAAGAATTAAAGAATGGTAGGAAAAGGGATAGAAAAATGGAGCTTCCCAAAACGCTGGGAATTAAAAAGAAGAAGGTGGGAGAAGGATGGCATGAAAAGACAGTTGGAAGAGAAACAATGAGTTCAGTCTAGTGCTGATCCTAATATGTTCCTATGTCTGATTCTAGACATTGGAATTGTCTTCGGGGTTTCAGTTATCAGAAGACTTAAGTGGGCTGGATATCCAAGACAACTCACTTTTATGAATAGCCACAGACAAGGTGATGCTGGTTGACTGCTGGGAGTTCAGCTAAAGCTTTTGATGAGTGCCTGTATCTTCTTCATGTGGCTTGTTTTTTACAACGGGAGGACCAGAATCCCAATGGGAGCATCTTGAGTGCTGAGTGACCCCAGAGCAAACATTTCAAAAGGCCCAGATGGAAGCCACAAAACTTGTGATCTGGCCTTGGAAATCCCACAACATCATTTCCAATGCATTCTGTGGGCCATCCAAATCACCGAAGTTATCTCAGATTTGGATAGAGGAAATAGACTCCATTTCTCACAGGAAGTATAGCAGAATTTGTGGCAACACTTAATGAACCACAAATTTGAAAAAAAAAATTCTAGAAATGAAAATCATTATGAACAAAATTAAGAACTCAGTACATGGATTTCACAGGAATTTGGACAAGTTAAAAAAAAAAAGTAATCTGGAAGAGAGAATGGCAAAGCAAATAACCAGAATATAAAATCCAAAGATAAAGAAAGATTCTTTTTGTTTTTTTAAAGAATTTATTTATTTATTTGACAGAGAGAACACAAGTAGGCAGTGAGGCACGCAGAGAGAGGAGGAAGCAGGCTTCCTGCTGAGCAGAGAGCCTGATGTGGGACTCGATCCCAGGACCCTGGGATCATAACCCGAGCCAAAGTCGGTGGCTTAACCCACTGAGCCACCCAGGCGCCCTAAAGAAAGATTCTTTAAAACGACATTAGAAATCAGACGATAATAGGATAATTTTTTTCAAAAAGCTCAAGGAAGATAACTACCAACTTAAAATTCTGTATCTAGCGACAGTATTCTTCAGAAATGTTTCACTCAGGGTGCCTGGGTGGCTCAGATGGTTAAGCATCTGACTCTTGGTTTCTGCTCAAGTCATGATTTCAGGGTCCTGGGATGGAGCCCAGCCTCAGGCTCCCCACTCAGCAGGAACTCGGCTACCCTTCCCCCTTTGCCCCTCCCCCTGCTTACACATGCTCTCTCTCTCTCTCTCAAATAAGCAAATAAATTTTTTTTTAATTTTTAAAAAAGAATTTATTTATTTATTTGACAGAGAGAGATCACAAGTAGGCAGAGAGGCAGGCACAGACAGAGGGGGAGGCAGGCTCCCCGCTGAGCAGAGAGCCCCATGTGGGGCTCCATCCTAGGACCCTGAGATCATAACCTGAGCTGAAGGCAGAGGCTTTAACCCACTGAGCTACCCAGGCACCCCAGCAAATAAATCTTTTTTTTTTTTTTTTTTTTTTTAAGAAATGTGTCACTTGAACAAAAATGAAGATAATCCATTACCAGCAGGCCCATATTAAAGGAAATACTAAAGGGTGTTCTCTAGGCAAAAAAAGAAAATGGTCCTATATAGGAGTTCCCACATGCAAGAAGGAATGAAGAGCACAAAATAGTAAATGTATGGATAAATCTGAATCAATAGATGGATTGAATAAAATAATAATAAAAATTTGGGGGTGTTTCAGAATATATAGAAATTGAAACACATGATAATACTAGCATATATACTAATAGAGGAAGTTATATAGAGTTAAGGTATTCTGGAGAGAAAGTGAAGTCCTAGTTATCAGAATTTGACAAGTCATTAATGTATTAGAGTTCAGATATAAAACAGGTATAAATGCTTATATTTATTGTATACTGATTTATAGCCAAGGTAATAAGATAAAGGATATATATATCCTTTCCCTTTTTGAATATATATATATGTACACATATATATAAATATAATAAATAGTGCTTGAACAATTGGATATCCACCTACAAAATGATGAATTTAGACTTTTATCTCATACCATACACAAAAACAAACCCAAGATGGATCATAGTCATAAATGTAAGAGCTAGAACTATCGGAAAACGTGGGCATATGGGCTCTCGGCTGGCTTAGTTGTTGGAGCATGTGACTCTTAATCTCAGGGTTGTGAGTTCAAGGCTCACACTGGGTGTGGGAATTACTTAAAAAAAAAAAACAAAAACCAGCATAGGAGTAAATAGATAGGACATCAAAACCATAAGAAACAGAAGAAAAAATTGATAAGCTGGACTTAACCAAAATTAAACATTTTTGCCCTTCTAAAGACATAGTAAGGCAGTGAAAAGACAAGCCAGAAATTGGAAAAAAATTTTTTAAAAAGATTTTATTTATTTATTTGAGAGAGAACCAGAAAGAGAGTACAAGTGGAGGGTCTGAGGGCAGAGGCAGAAAAGCACACTCCTCACTCAGCAGGGAGCCCAACATGGGGCTTGATCCCTGGACCCCAGGGTCATGACCTGAGTTGAAGACAGACACTTACCTGGCTGAGCCACCTAAGCACCCCAGGAAAAATATTTAAATCACATAACTAAAAGGGGATTATACCCATAACAACTCAATGATAAGGCAAATAATGGGGGAAAGATTTGAATAGACATTTCAACCAAAAAAAACATGTGAATGGTCAGTAAGTACAGAATAGATGCTCAAATATCATTAGTTATTAGGAAAGTGCAAATTAACACCATAATGCAATAACACTTCACACCTGCAAAAATGGCTATAATACAAAAGAAAATAAGTGTTGGTGAGAATGTATGGAAACTGGAACCCTCAGACATTGCTAGCAGGAATGTAAAATGGTGCAGCCGCTTTGGAAAACAGTTTGGCAGTTTCTTAAAATATTAAATATAGACTTATCCTGTAACTCAGCAATTCTTCTCTTAGTCGACAAATGGGGCACCTGGGTGACTCAGTCAGTTGAGTGCCTGGCCCTTCATTTCCGTTCAGGTTGTGATCTCATGTGCTCAGCAGGGAGTCCGCTTGAGAGTCTCTCTCCCTGTCCTTCTGCCCCTCCCCCTGCTCTCTCTGTCTTTTTCTCTCTCCCAAATAAATAAATCTTAAAAAAAAGAAAGAAAAAATACATGTCAACATAAAGACTTGTACACAGATGGTCATAGGAGCATTTTCATAATAGCTAAAAAGTGGAAATAATTCAAATGTCCCTTGTTTGGTACATGGATAAACTAAATGTAGTGCAGACACAAAATTGACTAATGTTGGGAATAAAAAGGAATGAAGTACTAATATACTCATTACAGTATGGATGAACCTCAAGAACATTATGCTGAGTGAAAGAAGCCAAACACAAGAGACCACATTCTGTACAATCCATTTATATGAAATTTCTAGAAAAGACAAAACTATGTACAGAGAAAGCAGGTGAGTGGTTGCCTGGAACAGGGTATGGGAAAGGGAGTAGCTTCAAATTGGCCGCAAGACTTCTTATCTTTTTTTAAAGATTATTTATTTATTTATTTGACCGAGAGACACAGCTAGAGAGGAAACACAAGCAGGGGGAGCAGGAAAGGGAGAACAGGCTTCCCGCTGAGCAGGGAGCCTGATGCAGGGCACAATCCCAGGACTCTGGATGACTTGAGCCAAAGGCAGACACCCAACAACTGAGCCACCCAGGCGCCCCAGCCACAAGACTTCTTTTTGGGTGATGGAAATGTCCTATAATTAAACTGTGGTGATGGTTTCAGAACTCTGTAGAATTATTAAAAAGTAATTTAAGTACATACTTAAAATTAGTGCATTTTATTGTATATAAATTATCTCAAAGCTATTAAAATTTTTAAAATAAAATAACATATTTTGTAATCAGAGAATACACTCTCAAACATTAGTGAGGTAATGCATATTTTCCAAACTCAAAGAGGAGAGAAACAGAATAATAAAAATGCTTAACCAATAAAAGGGAAGAAAAAGGGCAAAGAGGATCATAAAATACATGGGACAAATAATAAGCACATTATAAGATGGTAGATTTAAATCCAGACATATAAGTAGTAACATTAAAATACAAATGGGCTGTTTACTATTTGTCAGCTCCAAATTCACCCTTGTTTTTGCTCTGTGAGAATGGTTCTGGGCCTTTTAAATACTTTTCCTTTGCCAGATGGCCCTGAAACTTTGTCAGTAGATGGCGCCAGGAACTATTACAGGAAAATTGTTATTACTTCCTGGTTCCACTGTGCTCACTCTCCAGGCTCCTGCAGCATGGGCAGTTTCCCAGCATCCAGCTCCTGCAGAGCATACGGCTTTCCCAGCCTCGGACATTTGCCCTTTCTCCAGCACAAGTTTCCTGCAGTGCACAGTGGCCAGCAGCAGCCAGCAGCCAGCAACTTTCCATTTCTTGGGTGGCTTTGTAGTGGAGCGCCTCACGTGAGATGCCAGCCCAGGAGAAGCTTTCCCCAGGACCCTACAGTGAAGATTTCTGGTAAGTTCCACTGGGCAGACTTCCAGGAAGTTCCCTCCATGTGGCACCACAGAGAATTCCTGATTTCTCAGCCCAGAGGTGGTAGGTGGGAGGAGTACTTTTCCTTTAATACTCTGTCTCATCTGTAGAGTAGTGGCTGTTCCTTATATCTGCTTTATTTATTATAATCCTCTTTGCTTCTTACTAGGTAATCCTTCATTACCCTTTATTATAATTACTAATGTGATTTATATTATATTTTCCCTACAAATTACTATGTGGTTTCTCTCTCTTAAGTGGACCTTCACTGATACATGTACTAAATGCTCTAATTAAAAGACAAACATTTTCAGATTTAATGAAAAAATTAACAAACATATTTTGCATATAAAGGACATAGCTAAAACAGAAGGGTACAGAAAGATTGAAAGTAAAAATATGGGAAGAGATGTACTGCAAAATGACTGACCAAAGAAAAGCTGATATAGTTATTAAGGCAAAAATAATTATCAGAGATAAAGAGGAGCGCTTTATAATGATAAAAATTTAATTCACAGGAAGGTATAAAAAGTTCTAAATTTCTGTGGTGACTAATAACAGCCTCAAAAAATATGGATAGAACTATAAGAATAAATAGATAAATCCATAATCATAGTGGGAGATTTTAACACTCCTGTGTCAGTTGAACAAAGAGAAAAGAAAAAAAAGAAAGTCAGGTCATAGATTTGAACAAAATAATTAACAAACCTGATTTTACTGCAGGCAGCAACTGCAGAATCCATATTTTCCAAGGATAAAAAGAATATTTGTAAAAACTATTTGTTGTACAATAAAGTCTAAAGACATTTCAAATGATTAAAAGCCTATTTGGTATGTTTTCTGATCAAAATGAAATTAAGCTAGAAAATTAGTATAAAAGAAAATATACATTTGGAAATTTATAAATATATTACCAAATAACCCATGGATCAAAGATGAAATCACAGTAGATACTAGTTAAGATTTTGAACTGAATGATAATAAAAATATAGCTTCTTAAAATTTGTGTAGCCAACTAGTGCTTAGAGGTTAATTTCTAGGCTAAAAATGTATATACAAGGAAATGAGAAAAGTTGAATATCAATGATCTAAATATTCATTTCAGGAAGTTAGAAAAAGTACTAGAAAAAGTATGACAAAATAAACTCCAAAAGGTCAAAGTAAAAGATAATAAAGACAAGGACAGAAATTAATAAAAGAAATAACAAACATACAGTTGAAAAGATCAACAGAGCTAAATTTAGATAGATACTTTTTTTGTGAAACTGATAAAAAAGAGGAGAAGACACAAATATCCATTTGTTCTAAACTATTTAAAAATAGCTTTAAATTTTAATAGAGCCTATTGTGAACAGCTTTATACCAATTTTAGAAAAAAGGCTGATATTCCTAGAAAAATACAACCTATCTATTTCGATAGAGGAAAACTATTTTGATTAAACATAATCTTATTTTGATTAAACATTTATGAGTTTAATTTTATTAATTAAATCATTAAACCAAATAATTAAATTATTAAAATATATTATAGTTATATAATTAATATATGTATATTAATATACAAAATATGTTAAATAATGAAAATGAATTATTGAATTAAATTATTAAACATTTAATGTTACCATTCAACAAATCGCCATGAAAAATACCTTCAAGCCCAGATGGCTTCACTGTCTATTTTCATGCAACATTTAAGAAATAATGACAATTTTAAAAATGTACACATGAAGTCAGTATAACCTTGATACCAAAACTCTACAAGGATATAATGAGAAATGAAAATTACAAGGATATTATGAGATGTAAAACCCCTCAGAATATAGATGAAGAAATCCTAAACAAAATATTCTCAAACCAAACAGATATGTACTTGAGCAGCATAATATTTCATATTAGTCTGGTCAAGCTTCCATCACAAAATACCACAGACTGGGTGGCTTAACAACAGAAACTTATTTTCTCACAATTCTGGAGGCTAGAAAGTCTAAGATTGAGGTTCCAGCAGGGTTTGGTTTCTGGTGAGAGCTCTCCTGGCTTGTAGACAGCCACTGTGTCCTCATAGGGCCTTTTTTCTGAGTGTGCATGGAGAAAGAGCTTACAGTCTCTTGTGTCTTTTCGTATAAGGATACTAATTCTGTGGGATCAGGGTGCCTCTCTTATGACCTCAGTTAACCTCAATTACCTCCTTAGAGCCCCGTCTCCAAATACAGCCACACTGTGGGTAAGGATTTTAACATAGGAATTTTGAGGGTACACAGACATATACCATGACCAAGCGGGATTTATTTAAGGAATGCAATGTGATTCACATATTATCAAAATAAAGTTAAAAAAATAGAATCCTTTAATACATCAATAAATGCAGAGAAATAGCATCAGATATAATTCAATAGCCCTTAGTTGATGAAATTTACATATCTTAGAAAACTAGGACTAGAAGAGAATTTGGCAGATAATGCCCCAAAGTGACAGAACATATAATACTTAATGATGAAGTTGTGAGAACTTTCCTTTTGAGGTCAGGAATATGACAATAATGTCTGCTCTTACCACTTCTATCAGAGTTGTAGTAGAGGCTCTAGCTGGGGCAGTAAGGCAAGGAAAAACAAAAAAGGTCTAAGAATTAGTTAAGTATTTTGGTTCTTAAGCTATTGTCTTTGAGTTTGAAATCTGCTTTGTGATGCTGGTTCTGGGACTCTGCAAGCCCACGTGTCTTTTAGCAGGGGTCTCTCTATTGGCTCTGCATATAGAAAGCTCTGATAGGGTCCAGGAGGGGAACTGCTGGGTCAAATGTTAATTCTGTGTGTGTGTGTGTGTGTGTGTTTCTGAGTCATCTATCGTCACCTGGTAAATAATTTTTAAATGTAGAAAACTGTAATTTAAAATCTTTGGATTCTTATTTTCACTATTATTAGAGATAAAGAGATTTAGAGGTTAATTTAAAAAAAGATCCCATCTCTTCTTTTAAAAATATGCACATATATATCAGCCATAACTTCCTGAATCATATTTTGCTGCAAGGAGTAATTCACAGTTGTTGGGACTCACCTGTTCAGTCCATTAGGCTGCTGAGGGAACAGTGGACAGATGTGTTAGTCCAGGCTTATAGTACTCTGTGTGACCTCATCTCTCTGCTTGGGATCCAGAGTTTCCCATTTGGGTATGAACTCTTTCTTTGTACTTGGCTTGATTCCCAGTCCCCAGCTTCTCCCTGTGAAGTTAATACTCTGCTTCTGACTTTATCTTCTCTTCTGTGGGAATTTTGAATGCAGACTTCTTCCTCTAACTCCTACCCGAATACAAAATTGTGACCATGCTGCTCATTTCTGAATTATTTGGCAGTATGAACAGCATTTAGCATAGTATTTTCCATTTCTTTCTTAGGAAGTGAGAGGAGGTTGGGTGTGAACTAAGCTGATAAGGCTACTTTAGTTTATTTAGCTAATTGATTCTATTGGAGGTGGCATCCTATCATGTTAAATGTGACTAATGTAAGTGAAGAGGTGGTGACCAGGGTAGGGGGTGGGAGGTGTTTATATCTAGTTCCTAGGAGAGTACATGATCATGTAGAAAAAAATTACTGAGTCCAAATGAAACAGAATGTAGTTTTTGGGTTATACACAGCCTCACTGATATAAAAATGGTTTCCCACTCCCCCTGCCCCAGGACAAAGGCATGATCTAACAATGGAAAGAGTATTTAAATTTTACTGTTAGAAAACTGTATGGTCATCCTAAGAGTCTTATGTTAATTTAGAACTTTTTTGAGTTTACAGAAATCAAGTAGTATTAATAGGCAACAGCTCTGCTGACAGCATTTTTTTTTTTTTTTGAGATTTTATTTATTTATCTGACGGAGAGAGATCACAAGTAGGCAGAGCAGAGAAAGGAGGAGAAGCAGGTTCCCCGCCCATCAGAGAGCCCAATGTGGGGCTCGAACCCAGGACCCTGAGATCATGACCTGAGCCGAAGGCAGAGGCTTTAACCCACTGAGCCACCTAGGCGCCCCTGTGGTGACAACTTCTTGAAGACTCTTTTTTATTTTTAGTTCTTTTTTTAAAGTAAGCTACATGCTCAGTGTGGGGCTCAAACTCACAGCTCGGAAATCATCGCATGCTCCACTGACTGAGTCAGTCAGGCATCCCTGAAGTTACTATTATTTTATAGTGATTTTATACAAGGTTTTAAAACACAGTTTCTTATCATTTTCAGTTTAAAAAGAAAAAAAAGTAAAAATTGTGTTAAGATCCACTTGGGTAAGGGCATCCGGAACCAAATAACAAAAAACCCTGTGAAATCTGAATATTTTTTATCCAGCTTCTTTAAGGAGTTTATTCTTTTTAAGCTTTTTACCTTAAACACCCCAAAATTAATACTGGCTTGTTTTTGGTGAGAAAGAAACTAAAGGGCTTGTGACAAGCATGAGCCATTTTGCTCACCCTTTTCTCATCAACTGACCATAACTGGAAAAGTTTATTTCTGGAGTCAGAATTCTGTTTTTTTTTCCCATGCCTGTCTTTATGCCAGAACCATAATCTCTTAATTATTCTAGTTTTATATTAATTTTTGAAATCAGGTGTTCTATGTCCCTTGATCTTCTTTTCAAAGTTGTATTGGGGGTGGAGTCTTTTGGGTTTTCCATATAAAGAATCATGTCATCTGCGAAGAGAGAGAGTTTGACTTCTTCATTACCAATTTGGATACCTTTTATTTCTCTTTGTTGTCTGATTGCTGTTGCTAGGACTTCTAAGACTATGTTGAACAGGAGTGGTGAGAGTGGGCATCCTTGTCGTGTTCCTGATCTCAACGGGAAGGCTGCAAGCTTTTTCTCATTGAGGATATTTGTTGTGGGTCTTTCATAGATAGATTTGATGAGGTTGAGGAATGTTCCTTCTATCCCTATACTTATTAGAATATTGATAGGGATTGTATTGAACTTATCATCAATTTGGGAAGCATTGCCATGTTAATAATATTGAATCCATGAATGTATGAACATGCGACATTTTCTGACTTAAATCTTTTAAGTTCCTCTTTAATGTTTCGTGCTTTACAATGTACAAAATCTTACACTTCTTTTGGTGAATTTATTCCTTAGCATTTTTTTCTTTCTGATGAGATTGTGAATAGAGTGCTTTTCTTATTTTATTTATTTATTTATTTATGTATTATTATTTATTATTATCTTATTTTATTTTTTCTTATTTATTCATTTTCATATTTCTTGCTAGAGGAATGAAGTTAATTTTTGTCCTTGAATCCTGTGATTTTGCTGAACTCATTTATTAAATAATTTTTTGTGGGTGTCTTAGGATTTCTATATGTATATGATCATGTTCTCTACAACTAAAAACAATTCTACTTCTTCTTTTCCAATTTGGGGGCTTTTCTTTCTTTTTCTTGCCAGGTTGCATTGACTAGAATATCTAAGACAATGTTGAAGACATAAAAGGAGAGGAGATCTTTGCCTTATTCTCAGTATTAAAGATAAAACCTTCAGTATTTCACCATAAAGTATAATGTTAGTTGAACATTTTTTATAGAGGCCCTTAATCAGATTAAGGAAGTTACCTTTTATTCCAATTTTGTTGTGAGTTTTCGTCATGAATGGGTGCTGTGTATTGTTAAAATAAGTATTTTTCTAGGTGCATTAAGATGATTATGGGGCGCCTGTGTGGCTCAGGTCATGACCCCAGGGTCCTGGAATCGAGCCCTGCATCAGGCTCTCTGCTCAGGAGCCCGCTTCCCTTCCCCTCTCTCTGCCTGCCTCTCTGCTTACTTGTGATCTCTCTCTGTCAAATAAATAAATAAAATCTTAAAAAAAAAGATGATTAGGTAGTTTGTACTCTTTATTCTGGTAAAATGATATATTCATTAATTTTTGTAGGTGAACCAACATATACTAGAATAAATTACATTTGGTCATGGTGTAAAATTAAAAATTTTTTAGAAATTCTAGTATAATTAACTCAGAGTGTTATATTAGTTTCAGGTGTACAATATAATGATTCAACAATTCTATACATTACTCAGTGCCCATCAGGGTAAGTGACACCTTGATTTTAGTCTAGTGAACTGTACAACCTTTAGCAAAGAGCTGAACTTCTAACTTGCAGAACTGTAAGATAATACATTTCTATTATATTAAGCTACTAAATTTGAGGTAATTTGTTATAGCAGCTGTAGAAATGGAATACTTAGACTATTTGTATTTTCTCTCTCTTCTTTAGTTTTGAAAACTGTGACTTTCAAGTAATTTGTCCATTTTATCTCATTTAATTTGTTGGCATTAAGTTGTTCACTGTATTCTCTAACAATTCTTTTAGTTTCTATAAGGTCAGTAGAGATTTCCTTTATTTCGTTCCTGATTTTGGGAATTTGTGTGTTCTTTCTCATTCACTGCCTCTCTCTGCCTTGGAAAATATATTTAAAGGTTTCTCAATTTTGTGTTTGATTTTATTGGTTATTTCTTACTCTTTTTTCCCCATTTCATTGGTTTCTATTCTGATATTTATTATTTCTTCTTTTCCCCTGCTTTCTCTGGGTTTAGTTCCCACCCTCACCCGCCCCCTCATCTCCTGGTTTCTTTCTTCCTTCTTTCCTTTCCATCCCTTCCTTCTTCCCTTCCTTCTTTCTTTCTTAAGATTTTATTTGAGAGAGAGAGAGCACGAGCAAGTGGGGAGGGGCAGAGAGAGGGAGAAGCCGACTCTCTTCTTAGTGGAGAGGCCAACACGGACTCAGTCTCGGGACCTGGGGACCACGACCCAAGCTAAAGGCAGCTGCTAAACCAACTGAGACACCTAGGTGCCTCACCCCTTCTAGTTTCTTAAGTGGAAGCACAGGTTGTTGATTTGGCACTTTTTATATTTTTTGAAATTTTTAAACAATTTTTTAAAAAGATTTTATTTATTTGGCAGAGATCACAAGCAGGCAGAGAGATAGACAGAGAGAGAGGAGGAAGCAGACTCCCTGCTGAGCAGAGAGCCCAATGTGGGGTTCGATTTGGATCTTGTTTTTTATCCAGTCTGACAATCTCTGAATTTTGGAGTGTTTAATCCATTCACATATAATATCAATATAGTTGGATTTATATCTGCCAATTCGCTATTTGTTTTCTATATTACTCATGTATTTTTTTGTTCCTCTGTTCTTCCTTTACTGCTTTTGTTGATATTAAATAGGTATTCTCTAGTATATCATTTTAACTCCTTTGTTGATTTTCTTAAGTCATATTTTTGGAGTGCCTCTGTAGCTCAGTTGTTTAAGCATCTGACTTTTGATTTCAGCTCTGGTCAGGATCTTAGGGTTGTGAGATTGAGCCCCACGTTGGGCTCTATGCTCCATGCAGAGTATGCTTGAGCTTCTCTCTCTCTGCCCCTCTCTTGGCTCTCTTGCAAATAAATATTTTTTTAAAAATTAAAAATTAAAATAATTAAAAATCATAATTTAGTGGTTGATTTGGAGGTTAAAATATGCATCTTATTTTATCAGAACCAATTTCAGATTAGTGCTTACTCAATTCCAGTAAAAGTATAGTCATGTTGCCCTGATATTTGTACTACTGTCATAGGTAGTATATCTCTATATTGTAAACCCAGCATACAGAGTTCTAATTATTGCTTCAAACAATGGTATGCCTTTCAAAGAAGAGAAGGAAGGAAAAAAAATGTATATATAGAGTCTTAAAAAGATTTTATTTTTATTTATTTGACGGAGAGAAAGGGATCACAAGTAGGCAGAGAGGGGGATGTAGGCTCCCCGCTGAGCAGAGAGCCCGATGTGGGGCTCAATCCCAGGACTCTGAGATCATGACCTGAGCCGAAGGCAGAGGCTTAACCCACTGAGCCACCCAGGTGCTCC
Organism: Mustela nigripes; assembly: GCF_022355385.1. Lineage (NCBI taxonomy): Eukaryota > Metazoa > Chordata > Mammalia > Carnivora > Mustelidae > Mustela > Mustela nigripes. The sequence goes on from NC_081562.1 coordinate 78,070,402, forward strand.
TATCCTGCTTATCATTACCTACATAATAGCTTTAGTCATGTTCTTTATTTCTTTGTATGGATTTAAGTTACAATCTAGCATCATTTCCTTTTAGTCTGAAGAAATTCCTTTAATATTTCTTAACAAATGTATGGAGAAAAGATTCACATGACATAAAATTCACCCATTACTGTATGCAATTCAGTGGTTTCTAGTATATTCACAGATATGTACAATCATCACCATTTTAGAACATTTTTTGTCACCTCAAAAAGAAACTCTATACCTGTTATGAGACTAGCATCTTTCATATCTTTTCCTTTCCCATCTCAGCCCTAAACAACCACTTACCTATTTTCTGTCTCTGTAGATTTCCCTATTCTGGACTCAAATGTGAATGGAATCATATTATTTTGTGGCTGGCTTCTTTCACTCAGCATACTGTTTCCAGGTTCATTCATATTGTAGCATGCATCAGTACTTCATTCCTTTTTATGCATGAATAGTATTCCATTGTGTGTGTGTGTAGCAATTTAAAAATCACAGTGCAACATTTAAGTGAAATCCTGGAAGAGAGGAGGGAGCATGTCTTATAGCAGTCAGGAGAAAGAATGGTCAAGCTGACAGTGCAGCCATTCACAAAGGTCCTGAAGTGGGTGCTTGCTTGCTTGCCTGCCAGCCTGGTGAGTTGGAAAGAAGGTAATGGAACCAGTGTGGCTGCAACAGAGTAACTAGGACGTGATCATCAGTGCTGAAGTGCCAGAGATAGCCCTTCTTTTGAGGTCTCATATATAGGTTATTGCAAGAATTTTAGCTTTTGTTTTGTGGAAGATAAAAAGACAAGGGAGACTTTTGAGTGGAGGGTTATATCTAGCTTAGTTTTAAAAGGATCATTCTTATTTTGTGTTTTTGTTTTTTGAGTATAGATGACACACATTAGTTTCAGGTGCACAACTCAGTGATTTGACAAGTTGATATATTATGCCACATTCACCACAGGTATAGTCATAAATAAAAAGAAACATAATAAAGGAAGATAGGAGACAATTATTAACTCTACAAAAATGTAATCTCAGCACACTCATTGACTCAGAGGTGGGCAGTATTTACATGGTCATAAAAGAAAAACAATAAATATGGACCTAACCATAGATTTTTACATAGCCATACTGGGAGACGGAGGAGGATGGGGGGGTGTGGAGTACTATGGGAGACTGAAAAAATCTCCACTTACCCGTTTATGAATTAAGTGCCAGAAATGTTTGTATTTTATATAGCAATATATAGGTACATATGAAAAGAAACAGCTGAAAAAGTTTGTTACTTCTGGGGAATGGCTCTTGGTGCCAAAGGTGCACCAGACAAATGATTGCTGTTTGGTTATAAGCCTTTGAAAACTACTTTACTTTGTATTTTATGGGTGATTATGATAAATTTAGGTTGGGATAAAGCTAAAAGAAATAAGATAGCAAACACCCACCCATATTTAAAAACAAAATTCTCTTGAAAATTTTATTAACATTTAATAGCAATAAATCAGTCAGCATTTTCTAGTCTTCATGAAGTTTTTGTCTTAAAGATGAAATTTACTTCAAATGTCTTCATGTAAACCAATCAGACATGAATAAACTTTTATAATGAGCTTCCCAAACGCATCTTTTTAATATTGGTCTTTTTTCTTGGGATGACAATGGCAATACTATGACAGTATTAAGATTTCTTTTTAATTCAAATGAACTGTTTTCAAGATTAATGGTTACCAGCAAATCTTGATTTTTATTACTCTGCTAAGGCAAGATAGAAACATGATACTTTAAAATTATTTTCAATTTCCTATGAACCTATTTTATAGTAAAAAAATTATTTGGTACTATGTGGTTTTTATGCTTAAATTCTAAAAGTAATCTTTAATTTCAACTGAACTTGGTACTCCAAGACTTAAAAAAAATTTTTTAAATGATATTTACATAATAAATACAATTTTAATCACTCAGTTCTTCCTCATCACTGAAATATGTGCTTTTCTTTATTCTTGGGCGTCTTGAATCATCTGATGTTGAGGGACCTCCTGAACTGGGTTTCCATTTTTTCTGTTCTTCTTCAATTTTGGCTTGCTGTAATGTGAGTCAGGAAACATATGAAACAAAACAAAACCAGGAGTGTGTTTAATATTATTTACAGTGTATTAATTCAAAACATGGCAAAAACAACCATAAATGCCAACAATCCCCATCTTCCAGCCCATGCAGACAATTCCACTTCATGAGGAGACCCCTCCTGCAACCCCAAGTGATCTCGCAGTTTTACTGTGTTACTCAAAATTATTCTAGGAATCTTCTACTAATTAACAGGTACATGAAATGAAGCCTATTTGCCATCTTAGCTGGATGTGGGAATGTTATATAAAACATATTAGTTAACTAAAAGGAAAAATTAATTAATGTATGTATTTATAATTTATCAATTAAAACATTAAAGTAACTTTTTTAGAAAATTAGGAGATTATATGGCTTCAAAAATTTTACATATCTTGTATTAGGACTTTTAATGGTCAAAAATAAGCTTGGTTTTGTTTTGAAGTTTCAATCAGAATGTATCTTTTAATAAAATCTTCTCTGGCTAAAGTCACTTTAATCAAATATTTCTGATCAATTCCATAATGAAATCAGATTAAGATCTTAAAAATGTTGTAGGGGTCTTAAAATCTAGAAAGAACCAATGGGACTTTTTCTATCACACTGCTCTGAAGACCTTAGAGAAACAGCCTGTTTCCTAAAGAGGTAAAAGGAAGAGACAGAGTTTGCCAAGAGATGATCAATAAAGTAAGCAAGGAATATAAGATGATTAACCCAAGGCACTTAAATGGCATTATTAAAAGAACTGTTTAATACCTGGAAAGCTATGGCCTGACTAAGACTGTCAAGAGCAGGATCTTCCCCTTCATCTTCACTTTCTTCTACTTCTTCACTGAATTATTGAAAAAAAAAAATCAGAATGTACTCAAGCAATTGTATAAAGATAGAAAAAATACAATAATGCATTTAGTAAGAGTAGATATACATACATTTCTTCTTCTGGTTCAGGAATTTTCTTTTTTTTCTTTTTCTCTTTCTTTTTTGGAGGTTCCCGTTCTCCAAGCATATTTTTAGGGCAGGCGTAACTTAAGTGTCCACTTTCCTTTTTATTTCACATTAAAAAGGAAAGGAAAAAAGCTGTATTTGTTAATGTTATTAAGAGAAACTTGCTTTGTACCCTATGACTAAGGTTTTAGAACTTAAAAAAGAATACTGTCACACTGGGAATATACATGAAGAAGTAAACAAAACCCATTACTTTAATATTTAAAAGAAAGAGATTATGATATTAATAAGCTAATATGCTACTTTATTTATTTTTTAAAAGATTTTATTTATTTGACAAACAGAAATCATAAGTAGACAGACAGAGAGGCACGCAAAGAGAGGAAGGAAAGCAGCCTCCCTGCCAAGCAGAGCTCCGAAGCAGGGCTGGATCCCAGGACCCTGGAATCATGACCCGAGCCAAAGGCAGAGGCTTTAACCCACTAATAAGCTACTTTATTAGCTACTTTAACTCTAATAAGCTACTTTAACAATAACGGAATATTTTAGTAGTTTCACTAAGAACAAAAGAAGTATTCATCCCTCAAACATTTTAAATCTCAAGACTCAGGGTATAAAACAATTCAAAATTTAAATGGACCACCCACCTTCAGTGTAAAAAAAAATTTTTTTTTTTTAAAGATTTTATTTATTTATTTGAGAGAGATCACAAGTAGGCAGAGAGGCAGGCAGAGAGAGAGGAGGAAGCAGGCTCCCTGCCAAGCAGAGAGCCGGATGTGGGGCTCTATCCCAGGACTCCGAGTTCATGACCTGAGCCGAAGGCAGCGGCTTAACCCGCTGAGCCACCCAGGCGCCCCATTCAGTGTAAAAATTTTAAGGTTTTATTTGATAAAGTGGGGATGAAACCTTCCTGTTAACTTCTAAGATGGTGCTTAATATCATTTTAAAAGCAAATGGACTCTCTCTCTCTCAAATAAATAAATCTTTAAAAGGGGGGGACACTGGGTGGCACTGTTGGTTAAGCATCCAACTCTTGTTTTTGGCTCAGGTCCTGCATTGGGCTCCATGCTCAGGGTGAAGTCTGCTTAAGACAGGCTTTCCTTTTGCCTTCCCCGCCCCTTTCTGCCTGCTGTGCTCTCTCTCTCAGATAATCTTAAAAAAAAAAAGGTAAAATTTAAAGTCTTTCTCACTTTTCCTATTAATTTCATGCTCCTCCCTTCATATCTAGATTATACCTGCACTGTCCAATTATGGTAGCCACTAATTGTAATTTTCTTGTGACTACTGAGAACCTGTCTGAATTGCTATGCACTATAAGGGTAAACTACATCCTGGATTTTGAAGACAATAAGAAAAAAAGAATGTATGGAGGGTATGTGCTATGGTGAGTGCTGTGAAGTGAGTAAACCTGGCGATTCACAGACCTGTACCCCAGGGCTAATAATACATTACATGTTTATTAAAAAAAATTAAAAAAAGAAAAAAAGAAAAAAAAAGAATGTAAAATATTTTAATTTTTGAAAATATTAATTACATATTCAAATGATAATATTTTGGATATATATTGGGTTATGATAATAAAATATATATTAATTTTTACCTGTTTCTTTTTTTAATGTGGCTACTACACAAATCAGAATTACATTTATGATTGGAGTAATGTTATAATGAACCATAACATGGTTCAGTTGTAAAACATGAGGCAACGAACTACCATCTGAACATTAGCTCACTAAATATACTGATGAATAATATGTAAGAGTAAGGGTGTGGGGAGAGATTCAACCAGGATTCGAACACTAGAAGAGAAAAATAATCATACTTTTCAAGTATATTTTAAAAAGCATCAGATAGACTATGTACTTTATTTTATTTATTTTTTTTAAAAGAGTTTATTTATTTATTTGACAGACAGAGATCACAAGTAGGCAGAGAGGAGGAAGCAAACTCTCTAAGGGCTCCATCCCAGGACTCTGGAATCATGCCCTGAGCCAAAGGCAGAGGCTTTTAACCCATTGAACCACCCAGGTGCCCCAGACTATGTACTTTAAATAGACATCAAATACACATGGTTGAACCCAAGAGATGTAACTGTTAATAAACTGCTAAGTGAATGCACTTAGACAAGCATTTTCCAAATTGCTTTTAGAATGGTATCAACATATTCCATATATAAAAATGGTTTCTTGATGAAATAAGGAAAAAACAGGCTAAATAAATGCAAATATATTTTGGGGAGGTGAAAATTTAAGAAATATAAAAATGTACAAAGTATAATATAACAAATTTATGGATTCATAAACTAAAAAGACAGATTAACAGATTCATCCAGGATTTCTCAGATAATTTGTTATTTACTGTGAATATGAGGATACACAGTAATCTATCTGACCATAACTACTTCTCCCTTCCTTCCTTTTTTCCTTTTTAACAAAACTCAGGGCTCTGGAACACAGTTTACATCAACTTAAGAGGTGTTAGAATCACAGGAATTGACAGAATGTACCGTCCAGCTATCCAACTATCTGTTTATCTCTTTTCAGGGAGGAAGGGGTAGAGTATGGCAGTGAAGGGAATGACTCCTACCCATTTCTTTGTATCTTTCACTGGTTTTGTAAGCCAGGAAAATGTCTCACAGTAATCCTCTCCCCAGCTCTCCATTAGTACCTCTGGATCCCATTTTTTAGGTACTTTATATAGACATTTTGGAAACTAACAACAATGAGTCCCAGACCAATATCCTCATGGTACCATCTCTATTATGGGCCTCGTGCAAAATTGTTTTGTGGCTATATATTTTTCCTACTCACCAAAAGTTTAAATGGGTAATGATAAACTACTAGGTAAGAAAATTTGGGTATAGTTCAGTTACAAACATTAGCAGTATTAATAGAAAAAAAACCTTTAAGGGGCACCTGGGTAACTCAGTTGTTAAGCATCTGCCTTTGGCTCAGATCATGATCCCAGGGTTCTGGGATCGAGCTCTGCATCGGGCTTCCTGCTCAGTGGGAAGTCTGCCTTTTCCCTCTCTCACTACCCTTACTTGTGTTCCCCTTCTCGCTGTGTCTCTGTCAAATAAATAAAATAAATAAATAAATAAATAAAATCTTAAAAAAAAAAAAAAAAGCTTTAAAGCACATTACCCCAAAAGGGATAGGTTGATCACATGATGTTTATACTGAACTGTGATAATTCAACACTGGCAAGCTATTATAGGCACAAGCAGTAGTCCATTAACCCAGAAATTTATGGGCCACTAAATCTTTTAAGACAGTAATAGGTAATTAGCTAGGTGCTTTTTTAAAAGATTTTATTTATTTATTTGAGAGAGAGCAAGACAGCATAGGCAGGGGGAGCAGCACAGGGAGAGGGAGAAGCAGGCTCCCCGTTAAGCAGAGAGCCCCATGTGGGGCTCAATCCCAGGACTCTGGGATTACAACCTGAGTTGAAGGCATACAGTAACTAAGGCACCCAGGAGTAGGGTGCTTTTTTAAAAAAGATTTTATTTATTTATTTGAGAGAGAGAGGGAGAGAGCACAAGCAGGGGGAACAGCAGAGGGAGAAGGAGAAGCAGACTACCCACTGAGCAGGGAGCCCGATTTGCGGCTCAATCCCAGGACCCTGGGATTATGATATGAGTTGAAGGCAGCTGCTTAACCTACTGAGCTACCCAGGCACCCAAGCCTGATGCTTTTTAATTTAATAGTTTTCAAAGACTTAGAAACTGGAGAAAATACTACTCTGTATTACCTAATTCAGGTTCTTTACATACTACATTTCAATTGAGTCTACTTAGAGGAGTCGAGAGTCCCAAAGGAAAAACAACTTTTATAACCTGGTTTTAGCCAGCCAGAAGTTTTAGAGAGAACAAATAAAACACTGATATGAAATGTACCTTCAAACAAACTACAGAAAATTACATGAAGTTTTAGGTATACTCACCCCACATTCATAACACTTAGATTTGTCAAAGTAGTTTCGTCTTCGGATGAACTCAGCTGCTCTTCCATTGTCGATAGCAATGCTTGCTTTTATTACTCTACCAAATAACTAAACCAGAGAAATGTAAATGCAGGAGGATATATTTCAGTGAAAACTAAAACTACAGTTATTTGATTCCATTTTCTTAAACTTTCAGTTCCATTTTATTTGATTACTTTATCAACTGCCTAGTCATGTATGACAAATCACATCCTATAGAACAGATTCTTATTCCTTAGATTCTGCCAGTATTTTAGGAACCAATATAGTTTTCACCTCTTTTCTATAAATGAAATGCCCTTAAAATCTACTGCTATCCATGACTTGATTATCCACTGTATCCCTTCATTTTTGGCCTGGATGAACAAAGGCTTTTGGATTTAAAAATCCTGTTGGGAATGAATGGCTTACCTGTTTGTTGTTTATTGCTCTGGTACAGTTTTGTGCAGAGTCTTTATCCAAAAACAAAATAAATGCAACCCCTTTACTCTTCCTGGTATCTTTATCTTTCATTATAGTAACCCTTAAAGCATAAACAAATAGCCAGTTAAAAATAATGAGACAGGAATAAATAAAAAAGATATTACTAAATACTTAGAAAACTCATGGGTTAGAAAAACATTTATGGAATAAGAGAAATCAATATGCTTGACAAATCAACTATTTCTTCAAAGTCATGGGATATCAAGAAGAATGGAAATGAGAAAATGTGATACTGATTTAACAAAAGTGAGCACAGCTCTCCAGGACTACCTGAAAAGTCAAACGTTAATCAGAGGTTGAAGGATGAAGTAAACATATTACAGAGACAATAAAATCTTGAAGAGTAAGCATAATTCCTCTTTTCCACTAAATACCCTCACTTTGCAGAAACAAAACAAAACAAAACAAAACTGAGGTATTATTTTCAGAAAGTAAAATGATTTACTTATTTTTTTCTAGGCTTTAGAATCTAATTATATTCTGATATTCTCTTTTTAAAGTTTTAATTTAAATTCCAGTTAGTTAACATACAGTGTAATAGTTTCAGGTGTACGATATAGTGCTCATCACAGCAAGTGCACTCCTTAATCCTGATCACCTTAAGAACCTCCAGTTCTGTGGTTCTTAATATACCATCCAAGGTACCTAAGTGATAGGGATGGTGCTAAGAGCACAGAGCCTGTTCTTTCTGATCCTTTATACATCCTTAGTCCTTGTGACTCCTGCTCATGATATGTCATTAAATGTAGTTTAAAAATCAGTGTTCAACAGGGCTCTTCAGAGAAATGGCTGATTCAGAGGATGGACAGGGTAGGTACAAGAGCTTTAAAAATGTACTTAGAAAAAGGAAAGGAGTACTTAAAAAAAAAAAAAGATGGGGCATGGCACAGTAGTACAGAAGCCAGCTTAAAGGAGCTCTCATTGGCCATATCTAGGACAATTTGAGTACTAAAATAATTACAGTAATGAATAATAAATCACAGAAAAAAGTAGGAATTTATAAGTCCATATTAATAATAAATAAATAAATGAGGGAAAAGGGATGGTTTTGTTTTACAGCAGAATATCAAGGGAAGTGCTAGAGTTGGAAAATCACTATTTGCAACAATCACAGTAAAGACTGGCTCAGGCAAGAAGATGATTTGTTGATGAACAAATGCTAAATCTAAAATGTAATTTTGGGGCATCTGGGAGGCTCAGTCAGTTAAGTGTCCCAACTCTTGATTTTGGCTCATATCACAATCTCAGGGTTGTGAGACTAGGCCCACATTGGGCTCTGTGCTGGAAGTGGAGCTTAAGATTCTCTCTCTTCCTCTCCCTCCACTCCCTCCCTCTGGTCTTTCTAAAAAGACTCTGTCTCTTTCTAAAAATAAATAAGTAAATCTTCAAAATAAAAAATGTAGAACAAGATATTTACATTGTCTTAAAAGTGTTTCTCACCGACTGTATTAGTTGCAAAGGGGAAAAGGTATTTATAAAGTGAAGAAATTGGTGAACAACTTGGCTGGGCCATCAGAATTACTATCACTAATGAGGGACACATGGACACTATAAATCTGGATGCAAAATCCTCAGAATAAATATTATCTATATAGTTACCGGCCAAAAGTATATAATACCACAACATAATCATGAGGCAACATTAGGAAAACACAAAATGAGGGGGGGAAAGATAAGAGAGAGCTATATTCTCTATAAATGTTCCAGTTTAAAGGGGCTTAAAAAAAATAGGACAGTTAAAATCAACACCTAACTCTAGATGATACTAGAGGGGAAAAATTCTATGTGGAACACTATTAGGTCAACTGACAAAATCGGAACATGGATGATAGATTCAATAAAAGTATAATTTATGAATTTGGTAATCATACTGTGATTATATAATATATAATCAGTATAATTTATGAATTTGGTAATCATACTGTGATTATATAATATATAACCCTATTTTTAGGAAATACATACTTAAGTATTTAGGAGTAAAGGGCAATGATGTGTATAACTTATCCCCAAATAACTCACAAAAAAAATTGTGTGTATACATACATACATACATGCGCATTCACAGACAGACACATATACACACACAGGGAGAGAGAGGGCAATGAAAAAGTAAATGGGGCAAAATATTAACAGGTGAATATGGGTAAAGGATATTTTAATATCCTTTCTATTGTTTTTGCAACTTTTTCTGAATTTGCAAATATTTTCAAACAGTTAAAAAAATACAATATTCAACACAAAGCGTAATAATTGACAAAGCTTGTTTAGAGTCACCACTCTGAAAGTTTTCAACCAATTTTCAAACAAATATGAAATAGTTACTTTATCTTTTTGGAATTTTCATGTATTTGTGAAGGTCAGTTTAAGTCATTAATCATTTTTTTCTAAAGGAGTATTTCGGAAGTGTTAGCTTTCAAAGTCATCCTCAGTTAATGATGTCTCTCAGCTGTCGCCTTTTTTTCATTCCCGCATCTTTTATTGTTCACAGTGGCACTGCTGTTTCAACAGTGTATTCTTACTAGTTCCCTTGATGTTAATGCTCTCATATGCCACTAAGAAAATTTCCCCTTAAGGAGTAAATAAAATCATGTCATTCTTCTGCTCAAAAATCTTTGATTCTTCAAGTTGCCCATTCTTGGTCTTGAATCAATATCCTTTAGGCTTTAGCTCCCACCTCCCTCATCTTTCACCACTTTTACTCACAAACTATGAGGGCCAGCAACAACAAACTACTCAATCGTTCATGGACTTCTCCAAATTGATGCCTCTATTCACACGTCCTCTATCTCCTTTCAACTCAATCTTTGCCCATCAAAACTTGACTCATTCTTCACAGCTCAGAACATGTCAGTTCTCTAATCTCTTTAACTGGAAATAATTTATCTTGCTTTGTGCTAGTCTCCACTGAAGTCTGTTTATGTATAGACAATGTCTTATCAGACCCATTTTAATATAAACTCCTTTAAGGTTGTCTCTGTAACCTCTAGTATACCTACCTCAATATGTTAAAACGAAAAGACAGATACAAATGGGAAACTGGTTTCTCAAGAGTACATCTAGTTGTTTATTCATGTGGTCAGTTGTGCCAGTAGCCTCAAGCCCAGGCATGTTAAGCACTGATAATTAAAGGCCCTGGGACAAGGTTTTTACCTTCAGAAAAAAAGCTTAGAGTCTAGAGGTAAAGAAATCTATCAACCAATTAAAATACACTACTTCGACAGAGATATGTTCTATGGTAACAGAAAAAAAATGATTACACCAAAGATTCTTAATCCCAAGTTTCTGTCACGAGATGTATTCATTTAAGGACATAATATGAAACATGTACTCCTCTGGGAAACCTTGGTATCATCCATTATACCCCTTTCTCACTCACCCAGCCCTTACATACACAGTAAATACATCATTAAATATTACCCACTTTACAGCCAACGATCATCTGACCATCTCTCAAATCTGTCCAGCGTCTGCCTCTCCACCTATACCGTCTTAGTGGACATTGCTCCCCACTAGGCTATCGTTACAGCTTTTTTTTTTTTTAACCAAGCATATCAGTATCACCTTTATTCCAACGTGTCTTTTTAAAACATTTTAAAGATAAGAATAGGCACTTATCCAGTTGGGAAAAGAAAAAAAAACAGCCTTTACAAAAACTTGCTGAAAACAAATTTTTACCTTATATTTGAAAGTCTTATTGATTTTTTTTTTCGTTACAGCTTTTTGACTGGTCTGCCAGCATCCACTCGTTTCCCTCCAGTTTAATCTCTATACTGAAGCCAGAATAAGCTTCTAAAAATTCAAATCATGTTTCTCCTTCATTTAAAATTCTATACCAGTGAATTCTTGGAATTCTTAGGATGAAACCCAAATATCTTGTAACATGGCTGAGAAGCAAGATGAGGAACCTGCTTCCATCTCTAGACCCATTTTGCACTTTCTCCCTCTCATTCATCTCTAGTTATACTGGCCTTCTGTTTCTTTTCTTTTCTTTTTTTTTTTTTTTTTTTTGGCCTTCTGTTTCTTGATCTCACTTTCTCTTGCCCTAAGACTTTTGCACAAGGTATTCCATCTACCTAAAATGATTGTACGAGGTATGCCCTCTACCTAAAATGTTCTCCACATTCTTTTTGCCTACTTAAATCTTAGCCTATTCAAAGGATACTGACTTAGGTTAATCTACCCTAACTATCCAGACTAGATCATGTCTTACCTGTTTATAGGTGTTTATAGCTCTGTCTTTGACTTCATAGCATTCTCATGATTTATAATTAATGTTTGTATGGAAATTCATTCAGAGATTCTGACAGATGGGAAAAACCAAGAAAAGGTAATGGTATGGTTAAAGGAGCAGGCTCTGAAATCAAATTGTTGGATTTCAAATCTTGTCTCCACCACTATCTAGCAATATGTTTAAGTATATTGTGTGCTTCAGTTTTGTTATTTACAATATTAAGATAGTAACAGATTTTACCTTAAAAGGTAGTTGTGATAACTTAATGAATTAATACACGTAAGAAGATTAGGACAATGCCAGTATATTTATGTTTTCACTGTTACATATCATCATTATTAGTGATTTGACTGGTAATAACGACTATTCAGAATTCTGAAGATCCATGGGTGGCTTGGGTGGCTCAGTTGGTTTGGCGTCTGCCTTCAGCTCAGCTCATGGTATTAGGGTCCTGGGACTGAGCCCCACATGAGGTTCCCTGCTCAGCAGGGAGTCTGCTTCTCCCTTTCCCTCTGCCTCCTCCTCTAGCTCCTACCACTATCTTTGTCTCTTTCTCAAATAAAGAAATAAAAATCTTAAAAAAAATTCTGAAGACCCAAAAATTTACCTAGAAGCATTTTTGATGATTTTCTTACAATTTATCCAAAGCTAGAAAATAACTGGCCAATAGGGGGATTGGGATTTTAAATACAATTTCAAATTTATACCAGAATATATATATTGATTATAAGATAGTTAGAATGACAATATCTTGTTTTTACTTTTTTGCCCCATAATATAGGTCCATGTATGATTTAAAACAGTGAATTAAATATAAGAAGTTCCTTTTATCCTTTTGTAACTCTCAGCCCCAACTGATATCATCCCTACCATTTCTGTGTTTCCAATCTTTCCAGTGATCTCTAAAACTTTCTATGAAAGTAGAGAATATGTTTTCTATATATTTATTAATCTCATAAGCATTTTGCATGTCTTATGCATTGAAATATTTTTTACATTCTACTTGACAAATGAAAATCCACTTGATATACTTGATGACACACATTCTAATAACCAAAATATGTATTTAATCAGAGTCTTTACGTCTTATATTGGATAACAGATTCAGTCTTAATTCTTAGTAATATGGTTAAGAAATTATTGTTTAAATAAATTATGATATATAAAGGACCATCATGAGATCATCAGATATGAGGGTGTATCTTTCAAGTACATGGTAAGATGTTTACAGTATAATGTCAAGTTTTAAAAAAGACAACAAAATCGCATGTATAGAATTGAGTCTTAAAAAAAACTGTATGTTTACATATACAGAAAAATGACTGAAATATACACAAAAACGTTAAGAGCAGTATTTTTTCTTTGTTATATCAAATATCAGTTTTATTGAAAAATAATCTTAAAAAATGGAAAAGTAAATTCAGATATACTTTTAAATGAGGTTTCAAAATACAATGTGAATACTTACTTTACAACTTTGCCATACTTGGAAAATATCTGAAATAAAAGACCACATAATACTTTACAATTAAATTTTAAGTCATAAGAAACCTTAAATTTTCAGGTTCTATAAACTGACCATGTTCTTTGTTAAAGCTTGTGAAAATTTCTGACCTTTATTCTATAAAGCAGGCCTTAGAAGATGTATTTTTTTAGTGACTAGAATAATACTCAGATTTTTGTTATTGGAGTCACAAGTATCTGCCTCAATTTCTAAACTTCTAACAAAAGAGCGCAAACAGCGGAAAAAACCCCACTCTTTATGGGCGGTAGATTAAGGGCATACAAGCTGCAGGGCTGCTAGTGTTCCTCTGGTATATCCATGGCAATTATCAACCCCACCATAACCCCAGAGAAATCATGTGCTTCAAATATCAATGTTGTGGAATATCATTATTACTAGCCAACTCCATTAAGCAATCTGTTTCAGAAGACAGATCCTTAGACTGCTTATAAAACAAAACATAAAACAAAAAAGCTTCTGTAATAAAAATTCATTGCATCGGTTTCCAACCCTCTGCCCATTCTTAATTGGTGGTTCTTTACTGTTGGCGCAATCTTTCCTTTTACTTCTACATCTTCAAACTAAGCAATCTCATCTATTTCTGTTTTAGCCATTATATATATCGTAATAGCTCCTATTTATTATATCTTAGAAAAGTCTTTCAGAAATATTAATATAGGCAATTAATAATAAATTGAGTTTTATGATTAAGTTGTGTAATGCTAGAATGTAATATAATTGGACTGCAGTGTTAGAAACACTGAATCTTGAAGTCCAAAAGAGTCTTGTGTGTAACACTTTCTAATGGCTTCTCATTTCACTCACAATCCTTACTATTATCTACGTAAGCCGTACGTGGCATCCCTGCATAGGATTACCTTCCTCTGACTGCCCTTCCTCTCTCTCCACTTGATTTACTCTGTGCCTGACATGTTTTTCCCCAGACATCTACACAGCTGTCTCTTACTTCTTTTAGGTCTTTATTCAGAAGTTACCTTTTCAATAAGGGCTTTAGACTGCTCATGTACAATTTGACCTCCATTTCCAACCTGATGTTTAATAACCTCCTTTATTTTTTCTCCTTAGCTCCTGACTTCTTAGCATTAATTTTGTATCCAAAAAACAGAATATCATTAGACTTTTTAATATTTCATATTCTTTTATCTTGCTGTGGTGCCAAGATGGATTTTCATCTTTGTGTTCATTGATGTATTCTTAGTACCTGTAAGAGTGCTCAGCATATGGTAAGTGTTCAATAAATACTGACATATCTCTATATGGAGACAAGGAAAGAAGCTAAAGTGCATTTTCTCCTTTGTTCTTTGAGACTTAGGCTATCTCAGTTAAGTAATTAATCAAATACTATGTAATACCTATGTAGCATCTTCTCTGTACTTAACATCTACCCAAAGAGGTAGAGAGAAGAGGGCACATTTGGAAGAAAGAATTTATGTCATTCCTTCCATTTCCTCTCAACCACTCATCTACAGGACAGGGACAGCAGGAAATTTTGTTCTCTGTAAGGTAAAGAGGTGAAAGAAGATTTTGGATCCTCCAGCCCCTTTCCCCTTCCATCATCCAATCCTGAACTGAAAACAACAGTAAGCTGTTAGGTTTCTGCCATATATATAAAATTAAAATAACCTTTCAAGACCCAAGATCAGTCAGAATTTGAGGGTTAGTCAAGGGATCTCTTTGCTTTCATCAGCCCTTTCCTCCAAAACCTCTACCCCACCATTTTCAAAAAACCAAGTAAGCACAAAGGAAAAATCAGCCAATCACAAGTTGTTCCTACTTCATTATGCTACCCGTGTCTTCTGTTTATAAAGAAGTTACTCTTGGGGCACTGGGTGGCTCAGTGGGTTGAGCCTCTGCCTTCAGCTCAGGTCATGATCTCAGGGTCCTGGGATTGAGCCCCGCATCGGGATCTCTGCTCAGCAGAGAGCCTGCTTCCCCGCCTCTCTCTACCTGCCTCACTGCCTACATGTGGTCTCTCTCTCTGTGTCAAATAAATACAATCTTAAAAAAAAAAAAGAAAAAGAAAAAAAAAGGAAGTTACTCTCTATGAAAGCACTGTAAACTCTTCGGAAATTACAAAAATTGTCAATTTTTTTTACTTATGTTTGCAACATAAGTCTTTGCTATTGATGGCTCAAGTGCATTGTAATGTAGTTATTAAGAATTATGCTAAAAAGAACTGTTTGCTTAAGCTTTATCTGTACCACAGATAGAGAATTCAGAAGACAATAGTATTAAAAGTCACTTACCCGGTATAAGTCATTGTTGGTCAGGGAAAAGGGCAAGTTGGATACATACACTGTGCTTTTACTTGGGGCCAATCCACCACTCATTTCTATAAAGGGAAACAAACCAAGAAGCAATCTAAACCAGGTATTCTTCATTCCAAGCAGAACCAGCGTATATAATCATTGATTTAATTATACCAGATTTAATTCACCTTCCTCGCTTTTATTAGGATTAAAAACAATTACTCCAGCTGGGTGAATTAAGGGATTTCTTTTCCCCAGATATTACTGCAAAGAGCTTTCTGGTCTTTCTTTCAAGTAGAGTCCTTAACCATTATAGTGCTGGATTATGGTATGAAGGCAGAATAAGTTTAAAACAGAAAAATAAAAAATTCTTGAGGCTTCACTTAACTTTCTCTCAGGCTAAGGGTAAAAAACTGCTTTTGAAAACGTTTAATACCATGCCTACCACATCAGAAAGAGCCTGCTAGCTCAGAAAGAACCTTAGACACTTATTTTCATTAATGCTTTGGTCTGGGTACTACTTTTGGTTTTCTTGATATTTTTCTTTGCAGTGGTATTAAGAGAAAATTTTAACCTCACATTTTGATGGTGTAAAGTTCAAATAACTAATTTTGCATATTACTGGTAAATAACGAAATGATACATTTTACTATACCAAATAGGTTTCCGTGCCTTGAAAGATTTTATTCTGTATATGTATTTTTAGATTACAAATGTAATTTGTAACTAGTTTTTATAGCGTATTTTACAAAGCAGATTATCCATGAAAAGTACATCATACTCAACAAGGTTCAAATTTCAATTTAAAAAGCTTGTGTGCTGTGTATATGAGATGGGAGCCTAGGGGCCATCACAAATGGCAAAATATTGACCGTGGGA
Source organism: Mustela nigripes (assembly GCF_022355385.1). NCBI lineage: Eukaryota > Metazoa > Chordata > Mammalia > Carnivora > Mustelidae > Mustela > Mustela nigripes. The sequence continues at coordinate 78,086,812 of NC_081562.1, forward strand.
CATGCCAAGTCGCGGAGTAATAGGAAAACTGCCTGATGCTTGAGATATTTCTTGGGAATCTATTAGACAAGTTCCCACTTATTAGACAAGTTTCCCACTTGAAACTATGAGTTACCGTTCTGGGGAGAACTGCGAGGGCGGGCAACGGCAAATGGTCCGGAATAAAAAGTGTGGCGGGGAGAGAGGCAAATCGTTTTCGCGGCCGGGTCTCGGGAGGGGCTTGCGGGAAGTAAGGCCGCAGCTGAGGAGGTGTTTACCTTTAGGTGGGGCAGGCCTGGGAAACTAGAGCGCGAGCCCACGACTCAGTTGGGGCTCAACCCGGACTCTTCCTCGTCCCCCGCTGGGGCCTTGGCATCACGGGTCCTGGGAGGGGTCAAGCGCCGGAGAGTAGGAGGCAGCGACAGCAACGCCTCTTCCTGGCGGTAGCTAGACCCAGGCTCCGGAGGCGGGCCCAGAGGCGGCGCTTTTGCTGACGTCTTTGAGCGCGCCGGAAGTGCCTGCTTAGGAGAGGGCGACGAGCCGACGACTACACTTACGGGGTCTCCCGGCCGCCCAGAGTCGGTGAGCTCATTTTACCTTTCCACGAGGTGGACTGGGCCGGGCTCTGCTACGGGCCGAGTCGAGCGAGCGGGCGAGCGGGTGTGGGGTGTTTTCTGTGGCGGGAGTTGGAGTCTCCCGTTGCGTTTGAATCGTGCAGTAATTCCGCTCTTGGCGGTGGAGGGTGTAGAGACGCAGTGGAGTTTGGAATAAAGGAAACTGTTGAGTCTGAGACATAGGTTTGCTTCTCTTTAGCGCCTTATGATGCAGAAAGAGGACTGAATGGGTTGACTTCAGTGACCCAAGATAAGTTAGAAAGTCGGTAAATTTAAAGAATGTGTTCAATGTACCCAGTGAAGTGTTAGGCACTTTGAGAGCTACAAAAAAAAAAAGTGTAAAACTGGGCTTTTCCTGGCAGGTATCTCAGTCTAGTTGAGACAGGGTCGACTCGGATTGACAGAATGACTCATCTTGAGTTAGTGTGGACAAATGTTGGACTACTTGGCATCTTTTTCCGTCCTGTAAATCTATATTGGGCATACACTGTTTTTCTCTTAAGAGGAGATAACGGGGCTGTCATTCCTACAGAAAAATCAGGAACTAATGCAAGGTAGTTTATACTTCTACCCACCAGCACACACAGACCAGGCCTCTAACCATTCCTTGGAAGCCTGCGTGCCAGCACCCTGGAATCCAGAGCCTCTCCTGGAGTCTGCACAATCCAGATTGAAGCCGATGTCTTCTAGAGAGAAGGAACTGCATCCAGGGCGCAGCTGAATTTTGAGAGGCCCGAATGCCTCCACATCCACCAGGGGACCGCTGGGACTAATTCTCTTGGCAAACTTGTGGCCAACCAAAACTACCATGCTTCACATCCCCGTTATTTCTGGTTACCGCCCAAGATGTAAGCCCCTTTGGTCTTCTTTGCAACATCCTTATCTCCATGCTGCTTTGTACTTCCTCTCTCTTGATTTAGGCTACCGCTGCTTTTCCCTCCTTTTCTTAAACATTTCACCCCTAACACAACACCTGAGCTCACTGAAAGCTCTGTTCCTGCTTAACAAACTGTTACATACTCTACTGCTTTATGGAAATTCTCATTCTTCTCCTGACCATAACCAACACTTGGCTTTTTGACTCCTGCCCTTTCAGTTGAGTCCTTTCTCTGACACCTGCATTTAAGGTTAAGTGATGACTCTACCTGTATTGAACTGATTTCACTTCCTCAGAACCTCCCCTCCCCCCACCAGAGTCTTTGGGGAGATTCTTTTCTCTCTTCTGAGGCATTTGATTTCTCTGACCCTTCTTCTCCCTCTCTGTGGATAATCCCTACACCTGCTAGGGGTTTCATTTTCCCTGTGAGTTTCTCTGAGGGATATTTTGTAACTTCCCCCCAGAGAGATTTAGGTACCCTTGCCATGTGCTAAGTGCCCTCTACTTTCCTCATCCTAGCACTTACCACATGTGTGCTAATTAATTGCGTGTGCTAATTAATTGCTTGTCTATTCACCTTCTTTACTAATCTGGGCTGTCATTTTCTTGTTTATTTTTGTAATTCCACTGCCCATTAGGCAGGTAGGTATTTATTTGATTGCAACTGCTGCAGGTACAGTCTCAGAAGTCGGGCAAGTTGACATGTCATCTGACTTTAAAATGTAAGAACCTTTGGAAAGGGATCAGCTGGTACTTCAGCTGGTTGTGGCTCTGTGAGAATATGGTTCCAGTGTTGCCAGAGCATGTAGGTTTTTCAATAATAGTTGGAAAATATGGTTTTGGAAAGTGATATCTCCCAGTTTTCAGGTGTTGTCAGTGGGATAAAACTATTACAAACAAAACCAAAACAAACCCCCCAAAACCCTGGGCCAAACACTTGTCACATGCAGCCTATCAGTCACCAGTTTGGAATCCTTTTTAGTGTGGTAGGGCTTAGAATTGGGCTTTGTGGAGAATACTAGATTTTGAGCTTCATCTTCATGGATAGTTAGAAGTCGAATGAGTACTGTAGATTGAGAAATACATCAAAAAACTCCAGGGTGGTGTGTGTGTTACTTTGTGGCATAGTGAGGAGTCTGGCCTGCATGACTTTTTTGGGAGAGAACAGGAGTTTAGGTGAGCTGATAGAGGGTAGAGAAATTTGGTTTTATTACAGTTAATTGATGTGAAACAGTTTGGATTCTTGATATGGGAAACTTCGGCTATGCATGATGTATTAGCAAAGTTAACTGAGTATCCTTTTTTAAAGGTGGAGTGGAGAGGAGAATTGAGATTAGAAGGAGGTTGAGCAGTTAAGATGGTAATCTTTATCCTGGTGTAAAGTAAGATTTAGATTTATAAACATATATACGGAAACATCTGGTATTTTGGTCTATTTTTATTTTTATTTTTTATTTTTTCCAAAGATTTTATTTATTTGACAGACAGAGATCACAAGTAGGCAGAGAGGCAGGCAGAGAGAGGATGAAGCAGGCCCCCTGCCAAGCAGAAAGCCCGACGTGGGGCTCCATCCCTGGACCCTGGGATCATGACCCGAGCTGAAGGCAGAGGCTTTAACCCACTGAGCCACCCAGGCGCCCCTGGTCTATTTTTATAATTTCAGTTGCTTGATCACTTACACTGAACAATCAAGGATCTCCTAAATATTTAACACATATAGTGGAGCTTATATAAGAGGAATCCTTAAAGCACTGAAAAAATCAAGTAATTTGTGAAACTAGCCTGCGTGCCAGCAGCCTGGCATCCGTACTTTAAGTTATATGGTGGTTATGAACAATCAGTAGTCTCCTTAAGTGTCATTCTCCTTTAATCTGTTTAGTATACTGCCAGATTAATCTGGAATGACATTTTCCCCTATACCTTATTTCTAGGTTTAGAAGCCTGTGGTGAACTTCTCTAGCTGCTTGCTTTGTATTAGCATTTAATGCATTTGAATGTGTTCTGTCTTTGCCTGTTACCTTTGTGAAGCAATGTGATATGATGAAAAGGGTTTGGGATTTGAAATCCTGCAGACCTGAATGATTCCAAGCTTTGGCTTTGGGACTGAGTTTTTCAGAGCCTCTGTGCTTCATGTGGAATAGTAGAGATAATGTCTACTAAAGGGGAGGAAATGAAAGCTTGTTGAATTCCTATGCAGGCTTACTTTCCATTTCTTTGCAATGCAAATCTTCTAATCAGTTGCAACTTTCTCAGACACATTTTCTGTAATTATAATTCTTTTGCCTTTTTTTTGGATTCCACTATCATTCATCCCCATTTAAGCAATCTCTCAAGAGTCTATTTAAATTTTCTTGGCTTTCTTAACTACCATTTCCTACATTTATCTCCCTGAGCACAGAACAGTGGTTGATTTTGCTCTATTTTCCATGTTAATTGACATCAGTATTAGTTTTTTTTTTATAGACCTTTGCTAACTATGTTCTAAAATTCAGTTTTAGTTGTCTGAAATTATAAACATTTTTCAATAAAGAATAGTAATAATCTAGTTTATGGGTTGAAGTCAGTTCTTAAAAGCTTCCTTCAATTTAGGATGTCTAGAATATGTTTACCTTGCTTTAAGGTCAGTGGATCTCATACTGACATGAGTTTAAGTGTTTTTTTTTTTTTTTTTTTTTAAAGATCTATTTATTTGAGAGAGCATGAACAGAGCAAAGGGCAGAAGGAGAAGCAGGCTCTCTTCTGAGCAGGGATCACCCCACCACCCACCCCCGCCCCACAGGGCTAGATCCCAGGACTCTGGGATCATGACTTGAGCCAAAGGCAGACACTTAAGCAAATGAGCCACCTAGGCACCCAAGTTTAAGGTTTTTTTAATAAAGTGTCAGCATTCCACCCCAGGCCAATTATATAGGGATTATGGAGGCTAGGGCCTAAGCATTTGTATTTTTTTTTTTTTTTTTTAAGATTTTTATTTATTTATTTGAGAGAGAGACAGTGAGAGAGAGCATGAGAGGCGAGAAGGTCAGAGGGAGAAGCAGACTCCCCATGGAGCTGGGAGCCTGATGCGGGACTCGATCCTGGGACTCCGGGACTGTGACCTGAGCCGAAGGCAGTTGCTTAACCAACTGAGCCACCCAGGCGCCCCAGCATTTGTATTTTTAAAGCTCTTTAGGCTGCCTGGATGGCTCAGTTGGTTGAGCATCTGCCTTTGGCTCAGGTCATGATCTCAGGATCCTGGGATCAAGCCCACATTGGGCTCTCTGCTCAGTGTTAAGTCTGCTTCTCCTCCCTCTGTGATCTCTGGCTTTCATTCTCTCAAATAAATAAATAAAATCGTAAAAAAAAAAAAAAAGTTCTTTTGATAATCTAAAGTGCAGCCAGGGCTAACCAACTGTTTTAGGTGCTAGAGCCAAAGAATTCTCATTGATAGCCTTTCTTTCAGAAATGAAGTGACATTTGTATCATGAGAAATATATAGAGCCAAAATCTTAAAAAAAAAAACAAACATATATATATATATATATATATGTTTTTTTTTTTGTTTTTTTTTTTTTTTTTAAGTAATCTCTATACCCAACATGGGGCTCAGACTCACAACCCAGAGATCACGAGTCCCATGCTCCATGGACTGAGCCATCCAGGAGCGCCAGGAGCCATAATTTAATAGTGCTTATTGGAAGTTTTCTGAATACAGGTTTGCCTCACTCTCTGAAACCTTTCATAAGTTAAATGGCATTAAGGAAAGAGGCAGTTAATACTTTGTAAATGAAAATCTTTGGATTTCTTTTGGTTAGTGAAAACAGGTACTAAGGCAGGTCTTTTGTAAAAGCGAAGTGACATAGGTGAATTTTCAGGTAGCTGGGGATATCTGTAATGAAAAGATACAAACCAGTATTTAGGTTCCCCGGAATGGCTCTTATGGTGGTCATATGAATAATCTATCTATTTATCTGGCCAATATTTATTAAGTACCTTTACATTGCTAAGCAATAGAAGTAAGAAAAGCAATTGCCTTTGCAGTGGTATTTAGTTTGGGAGGGAGGACTGGAAGAAAAGTTAAGTGCAAATGATGTTATATAGCACTATTATTAGCAGGGTGTCTTAACAACCCCAAAGAAAGAACAACTTTGTTCTTTCTGGAGAAGGTAAGAAAAGCTGACATTTAAATTGAATCCTGATGAATTACTCTAATCAGTAATGATATAAGAGAATACAAGGTTTATAATCTAGAACTAGTTTTTAGCAAACTTCTAAATGAAGCTTACATTCTCTATACTGAATTCTAATCCATTCTCAGCCTAATTATGATATAGAGGGTCCTTTGATTTTTCAGTTCTATCCTTCGGTTTTCAAATCCTATTGGATCCGAGAACTTGACTGGAATACTTCTGAGACTCCACTAATGGATGATTAGTAATTACACAGTAACATGATCACTTAAGTGGGAAAGCATCTTTGCTTAAATTTAGCTGATTGGCTTCTAGTTGTGGGATGGGTCAATTTCCTAAATCGGGATGTCATAAACAACATGTGCTACTGATCAGAAGGCTGCTGAATAGATTATCTTTTCTCTTTTTTGTTGTCTTAATTAAAGATCCAGCTTAAGACTTACCTTCCTGATAGCCCAGTATTCTTTCTTTCCTTTTGTATGTAATCATCAAACTGTGTCTTTTGTTTTACTAACAGTACGAGATTGTGTATGGAATATTTTATTTATACTTCTCTTTCCCTATTATATAGATTTCTTAAGGATGAAGATGTTTAATAATTTGACATGAGCCTCACCTGTGCTACTGGATTTTTGGGGGCGGGGGGAGGTGTTTTATCTTTGTGAAGCCTAATTATTTTGCTTCACCATGCTCTGTTTAGCCTTACTAAAATGTCAGTATCTTTTGGAGGGTTTTTTCCTTTGTTTTTGTGGACAGGGAATGGGCTGAATGGGAGATAGGTATTAAGGAGGGCACTTGCTGTGACAAGCACCAGGTGCCATATGTAAGTGATAAATCACAAAATCCTACATGTGAAACCAACATTATGCTGTATGTTACCTAACTTGTATTTAAATAAAAACTTGGATTAAGTAGAAAGAATAATCAAGAAAAAAAGTGCCCCATGACAGCAATACCATTAGTGCATATATATATATATGTGTGTGTGTGTATATATATATATATATATATATATATATATATTTATTTATTTTTTTAAAGATTTTATTATTTGACAGACAGAGATCACAAGTAGCCAGAGAGCAGGCAGAGAGAGAGGGGAAGCAGGCTCCCCACTGAGCAGAGAGCCCGATGTGGGGCTCGATCCCAGGACCCTGGGATCATGACCTGAGTTGAAGGCAGAGCTTTTAACCCACTGAGCCACCCAGGCGCCCTGCGTATATATTTTTAGTTTTATATTGTGTTCTATTTTTATGTTCTTAATTCTGAAAATATATAGTGATTTTCATAAAAGTTATCTATTTACAGATTTTATTTATTTGACAGCATGTGCATGCATGAGCAGGGAGGAGGGGCAGAGGGAGAGGAAGAAGGAAAGAAGCAGACTCCCTGCTGAGCAGGGAGCCTTTGTGGGGTTGGATCTGGGACCCTGGGATCATAACTAACTGAGCCACCCAGGCGCCCCTTGGGAGAAAGTTTTAAAAAGTCCTCTGTTGTTGGAAATACAGGCTTTGAGTTCTGGAATGAAGTCACAGGAGTAAAAAGCACAGCATAGAGAATATAGTCACTGATACTATTGTAACAGTGATGTGTGGTGACAGATGGTAGCTACACTTGTGAGCATAGTATAATGTATTAATTACTGTGTTGTATACCTGAAACTAAAGTAATGTTGGGTGTCAACTATACTAAAAAAAAATTTGGAAAAACAAAAAGTTCTCCATCAAATTTTTATCTAGTAAGTTTAGTATTCTTTGATGAATTGATGTTTCTTTCTTGCCTTGATTTTGAGATGACGTGTTCATGGGACTATTTATTGCCAATATAGAACTGTAAGGATTTCCAGACTAAGGGTGCTAGAATTTTTTTCCATCTGTGAGTTATTTTAATCTTAATATTCTAGATAAAAATCACCTTAGACATCAAATGCACTTCTTTCAGAGATAAGGATAAGAGAGATGCCCTGCCCAGTTCTCAACTAGCAAAATTAGGACTAGAATTCTTTAATATAATTCAGTTGTTCTTATGAAACTTGGGTGGCCTCTGGTGGTCAAAATAATATCTTCTGTTTTTAAAGAGGTCTTTGAAGGGGGTTTGGCTTATTAATGGTCGTAATTTTTTTATTTTGAGAGTTTTATTTATACATATAATGAAGGGTTATATTTTCTCCATTGGTTGGTTTATACAGACACAAATCCTTATGTCTGTATTTTCCCCCCCCCTCCTGCAGGAGATTGTTGAAAACTTTAAATTTGATTCCTGAAAGGACTCAAGTAAGTAGTATAGTAGTTATTCTTACGTGTTTTTTATGGGAAGCCAGTATTTTATATTGTAGTGTTTACATCTAGTTAAGAAACTATATAGTATTTCCTTAGAACTCTTGTAGTTTTTCTTTTTCATTAATTACAGTCTTATTTTTACTTGTTTTCCTTTAGTTCATTAATTTGTATTCCTAATTTTTGCCATTACTTGAGACACTAAGCTTGTTTTTTTTTAAACGTATTACTTATTTAAGTAATCTGTACACCCCACATGGGGCTCGAACTCAAAACCCTGAGATCAAGAGTCACATGCTTCTCCCACTGAGCCATCCAGGTGTCCTGACACATTATGCTTACTGAATGATTTCTAGGACTTTTAAGTATAGTTATTTATTTTTGTTATAGATAATAGGTATAGAACATTATGCGGTGAAAATATTCATCTTCCTATACCCAGCCACCCAGTTCTCCCCAGAGGCAGGCACTATTACATTCTCTTGTTTCTACTCCCAGAAGTAGTCTGTGCATATGGATATGTATTCATACCCTATCTTTTTATTTTTCCAAAGCGGCAGCATATCCAACATATTAATCTACCCCCTTTTTTTTTTTTTTTTTGGCTTAGCAGTGTATCTTGTCATTCCTTCTGTATTATGTGTGGGGTTACTTTTCTTTAAAATGGCTTGCATAATTTTCCTTTATATGAATGTATAGCATTTTATTTAATCTGTACCCTTCTGACCAACATTTTAGGTTGCTTTCAGTCTTTGCTTTGTACCTGTTCAAGTATACAGAGAAGTAGAATGTCCAGGTCAAAGCATATGTGCATTTAACATTGAATAGATACTGCCCATTTTTCCCCTGTCTGTACCAAATCACACTCTTTTCATTAATACATGAGAGCGTTACTTTACTTTAGTCAGAGCAGTTTTATTTTTGTGGAGCTTTGGTTGAAAATGTGTACTCGATTCTAGTTTTAGTTTTCATCTTCCTTATTTTGAAGAAAGTTGAGCGTCTTTTCAAAGGATTGAGTCATTGTATTTCCTTTTTTTGTGAACTGTCTTCATATCATTTGTCCATTTTTTGTGAGGGGTTCTTTTTTTTCCCCTGTGATTTGATTTCAGTTGGTTGCTGTTACTTCTCTCCATTGTTTCTCAAGCAGGATAAAATCTGACTTGTTCTTTAGACTCAATGAAACTTTTGGTGGGTTCAGTAAAGGTAGTATAGGAGGAGTAATTTTGATAATTTCTTTTTTTTCAAGCTTCCATCAATTCTTGTATTTAAAAGATTGGTTACTCTGAAATAACATTCTCTCTCTTTTTTCTTTTTAAAGGTTTTACTTATTTGAGAGCGAGAGAGAGCATGTGGGGTGGGGGGAAGGCAGAGGGAGAGGGAGGACCCAGGACTCTGAAATTAGGACCTGAGCTGAAGGCAGGTGCTTAACCAAGTGAGCCACCCAGGCGCCCCTGAAATAACATTCTTGATGATGTCTGATTATGGACTTGGATTTGCGGTTGATTTATGTATAATGTTAAAAGCTAATTTGTAACTTAAATTAAGATTTTTCTAGGCATCTTTGAGTTGGTTCATTTTATTGCACTATTTGTATTAGAAAATATTGTAGGTTTGTTTTTACAGAGAAAGTTAAGATTGTACTGTGGATAGTGTCAAAAAATATTGCCCTCATCATCCAGCCTTTGTTTTTTTCTGGCCTAAACCGTTAGAATTCTGTCCTGCCAAAGTGGGATGTCATCTTCGCCATCAACACTCCCCTTACCCTGTTAGTATTATTATATCATAAAGAGCCACTGAAAATCTTTTGATATGTATCTTCTCTGAGAAGTTTTCCTTCTCCACAAATTTGGGACTATGTGTTTGGACTTGTTGCCCTATTTTCTATGTACTATAAAGGTCCTGACTTAGTACGGGTCCCATTTTTCACTTCTCACTTGTGATTATCCTTCTCTGTATCACTTATGGTTCATAGTTCTTGCATCAGAACCTGGTTCACTTTCTTGTGGTTCTGTTCTCTTAACCATTTCTCATCTACTCTGGTGGTTGTTGAGCTGCTGCCTGTGGACTGCCTGCCTATTTTTGTAAATACAGTGTTTTTGGAACATGGCCACACCCCTACATTTATAGGTATTGTTTATGGCTGCTTTCACATTATAACACTAGAATAAAGTAGTTTTGACAGAGACCTGTGACCTGCAAGGCTGAAAATATTAGTCTGGTCCTTTATAAAAAAGTTCGCCAACCCCTGATCTACTGTGTTGCCATTTCATATAGATGACCTTAAGGCTATTTCCTGCACCCTCTGCTCATCATCTCTTGTTTGTCATGCTTATCTTGTTTTTTGCCTGTTCACATGTTGTTTCCGTCTGGACTCCATAATGCACTCAGCCCTCCATTCAGAACACGTCAGCTCTCAAAGTAGGAAGCCTCTGTCTGTATCCCAAACAAGAAAAATGCTGTCAGAACTTTTATTTTAATTTCAAATATTATGAGAAAGTCTTTGCATTGAAATAAATTTATAGCATTAAAAGCAAATACTGAGTGTGATTCATTTCAGGGTTTGTTGAGTGTGCTTTTATGGGATTGTTTAACACTTTTTGATTAAACCATTTCATTGAACACATAGAAGAGATAAAGCTTTAGGAATGCAACAAAACTAGACACTAGTGTTACAGAAACCATCCACCAGGAAATACCAGCATTGCTGAGCATTGTAAATTATTCATGTAGATGCATCTTCTCTAATTTTTACTATAAGAATGAAAAAATATTTGTGGTCTTATGGATTTTTAAAAAACATTTTATTTATTTATTTGACCCAGAGACAGAGATTACAGTAGGCAGACAGGCAGGCAGGGAGCGGGGAGGAAGCAGGCTCCCTGCTGAGCAGAGAGCCTGATGCGGGGCTCTATCCCAGAACCCTGAGATCACTACCTGAGCCGAAGGCAGGGGCTTTAACCCACTGAGCCACCCAGGCACCCCTCTTATGGATCTTTTTACCACAGTTGTTGGAAACAAGCTCTTTGAAGCTTTAAATAGCCTTTGAAACTATGGAACCCTTTGGAACATGGGGCTTTCTATTACATTTTTTTAAAAAGGACATTTCCGAATTGTTTGGAAAAATAATTGCCTTACTCATTCTTTCTTCCTTTTGGTCACTTACATTTTATTTAAGTCTCTCTGGAAAATAATCATTGGCATGTAAATATTTACTTTTTAAAAAATCTCTCTTGCTCTCTAATAACAACACCCGTAAATCTTTGTTTCTTTTTGTTTAGTGGCTTACAGAAGAGATGAAATGTGGTCTGAGGGACGATATGATTATGAAAGACTTCCAAGAGAACGAGTACCTCCGCGAAGTCATCCCAGTGTAAGTTACTACTGATGTAGAATAATTCAAAACCTGGTGTCTAAGTGAATTTGTTATACTGAAGCTAGGTATAGTAAAATCTTTAATAGATAAAAATTGACCAGTCAGGGTTTGAAATATAGATTAAGCTTATATTTTAAAAGTTAAAAGTTTGAAAATGCAGCATTTTATTTATGTAGATAATCTTTATTTCATATTTCTTATTTAAATTTCTAAAATGGAGGGTTTTTATATTGAATTGAATTTGTGAAGAAAATTTGAGGTTATATAAAGATGGACTCTCAGGTAATGAAGGAGTATTTGAGCACCTGCTCCTACTATTGGCTGTCACCTATTCTTCTGTATTTCTAAAAATGTTTGCAAATTGGATATGTGAAATTATGAAGTAGAGGCAGATCAGGGGCAGGTAGGTAGCTTAGTATACTGTCCTACTAATTGTCTCTGTTGCTTTTGGAATTGGAAATTTTTAATTAGGCCTTTTCTCAAGGAGCTTGCTATTGTGCTTGTTACTGTATTCCCAGCACCATCTCGTATGTGGCACATAGTAGGAGTTCAGTGTTTATTGAGTGAATATATATACTCTCTCTGCAGAATCCTCTGCAGAGATCTAAGGGAAAGTTTGGGAAGGGTCAAGAAACTGTCAATCTTAAACTTTACACAGGCCCATTCTAAGCACCAGGGGTTTGGGTTGTGTTGATACTATGTGGCTATATGGATTCATCATATGCCATCAAAGGGTACAAATACTTGTTTATATGCTAGTTTTTTGTTTTTGTTTTTTTTTCTTCACTTATATATTCTGAGTAAGTCCTACAGATGGGTGATACCACTTTTAGCATTGTCATTTGGCCCGGGTTACAGCTTAGGCTGGGTTGATCTAAAATGATAAAAGATGGACTTTTTGGTTTTTGGCTCAGAGGAGGCAGGGGTGCAGCTGTCTTTAGTAGTCTCGAATTCGGGTTCATCCTGACACCAGCTACCTCCGCCATGCTTCCTAAGTTCAAGATCCCAACCCCAGTTAGATCAAAGTCATGTACCTGGGGTGCACTGATGGGGAAGTTGGTGCTATGTCTGTCCTGCCCCCCAAGATCGGCCTCTTGAGTCTTTCTCCAGCAGAAGTTGGTGATGACCTCGCCAAGGCAACTGATAATTGGAAGGGTCTGAGGATTACAGTGAAACTGACCATTCAGAACAGACAGGCCCAGACTGAAGTGGGACTGCAGGCAGACTGCCTCTGCCCTGATGGTCAAAGCCCTCAAGGAACCACCAAGATACTGAAGAAAAACATTAAGTACAGTGGAAATATCACTTTTGATAAGATTGTCAACATTGCCTGATAGATATGTCACTGATCTTTTTTTTTTTTTTTAAGATTATTTATTTATTTATTTGACAGACTGAGATCACAAGTAGGCAGAGAGGCAGGCAGAGAGAGAGGAGGAAGCAGGCTCCCTGCTAAGCAGAGAGCCTGATGTGGGGCTCGATTCCAGGACCCTAGGATTATGACCCGAACCGAAGGCAGAGGCTCAACCCACTGAGCCGCCCAGGCACCCCAATATGCCACTGATCTTTAGCCAGATAATTCTCTAGAACCATTAAGGAGATCCTGGAGATGGCCCAATCTGCGGGCTGCAGTGTTGATGGCCACCATCGTCATGACATCATAGATGACATCAATAGTGGTGCAGTGGAATGCCCAGCTAGTTAAGAACTACAAAGGAAAACACTTCAACAAAGGATCATTTGATGACCCCCCCCAAAAAAAAGATAAAAGATGGAGGAAAGAAAGAGGCCTACCATATTTCAGAACGAGTAGACTTGTTACTATATGTCATTTCTTTCCAAGTTTATTTATAGATTGTGTATTTATTATCGTCTGTGGTTTCTAATTAAACTTTGAGTTAAATTCTTTCCTGTTTGATAAAATTATAGTTTATCTAGGAAAACAAAACAAAGTGATATAGATAAACATAATATGGGAGTAATGAAAAGGTAGTAAAAGGGATGATTTTAGAAAAAAAAATTCTTGGGACCCCTACCTTTCTAAGGATATATCCTATTAGGAATTTGTATTCAAGAATACTTAAAATTTTCTGTGTGGTTACGCCACCAACTGGAATATATAGTTGGATTTGTTTTAGTTTGTTTTCAATTTTGGGGAATTGCCTTTTTTTTTTTTTCTAATTAGGTTTTTTTCCCCCTTAATGTAACACATGATTCCGAATTATAAAATAAGAAACATTTAGACAGGGGGTGACTTTTAAGTGGTAACTTAACTGTAATTACATGTTTAACTAGTTCCTGCTTACTGTAAGTGAGGGGTTTTACATATAAATCTCTTAATCTTCAAAACAATTCTGAGTGTTGAATGGTACAACATTTATAGAACTCAGTAGAATGTTATAGAAGCCATAAAATGTAAGCAGGGATTTATATACAGAAATAGAATTTCAGACAACAGTGGGAAGTATTCATGATCAAATCATGGGAAAAGTTATATATTACACCACTTATTACACCATTCTGCGTTATTTATGCACGCTGGCTTGTATTCTAGAACACAGTGCAGTGGAAGGTGATTCAGAGAGTTAAGACTGGAGGCAGAGGGACCTGTCAGGAGGCTGTCAGCTATTTCTATGGGCGGGGGGGAAGTGGTTTAAACAAGCTGGGGAGGAATGAGTTTTAAGATGGGGATGATTGGCTTATCAGTGGCCTAAGGACAAAAGAAGGACCCTTCAGATCTCTAGGTCATTGTGTGAGAATGGATTTGAGAAAGTTCATACTAAAAGCCTTTGTTTTCTCTGAAGGGGTAGCAAGATCATCTGAAAGTGCAGGAGGTAGAGGGTGATTTGAGGCCAGCCTTGAATTGTGAGTAGCTATTGTTGGTATCTTCTCACCAGAGATGTTTTAAAAGACTGTGGCTGAGGGGCAGTGAGCTTTGCGCTGTAATATTATAGGGGTACCAGTCTGTAGGAATGTGTGCTTTATTACCTAAGTAGCCCAATTTTGGAGTGGAGGAGGCAAGTTGTTGTATTGGTTTAAGATGGCATGATGAGTGGTGGACTCAGGAAGATAAAGATATTGAAAGTTCTGACTCAGAGAGTTACTGAGGTAATATATTATGTGTTATGGGGTGATTCAGGAAGGAGATAAAGCTGTAAGAGGGACAGTGGATTGAAAGAAGTGAGGGGTTGAGGGACAGTAAAGGCTCAGTGAAGCTGAAGACCAGTGTGTGGTAGAAAGATAGGCAATTGGTATTTTGAAGTGTAGAGTTTCCAAGAGAGTACAGTTCTGGGTGATTTAAAGTCCAGCAGATGGTGGTAGGAATAGAGGGTGGGTGAAGGTTAGGAGATCAGGAAAACTTGGTAGCTCGATTTGCTCAGTGATTTAGAGTAGAGACTCTCAGGAAAACTTGGTAGCTTGATTTGCTCAGTGATTTAGATTAGAGACTCTCAGTCCTCGCTGGACTTTGAAGTCACACAGAGAGTTCTTAAATATCAGTGTCTGGGCCCCATCCAGAAAATTAAGTCCTAATATTTGCAGCTAGGATCAAAACATCAGTGTTGTATAAAAGTTAACAGGTTACTTATGCAGTTAAGAAATGCAGATGAACACTGAAGTTGCTGATGGTGACAGGAGTTGAGGTAAAATGACAGGTGATGGAAGTTATCAGTGGATGAGGCTATTGTAGTAAAATCTAAACCCACACATTTTCATTTTTAAATAATTTATGTGGGTGTAAATGTGAAATAGAGGCTCCTTTATAAAGTAATTTCATCAGCAGGAAGAAGATAGGAATATTTTATACAACAAGTGCATTTAAAATCACAGTGGAAGTACTCAACCAACTCTTAAGTTCCCAAAGGTGAATCTGACTTTCTAAATTCTCTGGCTACTTAGTTCCTCCTATTTGGGGAGGTACCTAGATTGCCTTTCTCCTGAGAGCACAGAATCTGTCCAGACCTTGTGCAACTTTATTGCTCTCCTTTTGAAGAAACAATTTTAATTCTAGTGATTGGTCCCTTCCTCCTCCCAATAAGCCTTTTTTAGTTGATAAATCCTTCTCAATTCCCACATCCCTTTCCCCAAGACTTGCTTTTATGGTGAACGTGGCCTTTTTTTTGGTTAGAAAATTAAAGCCTTCCCCTCCCCTCAATTATGTGCCTTTGATGGCTCTTGGAAGTTATCTCTTTACCTTCTATGTTACACCTCCATTTTCATTTTAGTAAAGTAAAGCAAAGTTTCTTAAACTTTTTGGTGCCATGGATCCTTTTAACAGTCTGGTGAAGCCTATGGATCCCTTTTAGAGTAGGGGTTTTAAAACTACAAAATACACAAAATTAAAGAAGACCACTTATATTTGAATTATCGAACTATTCTAAAACAATTTTGTAATACAGTAATATGTACTTCTTTAGTAGGTCATTAAAGTACTAAGAGCTAATGGTGGGAGTTTCATTACTGTATTTTCAGTTATGAGAGAAAATGGTATTTTGAGATAATGCAACAGCTATAACATGATATGAAAATATCTATGATTTCTGTTAGTGACGAAGCCACAGATACTTCTGTTGTTATTCTGTTGTTTGTTGCTGTATTTGGGTGAAAAAAGTAATTTTTTATTTACATCTGATTTCAAGGACCTGCTGAATCCTTGGGCTAGAAAATTGTTAAATGACACTAGAATTAGAAATATGAATTAGTAAAGTTAGTATACATATTAGTATATATATAAATATAAATTAGTAAAGTTCCTGAATTTGGAGCTAATAAAAGTATAATTTCTTTAATATTTAAAAACATTTAATAACAAAACAGAGATCATCTAATGTTATTTTAAAAACCATATTGGTATATCATATTGACTTGTACAAGATTCTCATAAGCAGCATTATTCATAACAGCTCCAAGCTGGCAACAATCCAAATGTGTAACAGTAGAGTAGATAAATTAATTGTGCAATTTACACAGCAGTTAGAATGAATGGACCTGATGGACCATTGCAAAAGCAGCAACATGTATGAATCTCACAGACATCATACTAAAAAAAAAGAAGCCAAATACAAGAGTATATCCTATATTTCCTGCATATTTAAATAAAGTTTCAGAATAAGCAAAACTTATCAGGAAAGCAGTTACTTTTAGGAGAGGTGAGTATTGACTGGGAGAGAGCACAGGAAGGCTTTTGCCATACTAGGGATGTTCAGTTTTTTGATCTGGTGGTAGTTATAAAGTGTAATTATCTTGTAAAAATTGATCCAGGAGTCATTTATGATTTTTAGACTTTTTGTATGTATGTCATACTTCACTAAAAACTTAGTTTTAAAAAGGCAGATTATTTTTTTTCTAAATATAAAATTAGTTAATCCTTGAAAAAGTAAGCACTCACTATCATTAGTGCCTGTGACAGAGGAAGGTAATGCTCTATTTTGTATATTTGGGTTCTGTTCTCTAACAGAAAAGCAATTTTACTGCATTTCTTTTTTTTTTCTTATTGCTCCCATTTACTCACTACTTATATTCAACTATTAACATTTTATGAAAACTTTCTTTATCATGTATTTATCCACTTATCTGTCCTTCATCCATCTACTTAATCCATCTAGTTTTTGGATGTATTTCAAAGTAAACTGGACAGGTCTGCTTTTCACTAACTCTAGGTATACATACCATAAAAGTGCCGTGTTTTTTTTTTTTACATCTTTTTCTAAATGCAAAAATTACACACATGTAATACAAAGTCTTAAGTGTTCATCTGCCAAGTTTTGATTTAGTAATGTTCCTTTGTGTAGAGCTTCCCTAGGAGGTGTTTTACGTTCTTGGTTGACAGAATTGCAAGTATTTAACTTCCTTCTTATCGTTACTTCCAGAGAGGAACGATGAGTTCTTGGCTATATTCTGTAACAATATGTCCTGATTTTCTGGTGCCGTTTCAATTTCAGATATTTGACTCATTATTTCCCAGAGCCATTGAAATGCAAAAACACCAGTATTTCTTTGAAAATTCAGTGAGTGAATTAAATGAGTAAGTGCTGTTGTAGAAATGCATGTCACAAAATATGAGGTAGCAGAAGAAAAGAACCTCAGACTTTTGAAAGCAAAAGTCCACCAGCCTGTGTAGTAAAATTTTTTAGTTATGTGTGGTTTGTGTGGTACATTTCTTTTTTTTTTTTTTTTTTTTTTAAAGATTTTATTTATTAATTTGACAGAGAGAAATCACAAGTAGACGGAGAGGCAGCCAGAGAGAGAGGGAAGCAGGCTCTCCGCTGAGCAGAGAGCCCGATGCGGGACTCGATCCCAGGACCCTGAGATCATGACCTGAGCTGAAGGCAGCGGCTTAACCCACTGAGCCACCCAGGCGCCCTGTGTGGTACATTTCTAACAAAAAGCATGTGATGCTAAAAGTAGCATAAAATTGATGTAGTGAAGCAGAATATGTTACGTATGTAGTGCCTACTATGTGCCAAGTGCTGTTCCAGGTGCTGGGAATAGAGCAGTGAGTTAAGACCAAGGTTTCTGTGCCAATGAAGCTTGCATTCATACTGAGTTGATTGTTTCAGGGAGGAATGGGATTAACTCTTTACATTTGCTATCATACTTAGTTACTTTGCTGGTAGGTTAGTGTGTTTTAGTAGTTTCTGACTGATTATAAAGACAAAAATTAAAGATATAAAAGTAGAAAAAACATAACAAAATGAACTCACCATGGGCGAATCATCCAAATGGCAATTATCAACTCATGGTCCATCTTGTTTTGTTTATGACTACCCCAGTTTCTTTTCTCCCAGATTATTATTATTATTATTTTAAGATTTTATTTATTTATTTGACAGAGATCACAAATAAGCAGAGAGGCAGGCAGAGAGAGAGAGAAGGAAGCAGATTCCCCACTGAGCAGAGAGCCCAATGCAGGGCTTGATCGCAGGATCCTGGGATCATGACCTGAGCTGAAGGCAGAGGCTTTAACCCACTGAGCCACCCAGGCGCCCCTCTCCCAGATTATTTTGAAGTAAATCCAAGATACTCTATTTCAAGTACAAATAACTATTTTAGTATGTGTCTCTAAATGATAAGGATGCTTGAAAGGAGGTGTTTAAATGTTTAAATTTTTCCTTTAAATAAAATGTTTTTGTGTTAGAGTTTGTGCCGAGTATATTTTAATGACATTGGTAAAGAAATGCTTTTAAAGAAATGTGCTAATCCTCATAATTTGTCCCCAGTTAGTAAAGAGATTAAATATTAGTGTGGAAAATTTGGCATTTAAATATTGAATGAAACAAAACTTGGTGCTATTATTCATTTACTGAAAGTATTTCTCATTAGAATTTATAGCAAATTAAGAAATAATTGCTTTTTGTAACAAAACATGTTCACCATTTCAGATCTAAAAATTGCAAAACTAATTTGATATGTATCTTAACCTGATCAGATACCCATTAGCACAAGCAAACTGTGAGCACTCCCTATTTCAGAAACCCAGAGAGCCTAATGGTAGGAATTGTTTCACCCCGAGATAGTGACCTATGAGAAAGTGTAAATTTCACTGACCTATACTCAAAAAAGTATTTAAATCTATATGCAAGTTTTTGCTTCCTATATTCTGCCAGAATAGATCAATGATTAAGTAAAATAGGCCCAAAATTTTTTTTTAAAATGAGTTACATATTACTTTTTTATTTTGGTCTGACCCATCACAACATTAATACTAATTTTGGAGGAGCAGATCTGATAGATTTGATGCATATTTTTGGAAATTCTAGTAATAGCCATGGAAAATTGATAAATGGTATAATAAATATGTAATAGTATTAAGTTGATATAGTCTGATCTTAAAGGGATACCATACATATTTTTCGTAATGAATGGAAGCAATGAAAATTGATTTCATTGAGGTGAATTCAAATTTTATGTCCAAACTCAAGATTTGAAATAATAGAAATAATAAATAATAGAAATGTTTTGATTCCATGGAGTTCATTTTTAAATTAATTGAAAATGATCCTGTTATCTTTAAAAATCTTTTAAGATATTCTTCAGAAGTCATAATTTTTATTTCTGGTTTGCATATAATAGTGCCATTGCTTTCCAAGGTATTTCTAAAATGAAGGCTATGAACATATCAGTACCTGAAGCCTTGTGTCCTTCTGTTAGCATTTAAAAGGAAAATTACATGTTTATAGCTTAATATAAATTTGTATGAGAATTCATTCAAACACTGAATGAATGTTTCCAATTGGGTCTGGCATTGCTGGTAATATAAAATACTGTTTGAACTTTCTTTATAAATAAAACTTTAGAAAAAAATTCTGAAATCTTTGCCTCCCATCATGGATTTTATTGGAAAGAAAAATCCTTGAATATAATACCTGGATAATATAGAAACTTTCTAATAATATCATCTTGCTTTATCACAGACTCCTGTAGTCATCTTCATTTCCTTAAATCTTTTCATGTAACTAGGGAGTTTTAAGAATAGATGCCTAGAGAGGTGAGATGGTATAGGTGCTTATATTTGAACATTCTCAAAACAAAGGAAATGTCAGTTTGATCTTCATTGCTAGATACAGAACTGTAATCAAGAGGGTTTTTTTTCTGTTGGCTGATTAACAACTCTGGAATGATTGTTTTCATTTATTATTATTTGAAAAAAAAACAGTTTATTTAATCTATGACTAAATGTGATTTGAATATTATTCTTTGAAAGTTTTACCGTATGCATTTTACAGTCCTAAAACCACTTTGAACAAAGGAAAATGTTGCTTTGTAATCTCTCTATTCATAGAAATGTTTAGGTATGCACACTTACCCACTATCCCTCCAAATAAATATATACAAACAATCAAGGATATTAAAGAACGGAATTTTATGGTTTCTTGGAAATGGAGTAATCAGTGATTCTAATTTTATAAACAACAGATTTTGATTTAGAAAATTATATAAATTACAAAGTTGCTAATTTTGGCTTAATGTTGAATTTTTTTAGAAGCTCAATATTTGCTTAGATTTAATTGAAATCTCTTGAAAGACAGTTTTTGCAAAACAGAGTCAATGGGTTCATTTTTCTGTTATATTTTATGTGAACATATAAAATATGTGTTACAATTTAATATCTCACATACTAAAGAAGGAAACTACTTTTTGTTCCCATAAGAAAAAATTAGTATCCTTTTAGCTCTCAAACAGATATAATCATTGATTTTATTTTTTCTCAGCACAGTAACAAATTTCCTGCCTATTAGGAAATTTGAATAGGACACAGTAATTTAATATTTGAATAGTTGTAGTTATTAATGCTAAGAAGTCATTTAAGGAAATAGACGCATTGAGGAATTGTGTTTCACCTAGACTTGAAAAAGGTAATCCAAACAGCAAACATTTTGAGTACTTAGTATGGCTTACACATTGTACTAAATATTTTACAATCTGTTTTTCATTTAGTCTTCACAGCAACTCCTTGAGGTAGGTATTAGTATTAGTCTGTTGTACAGATAATGAAGCCGAGAATAAAGATGGTATAGTAATGCCCTGAATGTTGGACTTTCTTTATTTTGTCAAATTAGTTAATTTAAATTGGTTGTGTCTTACATTTTGATAGTTTTCTAATTTCTTTCACATATATTTCATCTGATATAGGTAGAAAGACCGTGACTAGTCAAGCCCAGGTTATTTACAAATACATGTTACGTAGCTCTCTAGTTTTTACTGTTGGTAACCATCTTTTTGTTCAGTTATTTCACAGCAGCTGCTAAACCAGAGAGGTGTTGTTCTCCTTCCTTCCAATTTCCCAACTCCCACAAACGTCCATGTAGTTGCTAAAACATTAATAACATACTACTTTGAAAATAGTTCAAATTTTATATCAGGTTTTATTTTGCTTCCAGAGCTGTGAAGTCAAGGGCTCTCTTCTCTTCTGGAGAAATAGCAGAATGTTTCCTCTTGATGGTTCTTGCTCAGTATACCTCCCTGTTTGCTGTTCCTTATGTGTGAAGATTTTGTATTTCTTCAAAACCGTATACTTCAAACACAGTAGACTAAAGATGTGTGCTATCTTAAATGGTTTTGTTTCTAAAATTCTTAGGCAATTAGGATTAGAGCTACTGTAATATTCTTTCTGTAGTTTATTTTTTATTAAAACAATAATGTACTTTTTCTTTTATTATTTATGATTGGTTTTAGCATTGGTTTTAGCATTGCTGCTTGTTATTTTAAACACCTGGCTTTCTTCATTGAACAATTTTATTTTCTTTAATCCATGTGAAAACCTTGCTATTAGTTATATTCATGTTATTTCATTAATGCATTTTTGTTTGTTTATACATTTACTCTGTTTGATTAAGGATAAGAACTCCTGTACTTTTAAAAAACCTTTCCAAAACCAAATAGAGAAATTAGTGATTTTTATATATTTCTTTTTGTCTGTTTTAGGATGGCTACCATAGAGTAGTTAATATTGTGCCAAAGAAACCACCACTGCTAGACAGACCTGGTGAAGGAAACTACAGTAGATATTACAGTCATGTTGATTACCAAGAATATGACGAGGGCCGCAGTTTTTCTCATGATCGAAGAAGTGGTCCACCTCACAGAGGAGTATGTAAATTTCCCCCGTGTACTAATTGTTATTTTTTTATAAGTTTAAAAATTATGTAATTTTTGAAATTTATGTGACTGGCCATGAGGGCAGTTGAATAAAACACTTCCTGCTTGATGCTCTGTTGAGTTGCCTGCTAGAGCTGTCAAATGGGAACTGGTAGTGGAGAATCTTGGGACAAAGTAGGTAAGCCACTCTGGGTAGCTCTTAAGTGACATTAATTCCAGCTAGCTTATATTTTTATCCTCTGGATTGGCAAGAATTTACAGAAGCAGATAAAGATAATCTACATTGCCTTGGTACTCAGTGAGTGATGAGCAGGTGGTTACCATCTCTTACTGGATGTATCCACTTATAATTACTTTGATTATTTTCATCATGATGAGATGCTGTGGGTGAGGTTGGGTTACAGTTGAGCTTCTGTGTCATTTTTGTTATACTTCTTAAAGTCTACTTAGTAACTCAGATTAGAAAGCTCTCAAAACACTGCCTGTCCTATATATAATAAGCACTTTTTAAATGTTAGTTTCTATTATTACCATTGATGTTGCTATTGTATTTTGTTTCTCTTGATCATCTTTAATAATCTAGAAGTATGTATTTAATGTTGCAGTAATCTTGAACTTGATTGCAACTATTCCTTGATGCAGTTCCTTTGACTTAGCTTGTGTGTTTACATCACTCTTATAGACCGTTTTCCTACATTTTCTCCTTTCCCCTTCCCTACTATATAATTTTGCAATTAACAGTACATATTCAAACATTGTTTATGTTAAAATTTCACCTCTCTTTGGCTGTTGGAATTACTTTCCATTCTTGACCCTCAAAGAAATGGAGGTAAGGTGATTTATCCAGGGTTGGGTATGTATGGAAGTCCAGTTCTCTTACTACTGCATTATGGTGAGCCTTAACAATTCTAAAGTAATAATGAGACTATTCAGTGTTTTCTTGTCATTTTAAAGTTTGGGGTGTATAGCTTCCTTCTCCTAGAGTGAATTTTTGTTTTGTTCAATTTTTAAATGTCATACCTTTCCTTTAGGAAGAGGGATTTGGTGTTGAAAAGTAAATATTATACATTATCTGTATTCTAGAATTACTGGATTTTGCCTTTGGAGCCATTATTCCAGGTAGTCTGAGGAAGAAAAAATTTGGCCTTCACATAAAGTTGGTATCCCTCTTAGGAAAATCAAATGTGGCCATTTGATATAGATAGGGGATTTGGGATTCATTGAACCAGTTCGTGTATGAATCCTCGTGAATATGATTTCTTCTCTAAAATGTTGTAGCGTAATAGTGCCTCAACATTAGTTTTTTGTTACAAATTGCGTTTATCATACTTTATATAACATTTTCCCTTTATATTCTATTTAAACAAAAATAAGTCTTTTGGAGACCTTTAGGATTCTTGTGACACTAATTTATCTTGAGTTCAGTTATATAAAGTAAATACTTATTTGATCTAATATTGTAGAGCTTTTGAGTTTTTTCTTTTGTTTGTTTAGATTTACTGTTGGGAAGGAAAATGATGAATACATTACTCTTGTGTTAGAATATATGATGCTGGGGTGCCTGGGTGGCTCAGTGGGTTAAAGCCTCTGCCTTCAGCTCAGGTCATGATCCCAGGGTCCTGGGATCAAGCCCCACATCGGGCTCTCTGCTCAGCGGGGAGCCTGCTTCCTCCTCTCTCTCTCTCTGCCTGCCTCTATGCCTACTTGTGATCTCTGTCTGTCAAATAAATAAATTAAAAAAAAATCTTAAAAAAAAAGAATATATGATGCTAAAGAGGAAGATGAAAACAGTATTTATTTTAGCTGAATTAATATTTATAAATAATTACCTTTATATTCTATATGTAATTTTAAAGCAATTGGGCATGATCTACTACTAATTTTTTAAATTTATTTTTTCTGTTTTAGAGGACAAAATACACTTTTTTAAAATTAATTTTAAATTTCGTGCCACATCTTGCTCTAATATAGTTTATCGGTAGGTGATAGCTTCTTTTTCTAAAAAATTTTTATTTTTTAATTTTTTAAGATTTATTTATTTAAGAGAGAGAGACAGAGAGAGAGGGAACACAGGCAGGGGGAGCTGGAGTGGGAGAAGCACGCTTCCCGCTGAGCAGGGAGCCTGATGTGGGGCTTGATCCCAGGACCCTGGGATCATGACCCGAGCCGAAGGCAGGCATCCAATGACTGAGCAACCCAGGTGCCCCAGGTGATAGCTTCTTATGATATTGTTTCCAGTCATGGATTTTGATAAGAATCAAGATGAGAAAAAAAACTTGAACAAGAAATTCATTGGACTTGAATTTGAAAATTGGTGAGAGAACTTGACAGAAAGAAAATAAAATGAAAGGTTGAGAAATGTATGCTTGATTAAATTTAAATTGAGCCTCTGATCTTATAAGCATCCTGAACTGTTGTGATGTTGGCGTGTCTTTGGTAATAAGGCTGTTAGGGCCCCAAAGAAATACCATAAGCATTTTCATAGAGCTAAATGGTACCACAGGTTATTGGTTTACTAAATTACTTGTTGAAATGGATGACTTGCTATATCTTTTTTCCCCCTTTTTATGCCTTTGAAACTCAGAGAGATTTAAAAAGGTGTCTTTGTCCTCATATTATTTTGGTCTTAATACTGTTAGATAAATCCTGCTTGACTAAAATAATGTAAACAGATACTTAAATAACTTTTTTTATTTTACAGGATGAATCTGGCTATAGGTGGACAAGAGATGATCATTCTGCAAGTCGACAGCCTGAGTACAGGTAAAATGAACATAGTACCATAACTACTTTGATACTTGATTCACTGAGATGTCTGCTGTTGAAATCTAATCTCAAGGCTTATAGATAAAATATTTTTTATTAGGATTTATAATTCTGAGAGCAACAAACATATTAGTCCTGTGACTAATATAATAGCACTGATAGCATTCTGTATTGGCATTTTGAAAACTGATAATAAAAAAAATGTTTGAACTATTGGTATATTCTCATCAAATTAGGTATTAAATTATTCCTAATGTGTAATATGGATTATAAGGTATCTGCTTAATTAGAATGTTAAGGCCTTTTTTCCCCCCCTCCAGAATATTTGAGTCCTTAGAGAGTGTCTCTTATTAATATATTTTGGAAGAATTTCAGTCATTGTTAGCCTTGGTTAGTTATAGAGGCATTTGATAGAATAGTTAGGAAAAAAAACACAGATGGACAGATTTAATCAAGTTTGTTTTATTTTTATTTTTTAGGTTATTTATTTATTAGAGTACACCCTAGGCGGGAGGGGCAGAGGGAGAGGGAGAAGCAGACTCCTCACTGAGCAAGGAGCCTGACGTGGGGCTTGATCCCAGAATCTTGGGATCATGACTTGAGCCACCCAGGTACCCTTCAAGTTTGTTTGATTTTTTTTTTAAAGATTTTATTTATTGGGGCGCCTCTGTGGCTCAGTGGGTTAAAGCCTTGCCTTTGGCTCAGATATGATCCCAGCATCCTGGAATCTAGCCCCACATCGGGTTCTGCTCAGCAGGGAGGCTGCTTCCCCCCCCCCCGCCCCGCCTGCCTCTCTGCCTACTTGTGATCTCTCTCTGTCAAATAAATAAATACAATCTTAAAAAAAAAGATTTTATTTATTATTCGACAGCGAGAGACACAGTGAGAGAGGGAACACAAGCAGGGGGAGTGGGAGAGGGAGAAGCAGGCCTCCCAACGAGCAGGGTGCCTGCTGTGGGGCTCCATCCCAGAACCCTGGAATCAAGACCTGAACCAAAGGCGGATGCTTCATGACTGAGCCACCTAGGTGCCCCTTGTTTGATTTTTTTTAATGACTTCACAAAGGAAGTAATAGAAGTTATAAAGGAGCTTTTTAAAGATCTTCTATGGGGGTGCCTGGATGGTTCAGTTGCTTAAGGATCTGACTCTTGATTTTGGTTCAGGTCATGATCTCAGGGTTGTGAGATCCAGCCTCATGGAGAATTGGGCTCTATGCTTGGTGGGGAGTCTGCTTGGGATTCTTTCTTCTTCTTCCTCTGTCCCTCCCCACCTCGAAAAAGACATAAATCTTTAAAAAAAGATCTCTTATAACTCTCTCTGTAGACAAGAGAAAGTAGTCAACTGCTACAACTCTCTAGGTGTCAGAAGTAGACAACAGGATTGAGTGGGTCAGAGCAAGGCAGTTTATTACACACAGCACCTTAGTCATCAGGGGTATCAGCATGGTAGTGCTGGTTCCCTGCCTCCAAGTCCCATAGGGTGATGTCGTGGGCAGAGATGGTGGCTGTATATACAGTGGGATGCACTGCAGCTGAGGAACACACTGTTAAGAGCTTGCTACTCATGGAGGACTACCTTTCCCAAAAGGAGTAATGGAGAAAATAGATGCTGAACAATACTTGAATAAAATTTAATTTCTGTCTTAAACAGAACAGTTAAGTTTTAGACAGCTAGAAATAGAAGATAATTTCCTTTATCTTATAAATAGGGATTTACTATACTAAATGGTAGAGTTAGAAGCATTTGCTTTAAAATTAGAACAAAGCAAAGATGCCTGTTATCACTGCTTCTATTCATCATGGTAATGGAGGTCTCAGTCTCCACAGTAAGACAAGAAAAATGAAGTTGTAAGGGTTAGAATGAAAGAAAGCTATTTACAGGTGATAAATTATGTAGAAGATCCAATAGAGTCTATAGACTATTATAACTGTTAGGAAATTAGCAAAGTTTAGTATAATGAAATCAGCTATAAGCATAAGTTAAAAATGTAATTTAAAATTATTTTCTGTAACATAAAAACTGTAAGGAGTAATGGGACTAAATCTAACAAAAGTGTGTGAGACCTATGTAGATGAAATTGCAAGTAATTTCTAAGGGACATTTGAAAAGACCCAAGTAAAAGGAGCAACACATATGTGACATTCTTGGCTGGAAAAGACAGTATCATGAAGATATCAGTTCTAAAATTCAGATGTTCATTCAGTTCGGTTCCAGTCTAAATTCTAGGATTTTTCTCCATGGAAGTTGGTAAGTTGTTTCTAAATTTACTATGAAAGAGTAAAGGACCAAAAGTCAAAAGTAGCATTGAAAAAGATATGAAGGCTCGATATACTATCAAAACTTACATTACCAGCTATAGCAATGTGAACAGTGAAACAGGATAGGGAGTCTAGAAACAAACCTAAATATACCTGGGAGTTTGGGATACAGCAGCAGTGGCACTACAAATAAAATGGGGGAAAGAATGAACTTTTTCAGTTAATAGTGCTGGGAGAAATGGCCATCCATTTGAGGGGGAAAAAAGTGAAATTGAAAGCCTGGTATATCAAAGTATCTGGTATAATAAAGACCTAAATGTGATAAGCGAAATTGTAAGAAAAACTCATGATTAGATTAACCAGTGCTTTATATTCACTCCAAAGAAACAGTTTTCAGGTTGATTTGAGTTGATTTCGATTTTTAAAATAATATTTTTAATTCTCCCTTCCTGTTTTTTTTTTAAGCATTTTACTATTTTCCTGTGTGTGTGTATAATTTTACATAAATGAAATAAAATCACATATGGGACTCTCGGTTTCCCGCAGTCATGTTAACAGCTGGATGTTATTTTTTTAATTTATATTTAATTTGGGGTATTTGTTGTTAATGAGATCACATTATACATATTCTTCTGTAAGTTGCTTTTCTCATTCAGTGCTTGTGGAAATCTCTCCAGGTTATTTGGTTTAACTTTTATTTGAATCCTTTTTTTTTTTTTTTATAAAGATTTTTATTTATTTATTTGACAGACAGAGATCACAAGTAGGCAGAGAGGCAGGCAGAGAGAGAGAGAGGAGGAAGCAGGCTCCCCTCAGAGCAGAGTGCCTGATGTGGGGCTTGATCCCAGGATCCTGGGATCATGACCTGAGCTGAGGGCAGAGGCTTTAACCCACTGAGCCACCCAGGCACCCCTATTTGAATCCTTTTAATGGCTAAGTTATGTTGCATTATGTGGGTATACCAAATAATTTAGCTGTTCACTTATTGATGAATATTCACTCTGTTTCTAGTACAAAACAGTGTTGTAATAAATCGGAGTATATGATTTCATTATAAAACAGTACTTTAGTTTCTATGAGATAGATTGCCAGAAGTGGAATTTCTGGGTCACAGGACATACATATTTTACTTTTTTTTTTTTTAATTTTAATTTTTTTAAAAAAGATTTTATTTATTTGAGAGAGGTTGAGTGAGAGAGAGCATGAGAGAGGAGAAGGTCAGGGGGAGAAGCAGACTCCCCGAGGAGCTGGGAGCCTGTTTTGGGACTCGATCCTGGAAGTCCCGGATCATGACCTGAGCCAAAGGCAGTTACTCAACCAACTGAGCACCCAGGCGCCCTATATTTTACTTTTTAATTGATGTTTTTCAGTTTGTCTTCTAAAAGGCTTGCAACATCTGTTTCAATATTTGAAAAAAATCTAACATTTTAATTTTGATATTTATTTTGCTTTCCATCTTATTTATGAGTATAAGTAGAGTTTTAAAATTTCTTTTAAGAATTGTTATAACTGTATTCCATTGATTCTTATAGATACAATTTTTTATTTTTTTAATCTTTTTTAAAGTAGCTCCATGACCAGTGTGGAGCCCACCATGAGATTCGAACTTATAACCCTGAGGTCAAGAGTCAGACACTCAACCAACTGAACCACCCAGGCACCCCTGATAGACAGCAATTTTATACTGATTCCAACATAGCATATGCTAGTTATTCTGTGATCAGAGAGTGTTGCCTGTACTCCTACTCTGTTGTTTGAAATTTTTTGGTATAGACTTCATTCTGTATGGTATATTCATTCATTTGGTAAGTATTTATTGGGTGACTGGTATATGTTAGCTATTCTTCTAGCCTCTGGGGATAAAAGTTCTGCTCTCATTAGCCTACATTTTAGTATGAATTATAGATAGTAAACAGATAAAAAATAAAAACTCATAAAAATGAACAAAAGTGAAATGGTTGTAGTATAGAAGGGGTTCTTCCACATCTTCTGCACCTTCACTTGATGCTGGGTGTCCTCAGTGACATTTCAGGTATTAGACTATCAAAGAAGCTAATGCCTTTCAAGGCTCGCATCTTTCTGGCTGTCTGTAGGTTGTTCCCTATTAGGTGGTCTCATTGAAGACTTTGTAAATAGAAAATAACATTTTTTTTTTAAAGATTTTATTTATTTATTTGACAGAGAGAGACAGCAAGAGAGGGAACACAAGCAGGGGGAGTGGGAGAGGGAGAAGCAGGCTTCCTGCTGAGCAGGGAGCCCAAAGTGGGGCTCTATCCCAGGACCCTGGGTTCATGATCTGAGCTCAAGCAGATGTTTAACAACTGAGCCGCCCAGGTGCCCCCAGCTGTTTGTTTTAGGGGAAAAAAATACTGCTGCATTGTAAACCTTGCAGAGAGTACTTGTGTATATTGGTGAGAAAATAAGGTTCTGAGTATTTAGGACCATACCAAGTAGTGTTTTTATTTTTATTGAGGTGTACACGATAATTATTAGAATATCATTGTGGAAATTATTAGACTATTTAAAACATTTGATACAGTTTTTAAGTTTATACAAAAGTTGTGAGAATAATTTAAAAAACCAAACACCCCAGTAATGTTTCCCACAATGCCCCGATAATGTGGTTTTATAGCAAAAAGATCTAATCTGAGTTCATAGGTCATATTTTTGTAGACTTCTTTAATCTGGGAATAGTTCTTTAGTCTGTTCCTTGATTTCTGTGGCTCACTGTTTTTGGTAAGATGGGCAGACATTTTGTAGACTGTGTCTCAATTTAGGTTTGTCTAATGTTTGTGATTAGAGTTCAGTTACGCATTTTTGCCAGGACAATTTTTTTTTTAAGATTTTATTTTTTTATTTGATAGAGATCACAAGTAGGCAGAGAGGCAGGCAGAGAGAGAGGAGGAAGCAGGCTCCCTGCTGAGCCCCTCCCCCCCCATGTGGGGCTCGATCCCAAGACCCTGAGATCATGACCTGAGCCGAAGGCAGAGGCCCAACCCTCTGAGCCACCCAGGCGCCCCTGCCAGGACAATTCCTGAAGTGATGCTGGATTCTTTTTATTGCATCCTGTTAGGTTGCATGTGTTGATTTGTTCCCTTATTGGTGTTGTTGACTTTTATGCCTTGATTAAGATGGGGTCTGCAAAATTTCTTCACCATGAAGTAGGCCTCTTCACCTGACATCAGTGTTTTGTTGGGAGTTACTTTCAAACTATGCGAGTATGCCATTCTTTATCCCATTTCCATCCACTAGTTCTAGCATTCATTGGTGTTTCTTGCCCGAATTATCAATATAATTGTTTGTAATGGTGATTTTGTAATTATACTCTTCTTCTTTCTGTACTTACTATGCATACTGTTACCGGTTATCTGTTGTGAGAAATATCTTTCTCTTCACCCTCTTCACTCTTATTTTTTTAAGAAAAAACCAAACTTTGTTTATATCAGTATGAATTTCTATTTTCAATGTGTTATAAACTGTTGCTGTCATTATGGTGCTGAAATTTGGTCAGTGAGAATCCCTTGAGGTTAGCTTCTGTGTTTTTTCAAAAAATAGTTGTAAAGGCATATGTATAATAGAAAATATGCCATTTTAACCATTTTTAAGTGCACAATTCATTAGTGCTAATTACATTCACAATGTCAGGTAAGATGGTTACAGAAAAAAACCATTTTCAAACTTTTTTTCATCATCCCAAACAGAAACTATACCTGTTAAGCAATAATTCCTTATGTTTCCTTACTCTCAGCCCAGGGCAACCGCCATTCTACTTTTTGTCTTTAAAAATTTGCCTTGTTCTTGGTGTTCATATAAGTGGAATCATGCAATACTTGTCCATTTGTGTTTGTCTTCTTTCACTTACCATGATGTTTTTAACCGGGTGTAACAGAATGGCATTCTTTTTTATTGGTATATAATATTCCATTTTGTGTATTTACCACTTTTGTTTATCCATTTATCTTATCGAATATTTGGGTTGTTTCTACCTTTTGGTTATCATAAATAATGATGCTGGGAACATTGACAAGTAACTATCTATTTTGAGTCCCTGTTTTCGATTCTTTTGGGTGCATATCTAGGAGTAGAATTGCTGGGTCGTATGGTAATTTTATGTTTACCTTTTTGAGGAACCACCAAATTGTTATCCGTAGTGGCTGTACCATTTTGCATTCTCACCAATGTACAGGCTTCCCAGTTTCTTCACATACTTACCACTACTTGTTATATTCTTTTTATTATTGTGTGTATATGTATATGTGGGAGCATTCTGTTAAGTGCTTTTATTTATTTTTATTTTTATTTTTTTTTAAAGATTTTATTTATTTATTTGACAGAGAGAAATCACAAGTACACTGAGAGGCAGGCAGAGAGAGAGAGAAAAGGAAGCAGGCTCCCTGCTGAGCAGAGAGCCCGATGCGGGACTCGATCCCAGGACCCTGAGATCATGACCCGAGCCGAAGGCAGCGGCTTAACCCACTGAGCCACCCAGGCACCCTGTTAAGTGCTTTTAAAAATTAAAACCTAGATTAGTCATTTCAGGTTCCGTTATTTTGTTATATATTTGTTATTTATTTATGGATATATGTTATACATTTGCTATTTTATTATGTATGTTATATATTTGTTACATATTTATATAAACATGTATAAATATGTGTATAAATATGTTTTATATTTGTTATATATTTGTTATTTTGTTATTAGTTATTTTGTAAATATAATATTGCTATAGCAAGTTACAGCCTAAATGTTCACAGGCACTATCTGTATAATGAAATGATTGCTGTGTATTTTTTAAACTGCTACAGTGTGTTGTGAGAATGAAAGTGAGTAAGAGCTTCTAGAAGGAGGTTCCGTTCTTTGTTGTCAGTTAAGGGAAAGAAGAAATACTCTGAAATAAGTAATACAAAGCAGAATGGGGTGGGTCATACTTACTGGGATAGGTTCTGACACTGAAGGAATTCCGAAGAATGATGGTAAGTAAGGTGATAAGGAAAGACCAAGGAGGAGGGATCATTTGAGTTGAACTCTGAAGGCTAGTTAGCATTTCTGTCAGAAGAGATGGCTAGAACTAGAGGAAGATTGGTGGCTGGGCCATAATAAGCAAGTACTGAATATGTATGTGATGAGGCCATTTTGGCTGAAGCACAGGTGCTAGAGGACATCTGAGTTGTTGCAGTCTGGTGGAGAGAGTGGGAATAAAATTGCATAGAGGAGGTCAGTTTTGGAAATGAATTTGGAGGAATCATTGGTGTAAAAGTGATCTTTGAATTTGGCTTTGGCGGCTTGTGCCTGGCAGAAAGTTTTACAGACAGAAGGGGATGACTCTTACTTGAAGAATGACATCAGCTGGTGTAGAATTCATAGAGCAAAGGTAAGAGGCAGCAGAGAGCAGCTGGAGGACTGATGTGGCACAGCTTTTATGTGTTTCCTTTTTAAAACCTACGGTGACCGAAGGGTAGGTAGAGAATTTAGAATGATGCTTGGGTGAATAATGGAGGGAAAGGGTCTTCCCTAGAAACTCAGGCTTCTTGGAAACTCAGTGCTGAACTGCAGCTCTGTGAAGTCTTGTTGAAACTCACATTCCTTTAAGACCTTAAAAAAGAAAAAAAAAAAGGAATGTGACTCTAATTTTAGCTAAATCTGTTATGTGTGTATGAAAACGAATGCTACTTTTGAAATTCAGTATGTGCAGTATCTCTTTTCATTTAAATAAATACTCTGTGTATTTTCTTTTTAATGGTTTTATGAAGATTTTCAGTGGAGCCCTGTACATATGAACAATTACAGCATTTCCTGTGATATTTTCCACCCTTAGTTTGTCTCATGTGATAGGTATAAGTCACATTGTGCTATCTACTTGACTCTGGAGCAGTGGTTCATTTGTTTCAATTCATTTACTGTACTTTGATAAATCATATTAATATGGGTATATTTTGTAATGTTAGAAGCTTTTCTGAAGGCTTTCTGTGGACTTTTTTTTTCTTTTTAGGTATAATCAATGTGTTATCCTTATCCTTTTTATTGTTTTCATTGTTTCCAGAGTCTTTATGTGGATTTTTTTTTTTTAATGTATAATTGACATATGACCTTATATTGTATCCTTCCTGTTTTTGTTATTGCCATCTTGTTAAGTGTGAAGTGGCATCTCTATATATAGTTTTGATTTACATTTCTCTAGTGGTTAGTGATGAGCAATATATATATATATATATTTTTTTTTTTAAGATTTTTATTTATTTATCTGACAGAGAGAGAGAGATCACAAGTAGGCAGAGAGGCAGGCAGAGAGAGAGGAGGAAGTAGACTCCCTGCTGAGCAGAGAGCCCGAAGCAGGGCTCGATCCCAGGACCCTGGGATCATGACCTGAGCCGAAGGCATAGGCTTTAACCCACTGAGCCACAGGTGCCCCAGTGATGAGCAATATTTAATGTGCTTATTGGTTATTTGCATATCTTCTTTGAAGAATTATCTACTCATTTTTTTGGCCCATTTAAAAATCAGGTGATTTGTCTTTTTATTGTTGAATTTTAGAAGAGTTCTTTATATATTCTGGATATTAAATCCTTAACAGATATATCGCTTGCATATATTCTACTCTTTTGATAATATCCTTCAGTATTCAAAATTTTGGTTTTGATGAAGTCGAATCTCTGTTTTTTCTTCTGTTGCTGTTTTTGGTGTCATATCTAAGAATCCATTGCTAAATCAGTGTTGTTTGGTTATGGCTTTTCCATGGCATTCTTTGATCACTTCCTTACCTTTGGATGCAGGATTTTCCAGGTTATTCTTATGCTTTCTCTGCCTCAGGCCTAACATCAAAGCTATTTCTCCAAGGTGCACAGGTTCTCGTTGGTGGAAAGTCCCAGATCTGGACACTAGTGTGTGTGCATGTGCAAACCCATGCGTGCACACACACACACATATTCTTTTACATCTGTGTTTATTTTTATACGTTATTTACATATATTGAAGGCCATGAGTTTGTGGCAGTATTCTTTTCCTGTTTTCCATACTATATTTTACCCCCTCTTTCTATCAGTGAAAAACCTGGCTCCCCAGGGTCTCTTGCTCTCTTACACATCTTGCCAAGATTTGTGAAGAATGCAAGGCCCTGACTTTTTACCCATGATGTTTCTCAGAATTGAGTTTGTAGTGAGCATTCTTGAAAGATAAGGTAGTTCTTTCTCTGTGTCAAAGAGCAGCCTTGCTTGTTGCTTTGTGTAAAAAGTAGTGTCTTCTCCAAGTGTTCCATAGTTGTGAACCAAACCCACTATGTGTGTAGCATTAGTCTTGGCTTATATCACATTGTTTCTGTGGGACTTAGAACCAGACTTGTGCAAACAAGCCAATACTATGTTGCTTGCTGTGCTGAGAATAATAAAAACCTTTATCCCAGTAGTTTTGTATCTTCTACTAGTATCCATGAAACACTAACAGTCTAACTTATTAGCTTGTCAGTAGAGTAGAATCTGATCCCAGACTTGAAACCAATATCCTCAATATTTTTGCTCACATTGTTTACGTAGTTAGTTAGGCCACCTGGCTTCACACCATCTTCCACAGGTCCATTACTAGCTGTGGAACTTTTGGTTTATAATTTATCTAATGTTTTTCACGTGTTTCATACTGTAGCACCTTATGTACTTTGTAAACCCAATACACACACACACGTTAGTGGTTCATATCAAATACGTGTGGAGTCAGTCATTGGAAACAACTGGATTAAATAACAGCTAATAGAGGAAAAATGAATGTATTGTTTTCTTTTTTCTTTAAGATCTTATTTATTTGTCAGAGAGAGAGCACAAGCAGGGGGAGCAGCAGGCAGAGGGAGAAGCAGGCTCCCTGCTGAACAAGGAACCCAATTCGGGATTCGATCCCAGGACCCCGGGATCATGACCTGATCTGAAGGCAGATGCTTAATCAACTGAGCCACCTAGGTGTCCCGAATATATTATTTTCTGTCTCCCACACTGCTACCCTCCCTCTGAAAGTTATCACTTTTTTCTCTAATAGAGCCTTGTACTGATAATTTATCCATATTTCAATCGTATCATCATCTGTTCATCTTCTATATGTACTGTGATCTTATTATCTCTTTTTTCAAAACCAACTTGTAGATAAAACAGAATATATTAAGAGCTACTTCATTTTGTATTCAAGCAACATGTCCTACTTTACCAAGGGTTACTAATTTAGACTAAATGAGATTTTTTTTTTAAATGGAAATAATTTTTTTTAAAGATTTTATTTATTTATTTGAGAGACAGAGATTACAGGTAGGCGGAGAGGCAGGCAGAGAGAGGAGGAAACAGACTCCCCGTGGAGCAGAGAGCCGGATGTGGGGGTTGATCCCAGGACCCCGGGATCATGACCTGAGCCAAAGGCAGAAGCTTTAAACCACTGAGCCACCCAGTGCCTGACTGAGATAGTTTTTAACAGTCCTTTTCCCCCCCTGTAGTTATGAGGTGTTAGAATAAACTTTAAGATGGAACTGATTGTAAAGTATTAAATAGTATTTAGAAATATAGAACAAATGTGTCATCACGTGGCCAACATACTTTCTTTTTAAATGCTGAGGTTTTTTTTCCCACTGTATTCACATATGGGAAGTTTTGATTAAGTAGTTCAGTATTTTTATATCTATTGATTTTCTTTAAAGCAGAGATTTATTTTTTATTTTATTTTTTAAAAAAGATTTATTTATTTATTTATTTGACAAAGAGGGAGAGACAGCAAGAGAGGCAATATAAGCAGGGGTAATGGGAGAGAGAGAAACGGGCTCCCTGCTCAGCGGGGCTCAGTCCCAGAACCCTGGGATCATAACTTGAGCTGAAGGCAGACACTTAACTGAGCCACCCAGACGTCCCTATTTTATTTTATTTTTTAAAGATTTTATTTATTTATTTGACAGACAGCAAGGGAAATAAAAGCAGGGGGTATGGGAGAGGGAGAAGCAGGCCTCTGCCAAATAGAAAGCCTGATGCAGGGCTTGATCCCGGGACCCCAGGATCACAGCCCAAGCCAAAGGCAGCTTAATGACTGCAGCAACCAGTTGCCCCTATTTTTTTTTTTTTTTTTAATTTTAAAGATTTTACTTGTTACTTGAGAGAGAGTGTGAGAGAGGGATAGAACTAGGGAGAGCATGAGCAGGAGAAGAGCAGAGGGAAAAGCAGACTCCCTGCCAAGCAGGGAGCCAGACGTGGGGCTAGATCCCAGGACTCTGGAACCACAACCTGAGCTGAAGGCAGACCCTTAACTGACTGAGCCACATAGTCATCCCTAAAGCAAGGTTTAATTTTGAATTTCATTGTAGTCATTTTATCTTCTTAGGTGATATACTACTTGACAGAGAAAAATACTATAAACCACCTTTGGTTTATTAGTTCAATTGTACAAATGTTTATTGAGTATTTACTTTGTGTCGGCTGCTGTGCTTATATCATTAGCTTAGAGTCTAAGAGTGAAGTAGATGCATAAGAAGATAGCCTAATATACATGCTAAAGTTGCATAGAATGCTGTAGGAAGACAAGCATTACCCTGTTCTGGGGGGTTTTATTGAAGATTTCCTGTAGGAACAGATAATATTAACAAAACTTGAGGGAAAAATAAGAGTTGACCAGATGAAGGGTAATGGGGAATATGTTCCTGCAAAAGGAGGAGCATGAACAAAGCTGTATGAAGCATGATGTGTAGAGGTGTTAATGGATTTGTATGTCTGACATAGGGAATCGTGAATTAAATTACAACTAAGAAGTCTGAATACATAGTTTTAAAAATATAGTTTTATTCTTTTAGCAATGGGGAGCTCCTGAAAAATTTTAACTTGGTAGACAGGCCAGCCCAGTTGGAATATAGTTTCCTTTGTCTTCAGTGTAGAGGATGATTTTTTAAAGATTTTTAAAATTTATGTTTAGAGAGTGAGAGAGCAGGGGGAGGGGCAGAATGAGAGAGAGAGAGAGAATCCCAAGCAGACTCCTTGCTGAGCACAGACATGGGGCTTGATCTTGTGACCCTGAAATCAAGACCTGAGCCTAAATCAAGAGTGGGATGCTTAGCTGACTGAGCCACCCAAGGACTCCTAGAGGATATTTTTTTTTTAAGATTTTATTTATTTATTTGACAAAGAGAGAAATCACAAGTAGGCAGAGAGGCAGGCAGAGAGGAGGAAGCAGGCTTCCTGCTGAGCAGAGAGTCCAATGCGGGGCTCGATCCCAGGACCCTGGAATCATGACCTGAGCCGAGGGCAGAGGCTTAACCCACTGAGCCACCCAGGCACCCCAGAGGATGATTTTTTAACAGTGGAACTGGAGATAGAATAAGAAATCATGAATACCTGAATTACAGAAGGGAGGTTGGAATGGAGAAAAAGGGTTAAATTTCATAAATGCTTAGGGAGCAAAAAATCAGCAAGCTGTGGTTGTTGGATGTGGGAATAAAGACAAGGAAACTATCTGGATTTTTGGTTTTGTTTACTATTTGTATAATAATACCATTATCTGAGATCGGTATATTAGAGGAATGGGTTCAAGGGAGGAGCTGCATTCAAAAGTGAGATTGTTGGGACACCTGGGTGGTTGAGTGGGTTAAAGCCTCTGCCTTCGGCTTGGGTCATGATCCCAGGGTCCTGGGATCGAGCCCCACTTCGGGCTCTCTGCTCTGCAGGGAACCTGCTTCCTCCTCTTTTCTCTCTGTACCTGCCTCTCTCCCTACTTGTGATCTCTGTCAAATAAATAAATAAAATCTCGGGGACGCCTGGGTGGCTCAGTTGGTTAAGCGGCTGCCTTCGGCTCAGGTCATGATCCCAGCGTCCTGGGATCGAGTCCCACATCGGGCTCCTTGCTCAGCAGGGAGCCTGCTTCTCCCTCTGCCTCTGCCTGCCATTCTGTCTGCCTGTGTTCGCTCTCTCCCCCTCTCTCTCTCTGATAATAAAGAAATAAAATCTTAAAAAAAAAAAAATAAATAAAATCTTAAAAAAAAAGTGAGATTGTCCAAGGAGAGAATGTAGTCAGACAAGAGCAGTGACTGAGGTCTGAACCCTTGGCCTTTGTGGAAATGATGGAAAATAAAACTTCTTAAACAATATTTGGGGTCACCAATGTCTAATGCAACTGAGTACTCCAGTAATACCAAGACTAAAATATCTCTTCGATTTGGCTCTGTCAGGATGAGTGAGATACAAGGTGGTAAATTCAAGTTGAGTGGGTATGTTTTTGAAAAATACTGAGATGGAAAGTAGGGAATGCCATATGTTGAAAATGCAGGAGACTACTGGTATCCATGAGGTGAAGGTTGAGGACACTGGCTAAAGGAAAATCATCTAAAACTTTTCTTTTTTTTTAAAAGATTTTATTTATTTATTTGAGAGAGAGACAGTGAGAGAGAACATGAAAGGTGAGAAGGTCAGAGGGAGAAGCAGACTCCCCATGGAGCTGGGAGCCCGATGCGGGACTCGATCCAGGGACTCCAGGACTGTGACCCAAGCGAAGGAAGTTGCTCAACCAACTGAGCCGCTTAGGCGCCCTTTTTTTTTTTTTTTTTTTTTAAAGGTGATCATTGACTTGAACGTATTTATAGGTTGAAGGGAAAAGAGAAAAGTTGAAGGTACAAGGCAGAAAAGGCAAAACTGATGGGGCACCTGGGTGGCTCAGTTGGTTAAGCGACTGCCTTCAGCTCAGATCATGATCCTGGAGTCCTGGGATGGAGCCCCGCATCAGGCTCCCTGCTCAGCGGGGAGTCTGCTTCTTCCTCTGCCCCTCCTCCTTTTCATGCTCTCTCTCTCTCATTCTCTCTCTCAAATAAATAAAATTTTAAAAAAAGAAAGAAAAGGGAAAACTTCCCAAGGTAAATGAGCCAGGGTGAAGGTCATTGATTTGAGGGGCTAATTTTTACTAGAGGGAAAACTCATGCTGGGAAAGGAAGGATGAAATTAGAAATGAGGCAGATGAAGGCAAGCCGGGGAAGGAGGAATTTGGGCTGGCATTTGGTGTAGTTCATGCCTGAAGACTGTTTTATTTTTTAAGAAGTGAGGTAACTCATTGAGAAAGAAAGTTTTGGTGCTAGGTTAGAGGACTTTGGGAGGATTATCTGAAATTAGAATAGCTGCTGAGGTGAATGGGAGATTGAGCTCACTAATGACAAGTAAAAATATTACTAGTGGAATTGAAGGTACAGTGGAAATTAGAGACCGTGTGTCCATAGTGGGTCCAGTCTGTAGGCTTGTGACAATCAACTGTAATGGTGAAGAAGTGAAAGATTTTGGAATTAATCAGGTTTGGGCTTGGCTAAGGTAATGTATCAGAATTGCCAGGATGGGAAGAAGTTGGTATCACTGTGCTTCAAATACGGTAATTGGGCCTGGAAAGGCAGTAAGTGCGGCCAGGACAGGGTTCATGGCTCGCTAGAAAATAAAGAAGGCTTACAGGTATCTGCGAGATGGAGTTATAGAAGTGAGCAAACTGAAGGATAAGACATTGTGGTAGGAATGTGGTATTGGATCCTGAAGAAGAGCACTTGGGGCTAATAAGTGGCAAGGTTTAGGATGTAAGTGTAAAGAGGTAGGATAGTTGAGGACTTGGCTATACCATTGCACAGATGATCCCTATGAATTTTTAGTCACCCATTATGTGGGTAGGATGTGTTACATGCAGACTATATCCTGGGGTTTAGGAAATTTGGGAAAGTTGTCAGAAGGTTGGTGATATGGGCAATGTGGGGTTATAGTGGAATAGCATAGAATTATGGGCTCTTTCTCCCTTTTCTTAGAGGATGGGGGGTTTAGAACATAACCCTATGTGTCATGTACTTGAGGATCTTGAGGCAGTCATCAGTGCATGCTTGGTACTCACGAGTTTTAGGGGGGTACTTGTGTTCAAATACCAGGTTTCACTTAAAGAAGTTGGAAGGGTTGGTTTATGAAGAGGCTGAGGATGTAAACGCATTTACAGGATCAACTGAAATTACTGTATTTTGTTATTTATGTATACACAAACATAGTTATTAAGCATAAAGTACTTGTAAACACAGGAAAGCAGCTAACATATTCATGTATCTATGGTAGTAATGCCCCTCTTTGTTAGTGAAAATAACTCCTGTACCCTTCAGTGGAGTGTGAACAAAAGCTGAGGGGCAGATTGGAGCAGCTGCTACTTGGTTCAAAGCTGATGTTTGTTCTTTGGAAATGTAAGCACACCATGGCCTGCTTCAAAAGAAGTCAGAAGTCCGGATTTTTAAAATGCTAAATTTCTTGAGTTTTCAGTGTTTACAACTAAGTAAAACCAGAGTTTGCAGTCTCTGGAGTAAGGCAACAATCTGGGACTCTGCAATGAAGAGCATGTAATAGCAGCTTGTCTAGTACAGTGGTTTTCAACCCTGGCTATACTCTGACTTAGGTAGAGAGCCTCTTTTTTTTTTTTTTTTTTTTTTAATTAGTTTCTGGTCCTCACATTTTGAGATCTAATTTAATTAGCCTGGGCATCATATTTTTCAAAAGCTCATCAGACGTCCTAATGTGAAGCTAGACTTGAGAACCACTGGTCTAATAGGTAGAATGGATTGACAGCAGTCCCAAAACAATAGGTTCATGTGAATGATGATTCTTGGCACCTCTTCTCATTTATGGTAACTTCATTTGTCTTTATCCTTGACAGCAGTTACTTCCTTTGCTTATGTTTCTGTTTTTTAAAGATTGTATTTATTTTTGTGGGGAGAGAAAGAGAGGAGAGCGAGCATGCACACGAGTGGGCAGAGGTGGAAGCAAACTCTCCACTGAGCAGGGAGCCCAGTGTGAGACTCTGGGATCATGATGTGAACTGAAGGCAGATGCTTAACCTAGAGAGCCACCCAGGTGCCCTTTGCTTATGTTTTTTAAGTTGTGTTTACAAGAATCACTTAGAAACTCATTAAAAATGAAAATTTCCAGACTTCATCTCAAGGAATTCTGATGCTGTAAGTGGAGACTTGGAATCTGTATGTTCATGAGCCCCCCAGATGATTGTGATGTAGAAAGAAGGTCTGGAGACTGGAGTTTGAGAAACACTGTCCTGTACTGTCTGCTGCTGGTGACAGATAAATCTGTATCTCTAGCCTTGGCTTCTTTTCTGAGCTCTACATTTCTGCATCCAGCTGTCTGTTAGACTCATCTTCTTTTGGGAATCCAAAACTTTTTGCTGAAATGAAATACATCAGTCTTGAGAACACTTCTACCTGTTGTCCACACATTTTAGGCTCTTTGGTGGACTACATTTGCCAGTCTTCATTCCTGCTAATTGTGGCCATATGGCTTATTTATCTCCAGTATAATGGGAATATAACTTCTATTTCTATGTGCATTATTCCACATACATTTACCTTTTCCCTTCTTGTACAATGGGCCTTGGAATGGAATGGCAGCAGACTTGGGACCTTGGAAGACACACGTTGAAATAGAGTTGTCCAGCGTGGTTTCTTGGGTGATTGTGTGGAGCAGAATCTCTCATTCTGGAATGCCTGCCCTATACTGTTTTGTACAGATAAAGTTCTTTTAAAACTTTGTAATGACTCAAGGTTACATTTTTGGTATTTATGTTATAGCAATTTAGGCATTTTTTTAAAAAAAAGATTTTATTTATTCATTTGACAGATAGAGATCACAGGTAGGCAGAGAAGCAGGCAGAGAGAGAGGAGGAAGCAGGCTCCCTGCTGAGCAGGGAGCCTGATGTGGGGCTCGATCCCAGAACCCTGGGATCATGACCTGAGCTGAAGGCAGAGGCTTTAACCACTGAACCACCTAGGTGCCCCAGTTTAGGCATATCTTAACCTCAATAAGAATGAGTAGTACTCTTTTAGGTGTTAGAGATCAAAATGAAAATAACACAGATAAGATCTGTTCTCTAGCTAGGAGATCCTTTAGTCCATATCTCATGCCTAGAATGCTTTTACTAAACTCTTTTTTTTTTTTTTTAATTTTATTTATTTATTTGACAGAGATCACAAGTAGGCAGAGAGGCAGGCAGAGAGAGAAAGGGGGAAGCAGGCTCCCTGCTGAGCAGAAAGCTCAATGTGGGGCTCGATCTAAGGATCCTGAGATCATGACCTGAGCTGAAGGCAGAGAGGCTTAAGCCACTGAGCCACCCAGGTGCCCTAGAATGCTTGAGATGCAAAGATGTTCTTTTGTGGAAAAACCTCAGGACTTGGGTAACCAAATTTCTCAACTCTGCTGCAAGATACTTGTTTGATTGTTGGGTAGTATGGAATAAAAGGTAGTGTGGGAAATCCCTTATCTTAAATCATAGTGCTCCTGGTGCTCTTGTTTCTACATATAAGAAAGGACTTTTGAGACCTGTGCTTATTTTTAAGTTTGCTCTGTAAGTTACCAAGCCACTTTGTCGAAATGATTCTTGAAATCTTAATTCCTTTTTAAAGTTTGTATTGACTAGAAATGAAGTAACTAATATCATCTGTGGAATAATTGTACATGTTGGATGTGGGAAGGAAAGAAAAATGACGTTCTGAATAAGTAAAATGCCTTCATGCTCCATCCCGCTTCTGCTCCTTCTGTACTTCCCCCGTACTTTACTGAATTTTACCCTTAACCAGTAAATATATCTGTGGAAACTGAGGGATCCATCGTAACTTGTCTAGTTTGGTGCAAGGGGCTGGAATTATCTTGGGGATGTATAATAGTAAGGATAAAATCATGAGTTTCATAAATCTACTTTGAAACCAGCGTTCACGGTAATTATGGTGTAGATGGTCCCAGGAACACATTTTGAGACACACTGCTTTATGGGGTGTTAGTTCTTCCCATCTTCCGTTCTTCTGGTTACTTTGCTTTCTGTACATGCCCAGCATTATAGCTGAAATGTTTGTGGTATAGTCGAGGACACTGTCTTAACTCTCAAG
Organism: Mustela nigripes; assembly: GCF_022355385.1. Lineage (NCBI taxonomy): Eukaryota > Metazoa > Chordata > Mammalia > Carnivora > Mustelidae > Mustela > Mustela nigripes. The sequence continues at coordinate 78,129,606 of NC_081562.1, forward strand.
TTAGGTAAATTTTTGGTAATAAAAACATCAGTTAAAAAAATTTTTTTAAAGTCTTCATGGTAAGTATTCTAGTTGTACTGTTATATTTGTTCAAAGGTTCTTTTTGATTTGCCTTATAATTTATTATATTGAATCCATTATATTTATTGATATCCTCATTTCCAAAATAGCTAGAAACGTTATTATAGTTTTGAAGGTTTTTGATATGAAGTTTTCTTTGCATGGTAAATAGAACTTCATCTTTTTTTTTTTTTATGTTTTGAGACATTTCATTTTTTTTTTTTTTAAGATTTTATTTATTTGACAGAGAGAGATCACAAGTAGGCAGAGAGGCAGGCAGAGAGAGAGGGGGAAGCAGGCTCCCTGCTGAGCAGAGAGCCCGATGCGGAACTCGATCCCAGGACCCTGAGACCTGAGCCAAAGGCAGCGGCTTAACCCACTGAGCCACCCAGGCGCCCTAGAACTTCATCTTATGGTGCAAAGTTTTTACCCCGAGTTGTATGGGATGACGTTAAAAAATATGCCTAAGTTTCCAGTATCCTGTTGCTCTATTAAGCATACTTTGGAGCCATTGCTAAAGAAAAAACCAGAATCTTAAACTCAAGAGATTATTTGCACAAAGAAAGTTATACTAGTTGAATACCAATTGAATTTTATAGCTAATTTTGAGTGGCAACTATGCTCACCACTATACCACCAACGCTAATGATGAGTGTTGGGACTAATACATGCTTAAGGAAAAATAGTATGCATAAAGTTGTGATATTTCTATCAATCAAACAGTTTTTCCTTTTGAGTTTTTTTGAGAAACTAATGATAACCTAGAGATTCATGTTTTGATTTTAAGTACTCAGTGACAATTGTATATATGGTTTTGTTTTAATTTGCACAGCTCTTCAGGAAATAGTGCTGTATTTTAATGTCTAGCTCAAATTTATTTTACTTCTGTAACTTTAAATACTTAGATTTTCTTGTCCAAAATGGGATTTTACATTTGAAGTAATTTTAATGGATCTTAACTAATGGTCAGGAAGATGGAAACATGTAAATATGTCAGAGGATTTGAGTCATTAGCATTCTGGGGTCACCTTAAAGAATTTACGTTCTGTGAAGCCAGGCTAGTTCATTTCCAGTTTACCCTGCTGTTATTGTGTAGCCCTTTTGAGCTTTCACCTTTCTAACTTGGTAAGATCCAGAATTATATCCTAATTCTGTGATGCCATCAAAATTATTTCTGTTTTTCATCCTCTGAGATGCTGCTTCTGAAATTGGCAGATACATAAAAAGCAACTCAATAAAGACAGGTCTAGATCTCCGAGCTTCCTACTTGTCTTGCATGTTCTTTATTACACTCTTTACTCTCTGTTGACTGTCAGCAGTTGACTTAAAGAAAAAAAAAGTTCGGGGCACCTGGGTGGCTCAGTGGGTTAAATCCTCTGCCTTCGGCTCAGGTCATAGTCCCAGGGTCCTGGGATCGAGTCCCATATCTCATCAGGGAGTCCGCTTCCCCCCCTCTCTCTGCCTGCCTTTCTGTCTATTTGAGATCTCTCTGTCAAATAAATAAAATCTTTAAAAAAGTCAATTTTTCCTTGATTTTCTTTTGCAGTCGAGGTAGTTGGAATTACGTAATTCCCAATTTTTGAATCTAGAAGTGGTTTTTGAGTGTGGTAGTGGTATTTTGTTGAAGTAGCAAAAATTGAGGTGAATCTTGAGGTAATGATATCTTTGTCTTAAACTCTATGAAATAGAAATATTTTTAAATAGTATGCCAAAAATTTTATTAGTAGAAAATGTCTACTAAATATTTAGTATAGTATTAAAACCAGGGTGAGTGTGCTGAAATAGAAGCTGTTAAACCAAGGGCAACAGAACACTTAAAATTTTTCTATTTATAATTATTTTATGTTGTTTATTTATTAGTCATTTCTTTGTTTTGTTTTGTTAGAGAGAGAGAGATACAGAGCGCAAGCACAGGCAGACAGAGTGGCAGGCTAGAGGCAGAGGGAGAAGCAGGCTCCCTGCCGAGCAAGGAGCCCGATGTGGGACTCGATCCCAGGACGCTGGGATCATGACCTGAGCCGCTTAACCAACTGAGCCACCCAGGCGTCCCTTTATTAGTCATTTTGATAGCATTTAGTTGCAATATGTAACAGTAGGCACCAAGATTTAGGCAACACCATGGGAGGGAAAAAAATCTTTAAATTTAACCTTTTATTATAAAGGGCTACTCTTTAAAATGTTTTATTTATAAAAGATTGTCTTTGAATCTGTTCACTGACTTCCTGCAGATTGGGTAAAGAGAATCGTGATATTTGGAAATGATATGGAATGTTAAGAATTACTGTTGTTAAGGTATAGCATTTTTCTGAATAAAAGAAAAGTAAAGAGGAACAAAACTAAATAATAGCAAAATGTAGGTTGCAGAGAGAATATGCTGAGGTGGAGCATCCTATTCGTGTTGCACTTATTTCTTAGTGACCCTTTGGGAAGACCAGGCACCATGTTTGTGGATGACTGCTATGGTGATGAGATCATTAAAATGTATTAATGATTTTTGGACAATAGATAGTCTTACAATTTGTTTAACCCTTAAATATTAAAAATGAGAATTCTGTTCTTAAAGATGAAAAATTCTTAAAAATTCTGTTGAGACCATGTTAAATGATAAGGAGCTCTATTTTTATCACATTTTCATAAACACTTATTAGAGCATATAACAATACACAAAATACACAGATCCAAGGGGATGTACAGCTCAGTGAATCATAACTATAACCACAATCCAGATTAAGAAGAAGAATATTACTTGAATTCAGATTCTACTTCATGCCCCTCCTCAGATTTCTTCTTCCTTTCCAAAGGTAATCATTCTGACTTAAAGCTACCTTAATAGTGAATGGGAAAAATTATAGTTGTTGTGATTTAAAATTTGTCAAAACATTAATCTCTCCTGTCAACTAGAAATGGCTAGGGAAATGAAAAAAGTGGTAAAACTGATATTCATTGAGTACACTGTAATTTAAAATGTTAGAAACATTGAGAGTTAAAGAGTCTTATTCACTCATGTAGTAATTTGTGGACTGGCAGCTTTATACTAATTTATATTCCTATTGGCAAGGTATGTAAATTCTAATTATTTTACATCCCTGTCAACACTTGGTATTGTCAGTGTATTTTTTCTTTTCTTCTTTGGGGCACCTGGGTGGCTCAGGCAGTTAAGCAATTGCCTTCAGCTCAGGTCATGATCCCAGGGTCCTGGGATTGAGCCCTGCATTGGGGTTCCCTTCTTGGCTGGGAGCCTGCTTCTCCCTCTCTCTCTGCTGCTCTTTTTGCTTCTGCTCTCTCGCTTGTGCTCACTCTCTCTCAAATAAATAAAATATTTAAAAAAAATTGAGTTAATGGATTAATATGTAAAGTACTTGGTGTGTTGTGGGCATTATTCTGCTTAATCCATCATTCCCACTTTACAAATGAGGAAACAGGCACAGAGAAGTTAAATAACTGTCAAACCTCTCCCACAGTAAACAAATGATGGAGCTGGGATTTGAACTCTGGGATACTTGGTCCAGACCCTATGTTCTTATGTTTGGGACTCTATATAAGCTAATAGGTTGAAAATAGAGTAGTAAATACTTTATTTGATTGTGTAATTTGAATGTTTAGGAAGTTTGAGGAAATTTTAATACTTGATATTCTATGTGTTATAAAGAAACATTTAAAAATGGACAGGTAGTTACAAGAAAGCTCTAGGATGTTTCTGTGTATTTCTCAAACTGATAGATGAAACCTCTGACTGTATACATGTGTGTATGTGTGTCTGTCTTGGGATTTCTGAACTTTGGCACTATTGGCATTTTGGGCTGAATAGTTCTTTATTGGGGGGGGCTGTCCTGTGTATTATAGGATGTGTAGCAGCATCCCTAACCTCTACCCAGTAGAATCTCGTAGTGCTTCCCCAGTTGTGTTTGACAGGCAAACATGTCTTCAGATGTTGCCACATGTCCCCTGGGGAGCAAAATCCCCCTACTTTGAGAACCAGTAGTATAATAAAGATCCTCATTAATACATTCCTTTTTTATTTTGGGGTATATTTTAAGTATTTTTCATTTTTATAATTTAGAAAGCCAGGTATTTACATTTAGAATATCAGAATCTCAGAGCAATAATGGTAGCTATACTATTCACAGGAGTACAGTTAAGCATGAGTGAATTCTTTCTGTTGGTTGCTTTTCCTCTGATGTGTATAATAAAACTACTTAATTATTAGAGTATTAGCCACTCAGATTTCTTAGTGAGTTGGAAGGTTGATGTTAGGGGGAAATAATATAAGAGGGGAAGGGACCATTAAGCAATGGAAGATAAATTACCTTTTTACAATCTCAAAGGAGAGAATATTGACAAATCAAGGTAAAATTTGTAGTTATATGTTGGCCCTAATAAAGGGATTTACTTAATAATTGTGAAACATTTGGTTTTTCACTTGAATAGGAACTGTAAATGAAAGAAAAAAAGCTTGAAAGCTAATTTCTTATTAAATAAAAATGAGGTTGTTTTTTTTTTTTTAAAGATTTTATTTATTTATTTGACAGAGAGAGAGATCACAAGAAGGCAGAGAGGCAGGCAGAGAGGAAGCAGGCCCCCCACTGAGCAGAAAACCCAGATGCATGGTTCCGTCCCAGGACCCTGGGGTCATGACCTGAGCTGAAGGCAGAGGCTTTAACCCACTGAGCCACCCAGACGCCCCTAAAAATGAGTTTTAAGAGTTTCCATCCTAGGGGCATCTGGCGGACTCAGGAGAACATGAGACTTTTGATCTTGGAGTCAAGATTCAAGCCCCATGTTGCAGGTAGACTTTACCTAAAGAAAAAAACTATTTCCATTATAAAAGTAGTACAATCACATTATAGACAAGACCTGAAAGAAAGGAAAAATAATTCCTACAGAATTTACTAGGCAGAAGTTTACTAATGAAAGCATTCTTGATTGAGTTACGTGCTTTGAAAACTCATTGCATTCTCTCATCAGTTATTGTGCCAAAGAATTAAAAATAATATATGAAAGGGTTTTGTTTAGGTATAAGATTAAGATACAAGGTTGTTCAGTTTGCCCTTGCCATAACTGTCTTAATTAAGAAGAAAAAACTCTGCATTTGAATATCTATTCTTAACCTAGGTTTATCATAAATTATAGTGGAAGACAAAAATTTAAGAAAATTAGGACTCATTTGTTCTATAAAACTAACATCATGTATTCTAGTACCTTATGGTATCTAAAGAGTGCCCACCATTATTCATGGTGACTATTGTGGACCTCTGTGATGAAAAGAAAATTAAATGAAAAGTAGTAAACATTAAAACACCCTTCTTATTTATGAATTAGTGGATTTTTCTGATAATTGCTTCTTTTTCTCCCCTCAGAGATTGAAACTGTCATGGTTGATGTTTGAAACCAAGCATAGACTACCTTAAACAGGTGTTAATACCAAGAAAATGAAAGAAACCAAAATACTCTTCAGCAGTTTGTGACGTTAGATTGAGCCTAGAAAAAGCCAGATTTGTATAGACATATAGAGAAGGAGAGAAAAAGGAAACTTGTTAATGAAGATAAGAAAGGCATTCTGACAGTCAGAAAAGTATGATACTTCCAGTTCTATCTAGTATTTGCTCTCTGTGTGGACTTTGGAAGTTTAGCCCTGTTATGTGAACTAGAGTAGTGTTTTCCATTTTTAGGACCATCGAATCACTAGCAGTTTCCAGCCCAACCCAAATTGTTTATTACTAATGAGGAAGCTTATGTGTCTTTTTGCCCTTATTTTTACTACTGGATGAGATCATTTGCCTATTTGATTGGGAAAACTTAAAAGAACAGGTTATACCTTAAATACTTATTTAGTGATGTGATACCTGGCCTTATTTTGTCTTCCATTATCTTCATACCCTTCACCATCTTTTTATTGGTATGTTCATGTTACTCAGTTTTGTCAGCATGCATTAAATTATGAAAACATTAATATTTAAGGCTTTGACATTGGTATTGGGATTTCCCCTCTTAATTGGAAATTTGCTTTAAATCCAATTATAATTTTTAACTTTAGAACGCTTTTTAGCGCGAAGTTTAAAACTTGGTATTTTATACAAAATAGACTGAAAATTACTTAGTTTTTTTTTCTCTTCAGAGGTCTTTCCCTTTCTGTGCCTTCCAAACATTGAGCTTTTAACCAACCCAAATTTACCATGATACGTATTATAAGAAGAGAATTGATCATTCTTCTCTCTAAGTTGTTTCTGAGTTGGGCAAACTGTTTAAAACATGAGGATCCATGTGTTTGGGGGAAGGTTGAAAATGAGATCACAGATAACAAAATGATCAAAACCTTAAACTGTAATAATAGATACCATTCATTGCAAAGTTGCTGTGTTCAGAGAAGTTAGGAAAATGAAGCTCGGAGAGGTTGAGTAAATTAAGGGCAAAAGGCCATATATATGCAGATGAACTAACTTTTGAATCTATATCTGCCTATAGGGAATGCTCTTAGAAGTGGCACTGTAAATAAATATGTTTAATTTTATTAAACTCCATGTTTCTGAAAGTTATTTACCCATAGAATCCGTCCTTGGATTTTGTGGTGAGATGAAAAATACAAAAATTATATGGATTAGTATTTTTTGGAACATGTTTTGAGGAAAGCTTTTTATTATGAAGTCAGGTCTCTGGTTAAAAAAAAAAGAAGGTAAAATCAGCTAAAATATATTCCTCTGTCATGGTATAATTGCTTTTCAAAATACAGCTTCTAAAGTGCAAAATTTTAAGATATGGGCAAGGGATAGGTTGGAAAAAAATCCCCATCCCTTTGTATTCTGTGAGAAATATGACTCTACAAGTAATGTCTTTATTCTCTATTAGATTGTTTGAAATCTTTCTGGAGGTTTGTAATCATTTAGATCAGGGCTTGGTAAACTACTTGGTCAAATCCAGTGGTCTTTTTGGTAAGTTTGTTGGAACATAGCCAGGCACATTTGTTTACTTATTGTCTATGGCTGCTGTTGTGCTCTGGTGGAATGTTGAGAAGTTTTGATGACCATACAGCTAAAGTCTCAAGTATTACTTGGCTCTTTACAGCAAATGTTTGTTGACCCCCAGTGTGGTCTTCTGCTTCCTTTTCACTTTATATATGCTTCAGCTGTGTGTACTCTGTGAACTTCATAGCTGAAGTTCTTGAAACTGAACTATCTGTATTTCATCCTCTGTAAAGGAAATTCCTCGGGAAGTTAAGTTGAAGTGTTGTTCTAGAGGTTGTATTATTATGAGTAGGTTTTAAACTCCTGCCAATATGCAAAATTCCATAGTTTTGCTTTTCTGAAGAATGAAACTGTCAAGCGGTTACATTGGCATACATAGCTGTTTTTTGCTGCAAACCTTTATTGATTTGATAGAAATCATAGTAGATTAATGCTGTCAGTAGGAGTAGCTAACATCTATTGAATGTTGTATACCAGGCCCTGTTCTAAGCACTTTACATATAGTATCCCATTTACTCTTTGCAACAACTCTGTGAGATAGGTAGTATTATCTCCACTTTATAGATGAGGAAATGAAGGCATAGGGAGGTTAAGTAACTTGCTTAAATAAAGATAATAGGGGCGCCTGGGTGGCTCAGTGGGTTAAGCCTCTGCCTTCCGCTTGGATCATGATCTCAGGGTCCTGGGATCGAGCCTCGCATCGGGCTCCCTGCTCGGCAGGGAGCCTCCATCCCCTTCTCTCTCTGCCTGCCTTTCTACCTACTTGTGATCTCTCTCTCTGTCAAATAAATAAATAAAATCTTAAAAAAAATAAAGATAATAATTTCTTTGGAATGGTCTTTCAGTACTTAAGACAGCTAGTTTATGAGGGCTTTAACATGCCCTAACCCCCTCTCGTTCCTCTAGTAGGTGATACTTCAGTTAAGCCCTATATGCAGGGCTTAACTGGGCTTAATATTTGAAACTTTGGTGCTTTATAATTCTGTGAACTCCAAGAAGGCCCTCTGATTCATCATTATGCCCTTCCCATTGACATATACTCTCACAGGGCAGTAGTCTGATCAGTATAAATATACATCAGATATCTTCATAATCTTGTTCTGAGGTTCCATTTCTTTTATCCTATCTCTGCTCATATATCACCTTCTCAGAAAGGTCCTCCCTGACCATGTTATCTGAAATAGCCTCCTTCATATCCACCTTACCTGATAATACTTACCACTCAGAAATGTTTTATGTATAGGCTCTTTTCCCATTAGAATATAAGCCTGGGGCAAGGACTTCATCCTTTCACTTTAAAATAGATAGATTTATTTTCTACCATTGTTTGCATCCTTTTTCTGTAACTGGAACCTAACTGCCCTCCCATCTTACTTTTCTCCTAATTCCTTGATTTGTCAGATGAGTTCTGGGCTTATTTCTTGCTACCTCCAACAGGTCACTGTACCATTGTCATCTTTGAATGTCCCATTTATTCCACTCTGTCCTCACCTTAGTATTCTCTGATAAATTTTTTCTTCCTTGAGGATTGTAATTTCTGGCTCATAGTCTTCTCTCCCTCCCTCCTGATTTGATGGTTTTTTTTTTTTTGGTCAAGGAGTGTTTATTTAAAATGAAGTTAAAACTTTTTTCATGGGAGAAAGATTGAATTAAACCTTACACAGAAGTAAAAGTTTAATACAACATTAAAAAGAGATATTTCCTGTTAATTGGAAGAAATTGTATGATTTTGTCAATAAAGAAGAGACAAAGTATATCTGCTTTCCCTAACTTGACACTCGGGAATTAAGATGAATTTTCCATGTCTGAAAAGAGGTTTGAATTTCTGCAGACAGAGTTCAGTACATTAAGAGGATATATCCAGTGGGCTGAATTGTTCTGAAAGTTTCTCATCAGAATCCATAGAATAGTATCTACCTAGAAAAGGGGTGGCAGCAGGCAGTTGATGATACTTTTTTTTTTTTTTTAAGATTTTATTTATTTGAGAGAGAGAGAACACGAGCAGGGTGAGGAGCAGAGGGAGAAGCAAACTTCCTGCTGAGCAGGGAGCCCAACGTGGGGCTCGATTCCTGGACCCCCGGATCATGACCTCATTAACCAACTGAGCCACCCAGGCGCCCTTTTTACTTCTTATTTCTCATTTACTTGTATCATCAAATAAACCCTTTCCCTCAAAGTATTGTTCCAGTTCTTTCCCTTCCTTCCTCTGCCAAACTTTTTTGGAACAAAGGAGAAAACTAATGACTCAACTCCTTTAGTAGATATATCTTGATTTTTTACAATCTGCTTTGACTTCCAAAGTTTTATTGGACAGCCCATTCCCTGGTCAAATAACTTTTAAGTCACTAAATGCAGAGATCTCTTCCAGCCTATGTAGTATATGATAACAACTTTCCTTTACCCTTTAAAACTTCTCTCCCTTTGCTTTTTAGTCAATGCTTTTTAGAATTTTCACTCTTTTGACTACTTATATTTTTGTTCACATCAGTACCCTTTAAACCTCCTCTGCTTTTTCTTGAAACGTGGACTGTCCTAACCATGGGAACTGGTAGCCAAAGTTCTATTTGAGATATGGCCGGTTCAGTCTGAGATACTCTTAGTATATAATACATACTGGGATTTTTATGATTTAAGATGAAAAAGAAAGAACATAAAATATTTCACTAAATTTTATTTTTATTTATTTTTTAGATTATATTTTTCCTTTTTTTTTTTTTTTTTGATTTGGGGTCCTGGGGAGGGTTACATCCCATTCATACATAGCCTCCCACCATTTATGGACCCCTTCCCACTCTTCTCTCTTGGAACAACCCAGATTCCTCATTTCCTGACTAACAGCTTGTCAGTCCTTTTTAATTTTTTTATTTTTAATTTAAATTCAATTAATACATACTATATTATTGGTTTCAGAAGTAGAGGTCAGTGACTCATCAGTCTTCTATAATATCCAGTGCTCATTACATCACATGCCCTCCTTAATGTCTGTCACCCAGTTACCCCATCCCTCCACCTCTCTCCCCTTTAACCCTCAGGTTGTTTCAGATGATTGAGTCTCTTATGGCTTGTTTCCCTCTTTGGATTCATCTTATTTTATTTTTTCCTCTCTTCCCTTATGATTGTCTGATTTATTTTTTAAATTCCACATATCAGTGAGATCATATGATAATTGTCTTTCTCTGATTCTCACTAAATTTTAAAATATTGGTTACATGTTGATAATATTTTATATATATTGGGTTATAAAAATATTTGCTGAAATTAGTTTCACCTGCTTCTCTATTTTTTTATTTTTATTTTTTAAGGATTTTTAAAAAGATTTTATTTTATTTATTTGACAGAGATGACAAGTAGGCAGAGATGCAGGCAGAGAGGGAGGGGGAAGCAGTCTCTGAGCAGAGAGCCCGATGCGGGGCTCGATCCCAGGACCCCGAGATCATGACCCAAGCTAAAGACAGAGGCTTAACCCACTGAGCCACCCAGGTGCCCCTATTTTTATTTTTTAAAGATTTTATTTACTTGAAAGAGAGAGAAAGGGCATGAGTCAGGGGGCAGGCAGGACAGAGGGAGAGGGAGAAGCAGGTTCCCTGCTGGGTAGGGAGCCTGATCTGAGGCTTGATTCCAGGATCCTTGGGATCATGACCTGAGCCGAAGGCAGACACTTAACTGGCTGAGCCACCCAGGTACCCATTTCTCCTTTTAAATACAGTTGTTACATCTGTGGCTTGATTATATTTCTGTACAACAATGTTGATCTAAATTTTATCTTATTTTTTTTTTTTTTTTTTTTTTTAAAAGATCCTCCAGATCACTTCTCCATCTAATACAAATTTCTCTTCTGAATTGCAGTACCACTTTCTGGAATATTTACTCCCCTTGGCACTCTGTCCCCCATCCCCCAACATATTAAGCTTCTTTAGAACCAGGGTAATTCTGCAGTGCCTTTCATGTATTGGGATATAGAGATAAAAGAAATATTAAAAATATACACATATACACTAACATGAATAAATGGTGTCTAGTATTACTTTATCAGAGGATACTTAAAAGTAGACGATGCAGAATGTGATGTTTTTGCTCAGCTTGATGGGAAATATGAGGGATTGATGTGAAAGTGAGGAGAGACCTTACTTTACTCTGAGATATTAAAAATCTGACATGTACTTCCCCCAAGTATATTTGGTCACCTCAGGCCACTCTGATGGTTCTGAACTATGCTATTGTGAGTTTACTGCCATCTGGTGTCAGGATTAGGAAACTGTAGTTCAGTACTTGGTCTCTTCCCCTACCCCTGCCTCCTGCTGGAGACAGTAGGCAGTCTTTCCTGGACATGTGGGCCTGCTGCCTTCATCATCTAGATAAGTTATCAGTAAGAGCTCATTTAATTCCAGTGTAGGAAATCTTTATTCTCCTTCTTACAGAAGTCTTTTCCTTGGCTTCCCTGAGAACGAACTTACTACTTTCCGTCATGTTTCTGTGGCTCTTATGTTTGATTCTCAAATAGCCCATTTATCTTCCACTGTAATTTTTTAGTCCTAGATTCTGGGCCCGACCCAAGGCTTTAAATACTGCCTATTTATAGAAAAATTCATAGTTATAGCCAAAAAAATCTCCTCTTATCTTGTCACCGATGTGTCTAATTGTCTACTAACTGGCTGTTATGTGAGCATCTCAAACTTAACATATTCAGATCTGAATGTGGATCTCCTACCCTACCTCAGTTTCTCAAATCTGTTTTTCTCATTTCAGTAATTCATGATGCCAGAATTCTTGGAATCATCTTGGCATCCCTGCCTCTTATACTCATTAGTCAGACATTCACCATTTCCTGTTGAGTCTACAAAGATGTACACGTGTGCGTGCTCAAATGCTCCCCTTCTCTGGCCTTATCTAAGCTACCACTGTCTCTTGTCTGCATGAGTAAGCTCCTAGTTAGTCTCCTTGTGTACATTCTTGACTGCATTCACATGTTTAAAATCTGCCTCTTCTAGCCTGAGAGGTCCATGATGGGGGAGTGACTGCATGTATTTGGTTTATCATTGGGTCCTCAACCCCTAGTACAGTTCCTAAGACTCATGTGACACATATGTAGCCACTTGGTGGTCAGTGATGTTGATAGTGGCTTCTGTAGTTTTGCTCATTGAGCTTGACTGCATTAGAATTGCTCAAATACTTTATTTTGGCATTAGTATTTTGTCTGAGTTCATTTATCATAAATGAGTTTTAGCTGTTTTCTAATTTGGTCCAGAGAATCGTAATTGTATCTGTATGGACAATATATTTTGGGTGTTAATCTGCTAAAGGCTACTTTTATATTAGGGACTGCTGATGAATATGCTGAGATTTTCTGAGCATTTGAAATTTCATGCCATTCTCTTACTACTCTTCTTTCTAAAATGCAATGTTCCTTAATTTTAATGTGGAAATAAACTCACTAAATCTTCAATTAAAACCTGTTTGATGCTAGGTGTTCCTTTAAATGGAGGCTCAGGTCTTGATAGTTTTGATAACTTTGGTTTGCTTTGATATTTTAAAGTTGGTTTTGCTTTATAAAGTTTTACTCTGGATTTTCTTGCTACATTGAGTTGATATTGCTTAATAAGGAAATTTAATTTGTGAAAGTAGAGGTGATTTATTAAAAGCTGATGGTTAGAGATAAGCAACAATTTGTACACTAACAATGCAAACTCAAGAGAACAAGGACGTAATAGGTATATAGCAGGGTTTCTTAGTCTTGGCATTACTAACATTTTGGGTTAGATAGTTTTTTGTTGTATACTTGTATCAGACTTGTCCTAGGGATTGTAGGGTTTTAGTGGCATCCCTGGTCCCTACCCACCAACAGCAACCCTCCTCTCAAGTTGTGACAACAAAAAAATGTAGACACTGCCAAATTGGAACGCAGGAAGCAAAATCAAAGGAGTTAACTTCTATTAACCAACAGTTTATACTATGCTTAAAAGTGGATAAGACTCCATGAAATATCTCACTTGGGAAATCTTTGGTATTTTCCAGATGTCTGAGAGTATGATAGCTATGTAGAATATTGTTAATGGCAAACCGAAGTAGAGACTGTGTGGCTGTATTTTTCACATCATAACATTTCTGTGTTTGCTTAAAATAAAGTAACTTTTGCTCTTAACCACCTGGTTCTACCCCCAAACTGATAAAAATGTATGCATTCTAAACATATATCACTGATAAAGTTTTATTTTATAGACTGACATCAGAAGTTAGGTGACAGGGTGCCTGGGTAGCCTACTCAGTTAAGCGTCTGACTCTTGGTTTCACCTCAGGTCATGATCTCATGTTGTGAGGTCAAGCCCCACATTGGGCTCTGCACTCAGCGCAGTCTGCTTCAGATTCACTCCCTCTCCCTTTGCTTCTCCCCCTGCTAGTGTACTCTCTCTCTTGCTCTACCAAAAAAAAAAAAAAGTTCGGTGGTAGTAAAAAAAAGTGGAAGTGGGGGGAGGTGTGAACCAAGATTACAACTTAAAGAGCTTATAATCAGAGCTTTTGCCTTTTGTATTGTGTATATAAGTTATAAGATATAATTCTTTTTTTTTTTTTTTTTTCTTCAAAGGGACATGAGAGATGGTTTTAGAAGAAAAAGTATCTATTCTACCCATTACACAAGAGACCGGTCTCCTCATAAAAGAGACCCTCCTTTTATCAGAGAATCACCTGTAGGTCGAAAGGATTCTCCACACAGCAGGTCTGGATCCAGTGTCAGTAGTAGAAGCTACTCTCCAGAAAGAAGCAAAACGTACTCTTTCCAATCTCAACATAGAAGTATGTATTTTTAAGACTTTTCTTAAAACTTCCACTAATGAGAATGTACTGATTCAGATTGTCTTATAGGTGTTATAAGATATATTTTTTAAACGTTTTATTTTGAAAATTTTGAAACCTACAGAAAAGTGTCAAGAATAATAAAATGAATACCACACACACATATTTTTGGGAACCATTTCAAGTTGCAGTCCACATTGACATTTTACTTCTCTCAGCACAGAAGAGGTGTGTTTATAATCATGTTGGAAAGTTACACACTCTTGTATTTTTTGCTAGTTCTAGGTAGTCCATCCTCTTTCATCTTCTATCTCTAGAAGATATCTGTCTATCCATCCATCCATCTATATTTGGTAGTATATTTTTCATGAAAAGTATCAGTGATTTCCCCTAAATATAAGGTATATAGCCTTACAGATTTTAGAGCTAAAAACCTACTTTAGATTCATTTTTTCCAACCTCCAATTTGTTGTTGTTGTTGTTGTTGTTGTTTTGTTTTTTAATTTGGAGTACCTAGACATGCATGGCATTCTGTGCAATTGTAGCATGTCATTCTGGCTGAGTTGCTTTGTATGTGTTGGAATAAATAAATGAAGCAACTTACTTTCTAGATAATCTGTTTTAGTTTTCTGGACTCCACTACCTGCAGTTGAGCTCATTCACAAACATTTCCTCATGTCTTCTTAACTTTGATAGAAGAATCGTCATAAATAAGTTAACACGGCACGAGCAGGTCAAGGTGAGCGAGATTCTCACTCTGATAGAAGAACACATCATGGAGGAAATCAACATTGGGGCTCATTGGGGCCCTTCCTTTTTTTTTTTTTTTTTAATATTTATTTGTTTGACAGAGAGATCATAAGTAGGCAAAGAGGCAGGTAGAGAGGGGGAAGCAGGCTCCTCGCTGAGCAGAGAGCCCAATGGAGGGCTTGATCCCAACACCCTGAGATCATGACCCGAGCCAAAGGCAGAGGCTTAACCCACTGAGCCACCCAGGCTTGGGGCTCTTCTTTTATTTTCAGATTTCTACAAGTATCTTCTAGGTAGAGCAAATTACATAAGCCAAGATACAGATACCAGAAAAGTCAAAAATATTTCTTTTTCTTTGCTTATTAACTTCCTTCCTATTAACTGTTTTTCCAAATAATCAGCTTAGTTTATGCTGTTTAATAGCATAATGTTTAATAGCAGTTTATTAGTTTAATAGCATTTGCTTCCTGCATGTTAGGAGTAATGGAAGATCACTTAAAATCATTAGATTGTCTCCGTTTTAACCCACTGCTGGATTCCAGTATTTAACGAACATTTATCAATTTTTTGCTGTTTTCAGAGCTAGGTAGAGTGGGGCTTCCAAAAAACATACTTTTGGATACATGGGTATGAATGGTCAATACAGGAGGTAAGAATGTCACTTGAAGTAGATTTAAAACAAACATAATCTTTTATATATGCCTAATTGCTTAAAATAAGCATAAAGTTCCAGGTAACTGAAAGCTTTACTGTGGAGTTCAGGGTCTACAGTTTGGTATTTTCTCCATTGTTTTACTTCTCTTCCTCCCTCTCCCCTTTCGGGATAAATAATATCTGAGTTTTAATGTACTTCACATGCACAGACATAAATATTAGCTAGACACCTTCTAAGAAGATACTTTTTTTTTTTTGATATATATGACTTAATCCAAATCTACTGATTTAATTAGGAGGAGGAGTATCTTTGGAAACTGATTATGAAGTCTTTTGAACAAAACATGAGTAAAATGGCAGCTTAAGATTCTTGCTTGAGGGTGCCTGGGTGGCTCAGTGGGTTAAGCTGCTGCCTTCGGCTCAGGTCATGATCTCAGGGTCCTGGGATCGAGTCCCGCATCGGGCTCTCTGCTCAGCAGGGAGCCTGCTTCCTCCTCTCTCTCTCTCTCTGCCTGCCTCTCTGCCTACTTGTGATCTCTCTCTGTCAAATAAATAAATAAAATCTTTGAAAAAAAAAAGATTCTTGCTTGATATGTTGTAGTGAATGTGTTACTTTAGATAGTTGTTAGTGAATTTGTCATATTCTTTCTTTTTCTCCTCTGAAACAGATTTTTAGGGAGGCATTTTCTCTCTGCTTTCGCCTGGTAGTTCGTGGTCAGAACTTTAAAATCTTGAGATGGAATGTAGATGGAATGTGCTGCTCCTGTATTAGGGTCTCTAGCAGACTTTCCCCTTTCCCCTTTGAGGCCTAGTACCTTTACTATCTGGAGTGATAAAAAGATAATGGAGAAAGCTGGGAGACTAAAATATGGTACAGATTGAGTGAAATAGAGTATACAACTTTGGTAACACCTTTATGGTTATTTTTATATATATATATATATATATATACACACACACACACACACACACACACACACACACATATATTTAAGTCCTTGAGCTTTGAAAGCGAAGTTCTTTAATCAAGAAAAAAAAAGTTTGTTCCAGGAAAACACTCTTTACAAGTTACGTGGGTTGATTACTTAACTGTTTGGGCTGAGCTATTTAAATGTTTTTCTATACTCATTTTGTGTAAATAGTTTTCAGAATAGTTACAAAAAAAATCATCTTGTAAAAACTTAATGGAAGTCTTAAACAATAATTGAGAAAAGGAATTGTTATGTTACATATTTGTGATGCCAGTTCTTTTTTAATCTAAAAGTCACAGATAATGATGGCACCTTGCTTTTCTTCAAAAAAGAACTGAGAAACAGGGTCCTTAAATTATCAGTTGTTTAAGTTGGGTTAATTAGTAAGTGTGTTAATTTAGTTTTTAAAGTGCATATTGAAATTTTGTCAGATTTTAAATGTTTCTATAAATAACAGGTAAAAATAATTTCCTTACTCTCCTTATGCCCTCATTTTGCTAAGTTTGACATTTAATTTTTTGGTTTTTGTTCACACTTTTTCAACATAATTTTAATTTAAGAATCACTAGTAGTTTGGTCATAGTAAGCACTGAAGGACTAATTCTTCATAATTCTTCTGTGCATTTAATAATATCTCTTATGCGGGGCGCCTGGGTGGCTCAGTGGGTTAAAGCCTCTGCCTTTGGCTCACGTCATGATCCCAGGGTTCTGGGATCGAGCCCCACATCGGGCTCTCTGCTCAGCAGAGGAGCCTTCCTCCTCTTTCTCAGTCTGCCTCTCTGCCTACTTGTGATCTCTGTCTGTCAAATAAATAAATAAAATCTTTTAAAAAAAACCTCTTATGTGATTATTAGCTACAAAATGATTTTTACTTTTTATCTCTACTTATTTCCCATTTTGTGCTTAAATCTACATACATATGTCTACATGTGTATTTTATTAAATTTCTTCTACTTAGCCTTTTGAGTTAATCCTGCGAACCTTGTACTGCTTTAGACTAATTATCTCCTAAATCAGAATGTTATTTTCATTCTGTGCTTTATAAGAATTTTCTGCCTATACCTTAATTGGACTAACTTGTTCATAGTTGTCATTGTAGTAATCACTGTATTATTATTTTTGGTTCCTTTTTGTTGTCCATGTTTACACATAAGTCCTAGCTAACCTCATTGCCTTTCCCGTTGTTTATTATGATATTGTTCTAGTTAAAATTGTTGTATGTATACCTTGTATATTTCTACTTGAAGTTTATTTTTATTCCTATTATCTAACTAAATTTCTCCCTGTTTGTCAACTGTCTCTCAGATATTTATTTTCCATTCCTCCTCTTTCTCAATTGAATCTCATTGTTTTCCTATCTTACTCTTTTGTTTAGGATAATAGTACTAATAGTGACACCAGAAATCACTAAGTTCAGTCTCCCATACCCTGAAGTTCTTTGTTAAAAATACTTCCTGTGATGAATTGACTCTTATCACAGTCCAGTCCATCTTTGTATAGTTCATTTTTTATAAAACAATTAAAATCTTTTCCTGTAACATTTCTGTAAGACTAGTCATTTATCTTAGAGCCATAAAAATGTTTCACCTTTTATGTTTTTGAAGAGTACCATCATAATCCTCTTGGTTCCCCCCCCCTGCTTTAAATATATTTCGTTCCTTCAGCTACTCCTTTTGTTTGACATGTTTTCAGTACTTTGCTTCCCTAATTTTCTTTCTGTTCCTTTTAAGTTGTGATGCCAGAAGCTAACTTTTATTTTATCAGCCACATTGTATCACTGGCCCTTCCTGAGACTGTAGACCGTTGAACCTAAGCCATTTTCATATGTGTTTTTACTAAACAATGCCCTTCAGCTGGTACTTTTTTCAGCCTTTACTCAAGCAGTTGCTTGAGTGTAGTTTATACATTAAAAGAAATCTAACCATGCTAAATTTTATCTAATTAACTTTGGCTTATTATTCTCTTCTAAAGAGGTCTTAAAATCTCTTTGAGTGATCTTGTATACTTGGAGCAGATAAAAATAGCTTTGTTTCATTGGCAAAGGAAATATGCTTTGTGTTTTGTATTAGTCATTAATAATTATCTTGAGTAGCATACAGCCAAATATAGAAACCTCTAGAGACCTCTGTCTGTGTACCTCAGCCATTTATCCATGTTGTTTTCAACCAGTTGTGATCCCCTATCTTCTCTTTTCCTTTTCTTTTGAGGATTTCATGGAAGACTTTGTCAAGTACTTTCTTGAAACTCTGAAGTTAGAAAGCATTTCCTTATTAAAACAGTGACATAAAGATTGCCTTACATGTTTTGTAATTCTGTTGTGGCTCCTAGGGAAGATTATTTAAATACATAGAAACTACTTCTTTGTTAATTCCTTTTAAACCTTTGTCTATGGATTAATGTCAAATTTATCACTATGCTTATACATTAATTAGGTTGTGTAACATTTTGTAGAATTTTTAAAATGTCATTACTACAGAAGATTTGCAAGTTTATTGTTTTGGTTGGTTTGTTAAGTTTGTTAAATTTGTTATATTTTTCTATAGTTCTTACTTTGGGCCCTGCATCCGTTTATTTTCCTGATATCAGCAGCCATTATTAGGTATATTTATTTCATTCTATATAAGTCTATTTATATTTATGGTAATGTTAAAGGATTATTTTTCATTACTGTTTAGTCCTTTTTAAGGCATATCTACTAAAATAACTGAAAATGTACAAGAATTAAAAACACATTTTGAGAAGAGCATATTTGGAAGATAGACTCCATTATTGAACTTCTGTGTAATGGGAAAAGAGATCTTAAGACCTTTGTGAATATATTTGGAAGTCCACATGACTTTCTTTGGATGATACCTGAAATTCCAATAAATTTAATGGTTTAATTCTACCTTTGAAAAGAAGGCTTTCTCGGCGTTGGTTTAGAATGGCAGTGATAACAGAAGTTAGAGCGTGGATATTTCAGGCAGTAGGAAGGGATGAAAAGCCCATTCTCTTGCTGACTGAATATCAGAGCATTTCTTGGTTTGAAAGTCACTGTATTTGTGTACTGAACAAGGTCTTTTAATCATCAAAGACATATTTCACATAAATGGTTTGCCAAGCAAGACAGATCCAGTCTTTGCCTTCTGAGTCTGAGGTCTGGTTGGGGAGACAAACCAGACATTCTAAAGGAATAGATATGTTATGTGGTATCTGAAGGATGAGTAGAAGTTGGTGGAAGGATGTAGGTGGAACAGGATTATTGGGATGAGCTCTATCATGTGAAGAGATCCTGAACTATAATTTAGTATTTTCCTAGATCTTGGACCGTAATTGATCTAGTTTAATGTGCTGTTGAATTCTGTTTTACACTATTTTGTTCTTATTTCATATATTTCATATGTTGTTCTTATTTGTTCTTATCTATTGTTTACTCACAAGAAAGCTTTGTCTGTGAGTTTCGTGGGTGAACCGAGGAATACAGTTATGGCTTTTCTGGCATCAGAATGATTGAGATTCTAAATATGCAATCAGTTAATGATGTTTCCATATGTGTAGGCATTTATAGCAACCCTGTTTAGGGAGTTAGTGTGATCTGTCAGTACCACACATTCAGAATACATAGTATAATGTTTTACTTAGATATTTAAAAGCAAGCCCATGTGGTTTTACCCTGATGTATTAAAAGGAGAGTTCTGTTTAGAAGTTCACTTCCAAATATTCATGGTTAATACACCTTTACTTCAGCTTGTTATATTGCTAACCTCCTAAACATGATTGTTTTGGAGAAGAAGACGTGGCACAAGCTTTCTGTACCCTTTATCTGTTTTTTTTTTTCTTGTTGATTTTTTGGTGTCTGTACCATAAGAGCATTTCTTGTGTGTCCTTTCTATTTTGCTTTCATACCTTCTTAACCAATAAGTCTCTGGGAAACCATGTTCTTCCTAACCAAGAGCCCCAAATTTGCATATCTCTGTCCATGATCCAGAAAAAATAAATTCTTTCCTTAGCATTTCTGTAGCCACCACATCTTCATTTGTTCATATCTTAATTTCTCTTCCAAAGCTTCAGCTATCAAAGGAGACATGGATGTCTTACTTGTGCTGTGAAGTTTGTTTACTGATAGGCTTTCATTCAGAGGTGTCTGTTTTGTCCTTGTATGGTAGGCACTGTACCAAGAATTGTCCCTAACTCACTCATCTCTGATGATTTTAATATTTTTTTCTGGTAGTGTCCTTTGTTCTTACATGGGTTATCAACCATTATAACACTTGATAGGCTTGGATTAGTCTAGTTCTTTTCATCATTACTTCCTCAGGAAAACCATATTTTCAGGAAGAAGGTATATTTCTGAAATTTTACTCTATTCAGAGAGTCATCAAATATTGTTGATATCAGCAATTCTAATCAAAGAGTCACTAAATACTGTTAAATTCTTCTAATACTTCCAAATGTTGTTGAATATTAAACTGCTTCTCCAGCTTTGATATCACCTCAATGGGAAGAACTTTTTACCTGATCTGTGGGACCAGTGTTCCTTTTCATCTTCCTCCCCATTTATTCTTGTACTCACTAGTATGTTGACTTGGATTTCAGTTTTAGTACTGCCGCTGTCAGAACTTTCCTTTCCTGGTTTCTCTCTTTCAGCCTAATATGAAGTTCATTTTTTTTAGACATGTTACAGCAACGGTGTTGAGCCCTTTGGCCCTGCTGTCAAGCAGGGAGTTACTGTCTGCTTCGTAAGAACACGTGTAGGGTGAGTTTAAAGTAATGTCTCAGTAGCTAAGGAGTGGCACCCTACTAGTTAAAAGTATAAAGGTATGAGTGAAAGAAGTGGATTTAAGAGACATTTGTATTCATAATGTCGGTTGGAGCCATGTAAGAATCGCCAGTGAGGATAAAAACAAGGTTAGGAGTAAAACACTCACATTTAGGAAACAATAACCAACAAAGAGGAAAGAGAAAGGTATAGTTAGGAGCATGGAAGAGGACAAACAAAGAAGTACAAAGGCATGGAAACCAAATGGCAGAATGTTAAGAAAACATTTTTATTTTTTATTTGTAAAAAATAATCTATGCCTAGTGTGGGGATTGAACTCATGACCCCAAGATCAAGAGTTGTATGCTCTGCTAACTAAGCCAGCCATGTGCCCCAAGAAAAACTTGTTTTTAAATCATTAAAATGATATAATGGAAGATAGTTTTAGTTCATTTTGATATAAACAGATCATTAATTAGTTTTAATATAAACAGATCATTGGAAACTCTAAGACAAAGAGTTTAAGTATGGTGGGGTTGTTTCCATTATCTTGTGTGTGTTAAAAAATAAAAACCCCTAAAACTTAGAGGGTTAATATAAGCACTTATTTAGGAATCTGCAATTTGAGCTGGGTTCAGCTGGGTGGTTTTATTGGTCCATTAAGATATTATTAAATAGCCCAGCCCTGTTTTTTATGGGTAGGAATCTGTAGTTAAGTGTAGTAATTCCTGCAATATCTTTGAAATTTGGTATTGAAATCAATAAACAGCACCAGTGGTGCACTGGTAAACTAACTCTTTAGGAGAATAACACATGATTTCTGGCATTTGCCATGGAGTGAATACTACCGTAATGACTGATCTCAGGTTACTGATGTGGAGTGACTTGGAGTTTGGAAGAGATGCAGGCAAGTCACTCTCATCAACTAAATGAGCCATCCTGATTCCAGACACTCTTGGGAAATACCAATGTTCTCATTTCTTGATCTACAAAGAATGGGAGACAAATTACAAAATAAACGTGATAAAATAGGAGTAAGTAAATGGGTAAGGAATTTTTTTGTAAAAGAAACATGAAAGTAAAAGAATAAATGCTAGTGTGAAGGCTCTGAACTGTTGCTGAGATGAATAAGGATTTGGCTAAAACAAAGAGAAGTGTTCAGTAATAGATAAAAACAGATCAACTGCTCAGGAGAAACAAAAATTGTCTTGATAACAGAGAGATCAGTGATCCAGGGGAGAAGGTTATTACATCTTTAACAACATGCTTACAGAACTAGGTTGGTAATATTTGCACATTTCTTGAAATATATATTTTTCTTGAAATATTTTTTTAATGCAGGGTGGTTTCTAATAGTGCCAAAACAATTCTCAGGGGGAAAAAAGTAGAATTGGCAATTTGGAATCTATATAGGAAAATTTGAAGTGTTAAGGAGTGTTTGTCTTAATGGAAAGATATCTATTAGTATATTTAAGCTACTTAAAGAGTTAAGTACACGTGTCACTAAGAGTTTGCAGGTAAGGAAGCTAACAAAATCTTTACAAGATTGTAAATATGGGACAATTAGGGATTCTATCAAGACAGTAGTTGTGGATTTGTTTATAAAGAAAATCCATATAGAGAGTTTGTATAAAAAGTAGCAAGATTTTTTAAACAAAGCAAGATTTAGTAATGGGTTACTTTTGAGAGCAAGTCAGAATGACTCCTTGCAGATAGCTAGCTACTTACTGTAAGCCTAGGAAACAGATATGATATACCATGAAAATTTTACCAGTATTCCTTTTGATTTCTAGTGATGATTCATCTTTCTTTCTTGATTGTGTGTGTATGTGTACGCACGCGTGCGTGTGTGCGCGTGCGTGTGCGCGCATGCGCATGTGTGATTCTTGACCAATCCTTTGCTGACTTCATGAAGATTAGAATAGGTGCTTAAAGTGATGAGTAAGACCTGATCCTTACCTTCAACTTTTGGTGTCTTATATTCTTATATGATCCTTTTCTCATTCCTTTCTGCTCCTGTTATCTATGGTTAGCCTAATCTTAACACTTCATTGTTGTTGGTTGGACCCAATTAGCTTCTAATCTTAGAAACAGAAATTTTTTCCTGTTCTGTTACTACTCTTGAGTGGTGGTTGCTCAGGCATCCCGATTTGAAGACAGGGTAGGAATGAGTTTAGGGTCACCAGCAAATGCTCAGAAGTTCATGTTCTTATCACTCCTACTTCTGGGTTCTTCTCTTGTCACTCCTGGGCACAGAGGTGATGGTGTTAATTCCTTCTTGCCCACCTTTCCCTAGAGTCCATCCGTGCTGGTGCCTCCTACAAACGGCAGAATGAAGGAAATCCAGAAAGAGGTGAGTTTTGAGCTAGATTTTGATTGGGGATTGTGAAGGGGTGGGGGACTTGAATTGATAGAGGTTACAGAAATGGGGAAAGTGTATACCTGCTCCATTAGTCTTTAGTTGGAACCAGAGTTTAATAGTAGTAGATCCAGGTTTTAGGATTGTGAGTTGCTTGGCTGGTCAGGAATAGCCACCTCAAAGGAGACTGAGATTTGTAGAACAAATAAATCTGACAGGCCTGGACAACAGTAGGATTAGGCGATTTCTTTTTACCTTTTCTGTGCTCTTTCTGCTGCCAACTGTAGTGTCCTTTTTCTTTATCCTTTGCTTCTTGCCTGTCCCTGCCCTTCATGCAACAGGTATATATGAATATATGTGGATATATGATATACTACCTGCTCTACCCTTCAGTATTCCTTTGCTTCTGCACACTGAGAAATCTGCTTGATTTAGCCCTTATGCAGCTAAAATCAGGAAAGATTCTAAAACTACATTTGGTGCACTATACTTGACATACTTGTAGTGCTGATGTGTTTGTGTAAGATTTTGCTAAGCAAGAGATTAACAGCTGCTTATTCTGTGTCTAGCTGCTATGTGTTGCGATTGAGCCTGTAATTATGCCTTTAATTAGCATAGTTCAATGTGCTGATTGGTTGAGCTCCTCACTTTTTTTTAAGGAATTGCTTATCTGAATAGAATGGGGAGGCCCTGTATCCTAAAGGTAGAAAAATAATTTATCTTTTCACCTAATTTTTGAGTACTTATTCTTTTCTTAAAGTACTTGAGCAGGGTAGCTCTGGATATTCAGAAATAAGCTATGATACTTGCACTTCTAGGAGCTTTTGTTGGAGTGGAATAGACTGACACTGTCACAATATGATGTGGAATTTGCCATATGTAACAGATACTGTAGGAATAACTAATTAAACTATGTTCTTAGTCATTTTGGGATGTAGTATTGCTTGGTATCTTACTTTTCATTTTTAAGGTCTACCAAGAACTTTTATTAAACTTACTGTGAAAGCCTCTTAATGATGCAAGTTAAAAGACTTGAAGGTTATGTCTTTTTATGAGACTGTTAGAGTTTCAGAGGTAGAATTCTGTGCCCAGAGCAACCTTGGTACTGTTGACAATTGAGTTTAGATAATTCTTTGTTTTGGGAAGCTGTCATGTGCATTTATAGGGGGTTTGAGCAACATCCCTAGCCTCCCCTTACTGTGTGCCAGTGGTGCTCTCCCACTTGGTGATAATGAAAGCATCTACATGTGTTGCCTGATCTTGAAGAGGTAAGAGGAGCATCTGTGGAAAGGCTTTCCAGGTCTGCAGGCCATTTAATAGAGCTGATACTCACTATTGCCTTACGTGGTCAGAAGCCTTGAGGCTCTAGGCTCCTGCTATCAATCTTGACCACAGCAGGAAGAGCTTCAGAGGCTTTTTGACTGAAGCTGGCTTTGCTTCAGTTTCAAGGTTGTTTTATGTCTGCTTTTGCCCTTGACTGCTTTCTTGGCCATAACCCACTGGCTAGTGTTGACCAGCTTCTATGTCAATCCAAACTTGGTGCCACCTTCTCCTTTTCTCTGTAATTTAATTTTGTTAGTTTTTTTTTTTTTTAAGCAATTAAGAGTAGAGGATTTATATTTGACACATACAGATAATTTAATGAAATGTTTTTCTATCAGTAACAACTCACGGTTATTTTTATGATTATATTTAACTAAAACAATTTTCTGTGTTGAACTGACTAAAGTAATATTTAAATCTAATCTTTGGCTTAAGTTTCTGTAACAGTGGTATGCATATAGCACTGCAATAGTGTCTGTAGTGACTAAAGATAAGGGTTAGTGACTACCTCACACAGACTTACTTTTGACCATTTAACAAATATTTGGGTACTTACTCATGCCAGGCATTAGGTTAGCACTCTAATTATAGTTTTCTAGTTTTTATTTTTATTTTTTAGACTAAATATTTCAGGAATATCTGCTAGATTTCCTACATGCCCCTTGCTTTGAGCTATTGTTTAATTAGCTCGTTTTCTTTGTGGTATTTATATAATAACTACTTTTGAAAATTTATTGTGATAAATCAAAAGTTAGCTTTTAGGAAGGAGGATGAAGCATTTATGATTTTAGTCTTTTCCCGTTCTTGAGGTCTCAGTGGTTCTGTGTTTGGTAACTGGCATTTATGTGGCCTAGATTGGCATATCCGATGTCCATTGGTTCTAGGTTACTTGGAATTTTTTTATGGTACCTTGCCTCTGAGAGACATAGGTAAATTTAGATACTAAAGGATTTAATTTAATGATGAAGACTTCAATACTAAAACAAGTGTATGACACCCTCCTCATTTATTTAATTGCAGAATCCCTCTAAACTGAAAACAAATGAGCTAGAAAATTACATTTTATATTTTCTTATATAGGTAAAGAGAGACCTGTTCAGTCTTTGAAAACATCAAGAGACACTTCACCCTCAAGTTCTTCAGCAGTTCCTTCATCAAAGGTTTGTTATGTCTTTAAAATCAATTTAAAGAGGAATTACGAAGTAAAGGAAATGCACTGTGAGGTATAGATAATGTTATTCTTCACTGTCAAACCAAATGAGGGTAACTTGCTTCATTTAAAAACTTAAATCATGGGGTGCCTGGGTGGCTCAGTCAGTAAAGCATCTGACTCTTGGTTTTGGCTTAGGTCATGATCTCATGGGTCAAGGGATCGAGCCCCAAATAGGGCTCTGTGCTCAGCAGGGAGTCTGCTTGAAGATTCTCTCCCTGCCCCTCCCCCAACTCATGCTCTTGTTCTCTCTCTCTTTCTCAAATAAATAAATCTGTAAAGAAAACAAAACTGTGGGTGGAGTCCAAGATGGTAGAAGAGTAGGAGACCTTAGTTTTGTCAGGTCCCAGGAATTCAGCTATATAGCTATCAAATCATTCTGAACTCTTGCAAGGTCAACCAGAGACCTAAGAAAAGAATAGCTACAACTCTATGAATAGAAAAGTGACCACTTTCTGCAAGGTAGGAGGTGCAGAGAAGTGACTCTGAGGTGACGTATGGGAAGATAAACCACCGGGGGGAGGAAGCTCCATAAGCTGGCATTGGAAAGTGATCGAATAGTGGACGTCAAAATCAAAACTTTTAGAAGTCTGCTCCAGTGAGAGATGTTCCTGCCTGAAAAACACTCAGGTGGTGAAGCAATTCAAAGTCCTAGGTAGGACAGTGTGGTTTCAGGATCCCCAGGGTTGTAATAAGACTGAGGGTGACTGAGAGTGGCAGAGCCCTCGGGTGTCAGAGTGAGGAAGCTAGCTACAATCTGCCAACCCAGGAGTGGGCTTTCAGGTTGGAGTTGCCATAAACTGTGAACTGTGGCACAGTCAGGTGACTGCTCTCTGAGCAGGGGCCCAGCAAGTGGCAGAGCCGGCAAGAAACTCCTTCCACCCCTGAGAGGAGTGGCTCAGGTGCACACTGCAGGAGTCTGCAGGGTTTGGAGACTTAAAACTGGGTTGCGTGCCTGAGAAACAGGGTTGCATGCCTGCTAGATCACAGTCTGGGTGAGTACGGAGTCCAGGGAGACAGGAGTGATTGATTGCTTTTCCTTGAAGGCTCACTGAGGAGTGGGGCCTTGAGCTTTTGGCTCCGGGGCTGGAGATTGGGGGCCTGCCATTTTCATTCTCACCCTCTAAAGCTACACATAAAGTATTCAGGGAACAAAAGCCAGTTTGAGCAATCCAGAACTACTTACTGAGTCTGCCCCCTGGCAAGAGTGGTTGCAGTTCTACTCCCGCCAAAGACACCTGAGAATCAGGGCAAAAGGCCCCATACCCAGAAGATCAGCAGGAACATGCTGCTAAGACCAAATTTACTGAACTTGCAAAACTGCAAAACTCCAGCACTAGGGGAAAATAGTATATAGAATTAATGGTTTTTTCCCAATGGTTCCTTAGTCTTTTAATTTATATATTTTTTCCTCTTTCCTTTTTCAGTCAATTGCCTATTTATCAACTTTTTAAAAAATCTTTTTTTTTTAAAGATTTTATTTATTTATTTGACAGAGAAAGATCACAAGTAGGCAGAGAGGCAGGCAGAGGGAGAGAGAGGGAAGCAGGCTCTCCACTGAGCAGGGAGCCCAATGTGGGACTCGATCCTAGGACCCTGAGATCATGACTGAACTGAAGGCAGCGGCTTAACCCACTGAGCCACCCAGGTGCCTCTAAAAAAATCTTTTTTAATTTTCGTTTTTACAGTTACATTCTATCATTTTCTTTAATTTTATTTTTATATATACATAAGTTTTTTTTTTTACAGTTTTGGGATGCAGTTTCTTCTAACAGACCAAAATACATGCAGAATCTAGTGTACCGCTCTGTTCTTTTCACTTGTCTGATCATATTCTCTCCTTCTCTCCTTCTTTTTCTTCTTCTTCTTCTTCTTTTTTTTTTTTTTGCTAAAATCTTCTTAGATTTTCATCTTTATAATAAAATTCTATCCTTTCAATTTATTTTATATAAGTTTTTCTTTACAATTTTGGTTTAGTGCATATTTGCACTTTTTTTTACACCTTGTTTTTACAACGTATTTATGTTTTTGCACTTTTTTTTTTTAAAGATTTTATTTATTTATTTGACAGAGAGAGATCACAAGTAGGCAGAGAGGCAGGCAGAGAGAGAGAGAGGAGGAAGCAGACTCCCTGCTGAGCAGAGAGCCCGATGCGGGACTCGATCCCAGGACCCTGAGATCATGACCTGAGCTGAAGGCAGCGGCTTAACCCACTGAGCCACCCAGGCTCCCTTGCACTTTTTTTTTTTAACAACATATTTGTTGTACCTTCTTCTAACAAACAGACCACAATAACAACCTAGGATATAGTGTATTGCTCTGTTCTGTTCACCTATCTGTTTATATTCCTCCTTTTTTCTTTTTTTGTTGATTTTTAATTTTAATTTGTACAGTTACATTTTATTCTTTCATTATATTTAATTTTACTTTTGTATGTAGGTAAGTTTTTCTTCTGTTACAATTTTGACATCTAGTCTGTCTTTTTCTTTCTTTCTTTCTTAAGCATTTATTTATTTGAGAGCGAGAGAGAGAGAGAGAGAGCACAGAGAAGAAGGAGAAGCAAGCTCCCTGCTCAGGGCTTGATTCCAAGACCCTGGGATTGCGACCTGAGCCAAAGGCAGCGGCTTAAACAACTGAGCCACCCAGGAGCCCCAAGGGATCTAGTTTTCTACGAAGCAAGCAAAAATACACACAGGATCCAGTATATTGCTCTGTTCTGTTCACCTGTCTGAATAGCTCTCTCTTTCTCTCTTTCTTTTTTTTCCCCCCAGTTTTGGGTCTCTTCTGATTTGTTTAGTATATTTCTCTGGGGCTGTTGCTGCCATTTCAGTATTTTGTTCTCTTGTTCATCTATTCTTCTCTGGCAAGAAGGATAAGACCAAAAACTCACTTCAAAAAAGAGAACAAGAGGCAGTATTGAAATTCCAGTGACCTAAACAGTGTGGATATAAGTAAGATGTCAGAACTAGAGTTCAGAATAATAACTATAAAAAGATACTAGCTGGGCTTGAGTGAGTAGAGCATAGAGAACACTAGAGACTCCCTTTCTAGAGAAATTAAAGACCTAAAATCTAATCAGGTTGCACTAAAAAAGCTTATTAATGAGATGCAATAAAAAGTGGAGGCTCTGACTGAAGAGAGAATTAGTGATATAGAAGACAAAATGATGGAGAATAAGGAAGCTGAGAAAAATCACTGAGATAAACAACTACTGGATCATGAGGGAAGAATTTGAGAGATAAGTGGTATCATAAAGCAAAATAATATTGGAATAATTGGGATCCCAGAAGAAGAGGAAAGAGAGAGACAGGGGCAGAAGGTATATTGGTACATATTATAGTGAAGAACTTTCCTAATCTGGGGAACGAAACAGGCATTCAAGTCCAGGAGGCACGGAGAACTCCCCTCAAAAATCAATAAAAATAGATTAACACACCAACATATAGTTGTGAAACTTGCATAGCTATGAGTCCAAGAGATAATCCTGAAAGCAGGTCAGGGCAAGACATCTGTAACCTACAAGGGTGGAAACATTACTCTGGCAGAAGACATATCCACATAGACTTGGCAGGCCAAAAAAGACTGGCATGATATATTCAGAGTGCTAAATGAGAAAACTAACCACCCAAGAGTACTTTATCCAGCTCGGACGTCATTCAGAACAGAAGGAGAGATAAAAAGCTTCAGAGAAATAGAAGCTAAAAGAATTTCTGATCACTAAACCAGCCCTGAAGGAAATATTAAGAGATCCTTTAAGTGAAGACAGAGCTCAAAAATAACAGACCAGGAAGGAAAAGAGACAGTTTACAGAAACAGTGACTTTAATGGTAATACAATGGTACTAAATTCAAATCTTTCAATAGTTACTCTGAATGTAAGTGGGTTAATGCCCCTATCAAAAGACATAGGGTATGGAGATTAGATAGAAAAGCAAGACCCATTGATAATACTTTCTGAAGGAGACTCATTTTAGACCCCAAAATACCTCCAGATTGAATGTGAGGGGGTAGAAAACCACTTATCATGCTAATGGACATGAAAGCTAGGGTTGCTGTCCTTATATCAGACAAATTAGATTTTAAACCAAAGACTATAATAAGAGTTGAGGAAGGACACTGTATCATAATTAAAGGGTCTATCCAACAAGATCTAACAGTTTTAAGTATTTACGCTCCTAACGTGGGAGCAACCAGTTATATAAATCAGTTAGTAATAAAATTAAAGAAATACATCAACAATAATACAATAATAGTATGGGACTTAAACACCCCACTCACAGCAATAGACAGATCATCTAAGCAGAAGATCAACAAGGAAACAAAGACTTTGAATGACACACTGGACCAGATGTACTTCACAGATATTTTCAGAACATTCCATCCCAAAGCAGCGGAATGCACATTCTTCTCGAGTGCACATGGATCATTCTCAATAGATCACATCTTGGGTCACAAACCAGGTCTCAGCTGGTACCAAAAGCTTGGGATCATTTCCTGCATATTTTTGGACCACAGTGCTTTGAAACTTGAACTCAACCATAAGTGGAAATTTGGAAAGAAGTCAAATACATGGAGGCTAAAGAGCATCCTACTAAAGAATGAATGGGTCCACCAGGAAATTAAGGACTGAAATTCATGGAAACAAATGAAAATGAAAGCAAAATTATTCAAAACCTTTGGGTTGGGGGCACCTGGGTGGCTCAGTGGGCTAAAGCCTCTGCCTTCAGCTCAGGTCATGATCCTGGGGTCCTGGGATCGAGCCCCACATTGGGCGCTCTGCTCAGCAGGGAGCCTGCTTCCCTCTCTCTCTGCCTACTTGTGATCTCTGTCTGTCAAATAAATAAATAAAATCTTTAAAAAAAAAAACACAAAAAACCTTTGGGATGCAGCAAAAGCAGTCCTAAGAGGGAAGCATATACCAATACAAGCCTTTCTCAAGAAACAACATAGGGCTCAAATATAAACCTAACCTTACTCTTAAAGGAACTGGAGAAAGAACAGCAAATAAAGCCTAAACCCAGCAGGAGAAGAGAAATAATAAACTTCAGAGCAGAAATCAATGAAATAGAAACAAAAACAATAGTAGAACAGATCAATGAAACTAGGAGCTGGTTCTTTGAAAGAATTGAAAGATTGATAAACCCCTGGCCAGCCATTTCAAAAAGAAAAGAGAAAGGACCCAAATGAATATGAATGAAGGAGGAGAGATCGCAAGCAACACCAAGGAAACGCTGTTTTAAGAGCATATTGTGAGCAAGTTCATACCAGCAAATTAGGCAGTCTGGAAGAAATGGGTACATTCTTGGAGATATATAAACCATCAAAACAGAAACAGAAAGAAATAGAAGACAAAACCTGAAGAGACCCATAACTAGTAAGGAAATTGAGTCAGTAAACAGAAATCTCCCAACAAAAAAGAGTCCAGGGCCAGATGGCTTCCCAGGAGAATTCTACCAATCATTTAAAAAAGAATTAATACCTATTCTTTTGAAACAATTTATAAAAATAGAAATGGAAGGCAAACTTTCACACTCCTTCCACCTTGGTCCCAAAACCAGACCAAGACCCTACCCAAATACAGATCAATATCCCTGGTGAGCATGGATGTAAAAGTTCTCACGAAGACACTAGCCAGTAAGCTCCAGCAGTATATTAAAAGGATTATTTACAAGTTCCAGTTCCGGTGTGGGGAGTTTCATTCTTGGTGGTCGGTTGTCGCAGTTGGTGGGTATTAACTGAGCCAAGATGCTGTGGCAATTGTCAGATTGCCCACAGGACCATAAGTACTGCTTCACACAGGCAGTTTGAAAATAAAGTTCCAGAGAAACAAAAGCTGTTTCAGGAGGATAATGGAATTCCAGTGCATCTAAAGGGTGGAGTAGCTGATCCCCTCCTGTATAGAGCTACTATGATGCTTACAGTTGGTAGAACAGCATATGCCATATATTAGCTAGCTATGGCTTCATTTCCCAAGAAGCAAGATTGACTTCAGTTTATCATCTCAGCAGACAGTTGGGTCAGTTTCGTTCAGCTCTCTATGGATCAGTAACTATAAATAAATGAGTTATTTGGGGATCAGTATTTATTGACTCATACTAACTGCCACCAATAAAGCAGTCTTTACCATGAAAAAAAAAAAGGATTATTCACTACACTAGGGGGGGGTTTCCCCTGGGCTACAAGGGTGGTTCAACATCTGCATATCAATCAGTGTGATACACTGCATAAATAAAAGAAAGGACAAGAACCATATGATCCTTTCAATATATGCAGAAAAAGCATTTGACAAAGTACAGCTTCCTTCCTTTCTTTTTTAAAAAAAGATTTTATTAATTTATTTATTTGAGAGGTAGAAATCACAAGTAGGCAGAGAGGCAGGCGGGGCTGGGGGGATCAGGCTCCCCACTGAGCAGAGAACCCAATGCTGGAATCGATCCCAGGACCACAAGATCATGACCTGAGCCGAAGGCAGTGGCTTAACCCACTGAGCCACCCAGGTGCCCCAGCTTCCTTTCTTGATTAACAGTCTTCACAAGGTAGGGATATATATATAGTTATATAGTTACATAGTTAGTTACATAGTTATATAGGAATATATCATAAAAGCCATATACAAAAAGTCCACCGTGAGTATCATTCTTAATGGGGAAAAACTCAGAGTTTTTCCCCTAAGGTCAGAAACATGGCAGGGATGTCCCCTATTACCACTGCTGCTCAGCATAGTACTAGAAGTCGTAACCTCAGCAATCAGACACAAACAGAAATAAAAGACATCTGAATCAGCATAGAAGAAGTCAAACTTCCACTCTTTGCAGATGACTTGATACTATATATGGAAAACCCAAAAGACTCCACCAAAAACTTGCTAGAACTCATTTAGGAATTCAGCAAAGTGGCAAGCTATAAAATCAAAGCAAAGAAATCAGTTTCATTTCTATACACTAACAATGAGACAGAAGAAAGAGAAATTAAGGAGTCATTCCCATTTACAATTGTACCAAAAACTGTAAGGTACTTAAGAATAAACCTAACCACAGAGGCAAAGGATCTGTACTCAGAAAATTATGGAATACTCATCAAAGAAATTGAGGAAGACACAAAGAAATGGAAAAACCTTCCATGCTTATGGATTAGAAGAACAAATACTGTTCAAATGTTTTTGCTACGAGAGCGACTTATACATGCAGTACAATCCCTATCAAAATATCATCAGCTTTTTTCACAGAACTGGAACAAATAATCCTAACATTTGTATGGAACCAGAAACGACCCCGATTAGCCAAAGAATATTGAAAAAGAAAACCAAAGCTGGTGGCATCACAATTCAAGACGTCAAGCTGTATTACACAGCTGTAATCATCAAGACATATGGTACTGGCATAAAAACAGACACATAGATTGATGGAACAGAATAGCCCAGAAATGGACCTTCAATTCTATGGTTAACTAATCTTTGACACAGCAGGGAAGAATATCCAATGGAAAAAAAATAGTCTCTTCAACAAATGGTGTTAGGAAAATTGGACAGGGGCGCCTGGGTGGCTCAGTGGGTTAAGCCGCTGCCTTCGGCTCAGGTCATGATCTCAGAGTCCTGGGATCGAGTCCCGCATCGGGCTCTCTGCTCAGCGGAGAGCCTGCTTCCCTCTCTCTCTCTCTCTGGCTGCCTCTCCGTCTACTTGTGATTTCTCTCTGTCAAATTAATAAATAAAATCTTTAAAAAAAAAAAAAAGGAAAATTGGACAGCCACATGCATGAAAAATGGAACTGGACCATTTTCTTTTACCATACACAAAATAAACCCAAAATGGATGAAAGACCTAAATGTGATACAGGAATCCATCCAAATCCTAGAGGAGAACACAGGCAGCAATCTCTGTGACCTTAGATGCAGCAACTTCTTGCTAGATATGTCTCCAGAAGCAAGGGAAAGAAAAGCAAAAATGAACTATTGTTACTTCATCAAGATAAAAAGTTTTTGTATAGCAAAGGAAACAGTAGACAACACCAAAAGACAGCTGACAGAATGCAGAAGGATCTTTGCCAAGTGTCTTATCAGTTAAAGGGCTAGTATCCAAAATCTATAAAGAACTTCTCAAACTCAACACCCAAAGAACAAATAATTCAATCAGGAGATCGGCAGAAAACACAAACAGATATTTCTCCAAAGAAGACATACAAACGGCCAACAGTCACATGAAAAACTGCTCAACATCACTCATCATCAGGGAAATGCAAGTCAAAACCACAATGAGTAAGATGCCTAAGATACCTAAGAATCTCACCGCATACCAGTAAGGATGGCTAAAATTTAAAAAAAAAACACACTTTATTTATTTGACAGATCACAAGTAGGCAGAGAGGCAGGCAGAAAGGGAGGGGGAAGCAGACGCCCCGCAGAGCAGAGCGCCTGATGTGGGGCTGGATCCCAGGACCCTGAGATCATGACCTGAGCTGAAGGCAGAGGCTTAACCCCCTGAGCCACCCAGGAACCCCCAGATGGCTAAAATGAACAAGTTAGGAAACTATAGGTGTTGGTGAGGATATGGAGAAAGGGGAACCCTCTTGGGAAACAGTATGGAGGTTCCTCAAAAAGTTGAAAATAAAGCTACCCTATGATGCAGCAGTCATATTACTAGGTATGTAACCCAGTGATACAAATGTATTAATCCAAAGGGGCACATGCCCCCCAATGTTTAAAGCATCAATTTCCATAATAGCCAAACTATGGAAAGAGTCCGGATGTCCATCTACAGATTAAATGGATAAAGAAGATATGGTGTGTGTGTGTGTGTGTGTGTAAAATGAAATACTACTCAGAAATAAAAAAAATGAAATCTTGCCATTTGCAATGTCTTGGATGGAACTAGAAGGTATTATGATAAGCGAAATAATCAGAGAAAGACAATTATATGATCTCACTGATATGTGAAATTTAATAAACAAGGCAGAGAATCATAGGGGAAGAGAGAAAAAAATAAAACAATACGAAATCAGAGAGGGGGAAAAAACAAACTCTTAATCATAGGATGTAAACTGAGGGTTTCTGGAGGGACGGAGGGTGGGGGGATGGGAATATCAGTTGTTGGACATCAAGGAGGCCTTGTGATGTAATGAGCACTGGGTATTATATAAGACTGTTGAATCACTGACCTCTGCATCTGAAACTAATAGTACATTATATGTTAATTGATCTTAAAGTACAAAAATGACCAAAAAAATAAAATAGTTATAAAAAGAAAAAAGTACCGTTGACCCTTGAACAACATAGGGGTTGTGAGTACTGACCTCCCGTGCAGACAAAAATTCATACATAAATTTTGGCTCCCCTTAACTACTTACAGCCTGCTGTCAACTGGAATCCTGACTGATTATATCAATTAACATATTTTGTATGCTATATATATTATACACTATATTCTTGCAGTAAAGTTAGTTAGGAAAAAAGAAAATGTTACAAAAATCACAATAGAGAGGCACCTGGGTGGTTAAGTAGATTACGCATGTGCTTTCAGCTTAGGTCATGTTCCCCGGGTTCCGAGATTGAGGCCCACATTCAGCACCCTCCTCAGAGGGGAGCCTGCTCCCTCTCCCTTTGCTGCTTTCCCGCTTGTGCTCTCCCTTTTCTCTCTCTCTCTCAAATAAATAAAATCTTAAAAGTCATAAAAGAAATGCATTTATAGTAATGAATGGTAAAAAATCCACATATAAGTGGACCTACAGAGTTCAAACCTGTGTTGTTCATGGGTCCATTGTAGAGATACAGGAAAATAAAATAATTTAAAAAACCCAAAACTTGAATCTTAAGTAACCACAACTGGAAAGTAGCTACCAGAAAAATGAACAGTTTTCTCATATTATTTTCTCCACAGGGCATGCTAAAATTAATATTTAACTTCAATCATTGCTCATTTTGACCATAACAAGTTGGGAATGAATAATCACATGGGGTATATTTGATAGACTGGGCTTTTATTTTAGGAGGGGTGTGTATAGTCAGAGACCTAATATTTATTGTATAACTACCTGATTCTAGTTACTATAGTAAATATTTTTTTCTCTTATTCATACAGAAATCCTCTAGTATAATTAGATATATATATCTCCATTTTATAGAAAATGTTCAGGGGTACTTGGGTGGCCCAGTGGTTTAGGTCTCTGCCTTTGGCTCAGGTCATGATCTCTGGGTCCTAGGATCGAGCCCTGCATCAGGCTCTCTGCTCAGCAGGGAGCCTACTTCCCTTCTCTCTCTGCCTGCCTCTCTGCCTACTTGTGATCTCTCTCTTTGTCAAATAAATAAATAAAATCTTTTTTTAAATTTAATTTTATTTTTTTCAGTGTTCCAGAATCATTGTTTATGCACCATACCCAGTGGTCCATGTAATACGTGCCCTCCATAATACCCACCAGCAGCTTCACCCAACCTCCCACTCCCTCCCCTCCAAAACCCTCAGTTTGTTTCTCAGAGTCCACAGTCTCTCATGGTTTGTCTCCCCCTCCGATTTCCCCTAACTCACTTTTCCCCATCTCCCAATGTCCTCCGTGTTACTCCTTATGCACCACAAGTAAGTGCGACCATATGATAATTGACTCTCTCTGCTTGACTTATTTCACTCACCGTAATCTCTTCCAATCCCGTTTATGTTGATACAGAAGGTGGGTATTCATCCTTTCTGATGGAGGCATAATACTCCATTGTATAATGGACCATATCTTCTTTATCTATTCATCCATCGAAGGGCATCTTGGTTCTTTCCACGGTTTGGCAACTGTGGCTGCTATGAACATTGGGGTACAGGTGGCCCTTCTTTTCACTACATCTGTATCTTTGGGGTAAATACCCAAATACTGCAATCGCAGGGTCATAGGGTAGCTCTATTTTTAATTTTTTGAGGAATCTCCACACTGTTTTCCAAGGTGGCTGCACCAACTTGCATTCCCACCAACAGTGTAAGAAGGTTCCCCTTTCTCCACATTCTTTCCAACACCCGTTGTTTACTGTCTTATTAATTTTGGCCACTCTGACTGGTGTAAGGTGATATCTCAGTGTGGTTTTGATTTGAATCTCCCTGATAGCTAATGCTGATGAACATTTTTTCATGTGCCTGTTAGCCATTCATATATCTTCTTTGCAGAAGTGTCTATTCATATCATCTGCCCATTTTTTGAACGTGATTATCTGTTTAGTGTGTGTTGAGTTTGAGGAGTTCCTTATAGATCTTGGATATCAGCCCTTTGTCTGTAGCGTGATTTGTGAATATCTTCTCCCATTCTGTGGGTTGCCTCTTTGTTTTGTTGACTGTTTCTTTTGCTGTGCAGAAGCTTTTGATCTTGATGAAGTCCCAAAAGTTCATTTTCATTTTTGTTTCCTTTGTCTTTGGAGATATACCTTGAAAGAAGTTGCTGTGGCTCATGTTGAAGAGGTTACTGCCTGTGTTCTCCTCTAGGATTGTGATAGATTCCTGCCTTATGTTGAGGTTTTTTTATCCATTTCGAGTTTATCTTTGTGTATGGTGTAAAGGAATTGTTGAGTTTCATTCTTCTACACATAGCTGTTCACAATTTTACCAGCACCATTTCTTGAAGAGACTTTTTTCCACTTTATATTTTTTCCTGCTTTGTTGAAGATTATTTGACCATAGAGTTGAGGGTCCATATCTGGGCTTTCTACTCTGTTCCACTGGCCTATGTGCCTGTTTTTGTGCCAGTACCATGCTGTCTTGGTGATCACAGCTTTGTAGTAAAGCTTGAAATCAGGCAACATGATGCCCCCAGTTTTTTTTCTTTTTTTTCTTTTTCAACATTTCCTTAGCAATTTGGGGTCTCTTCTGGTTCCATACAAATTTTATGTTTGTTTGTTCCAGCTCTTTTAAAAATGCCGGTATAATTTTGATCAGGATGGCATTGAAAGTATAGATTGCTCTGGGCAGTATAGACATTTTAACAGTGTTTAGTTTTCTGATCCATGAGCATGGAATGGTCTTCCATCTTTTTGTCTAATTCAATTTCTTTCATCAGTGTTCTGTACTTCCTCGTGTACAGATCCTTTATGTCTTCGGTTAGGTTTATTCCCAGGTTCCCAGGTATCTTATGGTTTTTGGTGCTATAGTAAGTGGAATCGATTCTCTAATTTCCCTTTCTATATTTTCATTGTTGGTGTATAAGAAAGCGACTGATTTGTGTACATTGATTTTTGTATTCTGTCACATTACTGAATTGCTGTATAAGTTCTAGTAGTTTGGGGGTGGAGTCTTTTGGGTTTTCCATATAAAGTATCATGTCATCTGCAAAGAGAGAGAGTTTGACGTCTTCTTTGCCAATTTGAATACCTTTTATTTCTTTTTTTTTTTTTTTAAGATTTTATTTATTATTTGACAGAGAGAGATCACAAGCAGGCAGAGAGGCAGGCAGAGAGAGAGGAAGGGAAACAGGCCCCCTGCTGAGCAGAGAGCTCCATGCGGGACTTGATCCCAGGACCCCGAGATCATGACCTGAGCCAAAGGCAGTGGCTTAAACCCACTGAGCCACCCAGGCGCCCCAATACCTTTTATTTCTTTTTGTTGTCTGGTTACTGTTGCTAGGACTTCTAGCACTATGTTGAACAACAGTGGTGAAAGTGGACATCCTTATCATGTTCCTGATCTCAAAGGGAATGCTGTCAGCTTCTCCCCATTAAGGATGATATTCACTGTGGGTTTTCATAGATAGATTTTATGAAGTTGAGGAATGCTCCATATAAGATCCTTATACTCTGAATTGTTTTAATCTGGAACAGATGCTACATTTGTCAAATGCTTTTTCTGCGTCAATTGAGAGGACCATGCGGTTCTTCTCTCTTCTCTTATTGATTTGTTCTATCACATTGATTTGCAAATGTTGAAGCACCCTTACATCCCATGGATAAATCCCACCTGGTCATGGTGGATAATCTTTTTAATTTACTGTTGGATCATATTAGCTAGGATCTTGTTGAGAATCTGGGGATTGAGCCCCACATTAGGCTCTCTGATTGGCAGGGAGCCTGCTTTTCCCTCTGTCTCTGCCTGCCTCTCTGCCTACTTGTGATCTCTTTCTCTGTCAAATAAATAAAAAAATCTTAAAAAAAAAAAAAAAGAAGATGTTCAGAAGTGAAATAATTTTCTTAAATTATTTCACTGGTAAATTCCTACAAATATTTCAGGAGTACTAATTCTTCTGAAACTCTTCCAAAAAACAAACAAACCACAACAGAAGAGGCGGAAGTACTTCCAGACTCATTTTGAGGTCAGCATTACCTTGATACAAGGGAGAGAATATTATAGGCCAGTATCTCTGATGAATACAGATGTGGTAATCTGCAATAAAATATTACTAAATTAAATTCCATAGCATATTAAAAGGATCATACACCATGATCACATTGGATTTATTCCAGTGATGCAAGGATCGTTTGGTATCCACAAATCAATCAGTGTGATATATTGCATTAACAAAATGAAGGTTAAAAATGTACGATCATCTCAATAGAAGCAAAAAAACCCCATTTGACAGAATTCCACACCCATTCATGCTAAAAACTCTGAACAGACTGGGTATTGAGGGAATATACCTCAACAAAATAAAGGTCTGATATGACAAGCAAAGAGCTAACATTATACTTAGTGGTAAAAAACTGAACGCTTTACCTCAAAGATCAGGAACAAAGTAGCTGGTCTACTCTTGTCACTTCTAACCAGCATAGAACCAGAAGTCCTGGCCAGAATATTTAGGCAAGGAAAAGAAATAAAAAGCATTGAAACCGGGAAGGGAGAAGTAAGTCTGTCTTTTTTTTTTTTTTTTTTGGTGACATTTTTAAATATTGAAAACCATAAAGTGTCAACTAAACAGCTATTAGAATTAATATATAAATTCAGTAAAGTTGTGGGATTCAAAATCAATATGCAAAGGTTAGTTGTGTTTCTATACAGCAATTATAAACTATCAAAAAGTGAAGTTAAGAAAGCATTTCCATTTACAATAGCATGAAAAAGAAAATATTCAGGAGTAAATTTAATAACAGAGGTGAAATACCTTTATGCTGAAAATTTTAAAACATTGATGAAAAAAGTTGAAGAAGACACAAATGAATGGAAAGATAATCCATGTTCATGGATTGGAATGATCAATATTCTTAAAATGTCCATACTACTCAAAGCAGTCTATAGATTCTGGGCAATTCTTATAAAAAAAACCAATGGTGTTTTTCACAGAACTAGAACAAATCATCCTAAAATTTGTATGGAACCACAGAAGACCCCAAATGACCAAAGTAGTTTTAAGAAGAGCAAAGATGGAGGCATTATGCTTCTTGATTTCAAACTATATTACAAAGCTGTAGTTATCCCAACAGTATGGTATTGACACAAAAACAGACATATCAATCAATGGAAAAGAATAGAGACCTCAGAATTAAACCCATGCATATATGGTCAATGAATTTACAGTGCAGGAGCCAAGAGTATATAATAGGAAAAAGGGTAGTCTTTTCAGTAAATAGTGTTGGGAAAACTGAGCAACATACAACATAATGAAACTGGACCCCTAGTTACCACCATATATGAAATCAACTCCAAGTGGATTAAAGACTTGAAAGTAAGACCTAAAACATTAGAAGACCTAGAAGAAAACATAGGTGGTCATTTCTCTGGCATCAGTCTTTGCAATGAGTTTTTTAGATTCAACACCAAAAGCAGAGGCAGCAAAAGCAAAAATAAACAAGTTGGATCACTTTAAAGTAAAAAGCTTCTCACAGCAAAGGAAAACAGTCAAGAAATGAAAAAAGCAACCTAAGGACTGGTAGAAAATATTTACAAATCATGAATCCGATAAGGGGTTATTATCTAAAGTATATGAAGAACTTTCACAGCTCAATAGCAAAAAAATCAAGCAGTCCAATTAAAAATTGAGCAATGGAACTAAAGAGACAGTTTTTTCAAGGAAGACATATAAATGGCCAAGAGGTATACAAAAAGGTACTTAACATCACTAATTATCTGGGAAATAGAAATCAAAACTATAGTGAGATAGCATCTCAATGGCCGTTAGAATGACTGTCGTCAAAAAGATGAGGTAACAAATGTTTGTGAGGGTGTGGAGGAAAGGGAACCCTTGTGCACTGTTGGTAGGAATGTAAATTCGTGTAGCCACTATGGAAAACAGCATGGGGATTCCTCAAAAAAGTAAAAATAGCACTGTCATGATCCAGAAATCCCATATCTGGGTATATATCCAAAGGTAATGAAAAGAGGATATCAAATGCTGATATTGCAGCATTATTCATAGTAACCAAGACCTGAAAACAACCTAAGTCCTTCTACAGGTAAATGAATACAGAAGATGTGGTATATA
Source organism: Mustela nigripes (assembly GCF_022355385.1). NCBI lineage: Eukaryota > Metazoa > Chordata > Mammalia > Carnivora > Mustelidae > Mustela > Mustela nigripes. The sequence goes on from NC_081562.1 coordinate 78,170,781, forward strand.
TACACAGTGGAATATATTGAACTCTGAGAAAGGACATCCTAGCATTTGTGACAAAATGGATGGACCTTATTATGATGATAAGCCAGTTAGAGAAAGACTAATTACTGTATTTCACTTAGATGTGGAATCAAAAGTGGCACCTGGGTGACTCAGTTAGTTAAGCGTCTGCCTCCGGCTCAGGTCATGATCTTGGAGTCCAGTGTCAGGCTCCTTGCTCAGCAGGGAGCCTGCCTCTTCCTCTCCTTCTTCCACAGCTCTTGCTTTCTCTTGTTTTCAAGTAAATAAATAAAATCTTTTTAAAAAATGTGGAATCTAAAAAAGCTGAATTCATAGGAACAGATTAGTGGTCAGTAGGGGCTAGGAGTTGAGGGAAAAGGGGAAGAGATATTGGTCAGAGTATAAATTTCCATCTACATGATGGTAAGTTCTGGAGATCTAATGTACAGCTTAGTGATTATAGTTAATAATACTGTATACTTAAAATTTGCTAAGAGATCTTAAATGTTCTTACCACAAAGAAGAAATGGTAATTATGTGATATGATGCAGGTGTTAGCATATGCCATGGTTGTAATTACTTTATTATTTTAAAAAGTAGATCTGTATCTCCATTTTATAGAGAAGTCTCAGAACTTAAATAATTTTCTGAAGATCATGGCTGCTCCTCACTATTTCATCCTTATTCCTACCTTCCAGTGTCCCAAAACATGTTGTACAGGTGATCCATGATTCTAATCCTTAATTTGCTCTTTCCATCTGCTCTTAGCAGTTAGAGGTTCTCTTCCCCAACCTCAGGTTGACTTTCCATAAATGTTGTTACTTGTATTCTCTTCCTTCTTCACTTTTCTGTTTTTCTGTCTTTGGTATATTTGGCTTTTCAGCAAGAGGAGACTGACGTCACCTGGCAGTCTGTGCTGTATTCAGGGAGTAGCTGCTTCACTGCCTCAAAGCAAAGAAGAAAAGAAAAACATGTCTTTGTGACATGTTGTGTCTTTAGAGCTTTCGCAGAAGTCTAGAATGCTGGTTTTGAATAGGAAAGCTTGATTAAAACTTTGGTTCTGCCTTACCATGTCAGAGGTGCCTTATCCCCTCAGAGACTGGCTTGTTTTTATTGTCAGGTAGAAATGAAAGAAAAGACATAATAGTTGCCCATCCAACTCACTATGAATGTTTAAATTAGGATATATGAAATACTCATTTCTTCTGAAGTATAGTGTAAATATAAGTTACAGCATTAGGACTTGTGGTACATGTTAGTGGGAAGCAATCATAGTGAATTTTAGCAATTTCTTTTTTTTAGGATTTTATTTACTTGAGAGAGAGAGTGTGTGTGCACAAGCAGAGGGGAGAGGCAGAGGGAGAAACAGACTCCCGGCTGAGCAGGGAGCCCCTCGCTGGACTCTATCTCAACACCCTGAGATCATGGCCTGAGTCAAAGGCAGATGCTTAATCTCCAGACCCTCTTCTAAGACCTTTGCAGATAATGACTCATTTAATCCCCTTAATAACCCTGTCAGCCCTGTGTTTGTTTTTTCTTTTAATTAAATTAAGGTATAATGTGTTATTTGTTTCAGGGGTACAAGTCTGTGATTCATCAGTCTTACACAATTCACAGCGCTCACCGTAGCACATACCCACCCCAGTGTCCATTACCCAACCACCCCATCCCTTCCGCTTCCCTCCCCTCCAGCAACCCTCAGTTTATTTCCTGAGATTAAGAGTATCTTACGGTTTGTCTCCCTCTCTGATTTCGTCTTGTTTCGTTTTTCTCTCCCTTCCCCTATGGTCCTCTGTCTTGTTTCTCAAATTCCTTGTATCAGTGAGATCACATGATAATTGTCTTTCTCTGATTGACTTATTTCGCTTAGCCTGATAGCCTTTGGTTCCATCCATGTTGTTGCAAATGGCAAGATTTTGGTTTTTTGGTGGCTGCAGAATATTCCATTATGCGCGCACATGCATGTGTGTATCACTTCTTTGTTCATTCATCTTTTGAAGAACATCTAGGCTCTTTCCATAGTCTGGCTGTTGTGGACATTGCTGCTATAAACATTAGGTGCACGTGCCCCTTCGGATTACTACTTTTGTATCTTTAGGGTAAATACTCAGTAATGGAATTGCTGGGCTGTAGGGTAGCTCTATTTTCAACTTTTTGAGGAACCTCCATACTGTTTTCCAGAGTGACTGCACCAGCTTGCATTCCCACCAACAGTGTGAGAGGTTCCCCTTTCTTAAAATTTTAGCTGTTTTGACAGTAAAAGTAGGTATTTTCATTTTTGTCTTAAAATGGAATCAGACTTTGAGAGTTTTAGATCTATGATCGTTTTAAGTATTGGGAAAGTACAGCCTGCTGTGTTCCTTGCCCAGGGTTACATGGCAGCGATGGGACACTTTTATCTAGATTTCCTGATTTGATGGAGGGCTTTTTCTTTTAAGACATTCTGGCTGCCCTCATGTAGGAATAATTTTTCAGAATTTGTTTCTTACTGTTAGAAGTTACTTTCAAATGAGTTTTTCAGCTGTATAGATTTAATGAAAGATGGATGGAAGATTTCAGCTGTAGAAGATTTTCTTCCATCTTTACTGGAGAGAACTTAACAATGTTTTATTTTTATTCTCTAACTTTCTCTTCAAAACAGATACCAAAAAATGGGGCATACATTTTTTTCTTTGATATATTCATACATATACTGTTGTTTATTCTAACTTACTTTGTCTTTTTAACTTTTTAAAAAAGATTTTATTTATTTTATTTTATTTACAAGAGAGAGTGTGAGCAGGGAGGAGGACCAGGGAGAGAGGGAAAAAGCAGGCTCCCAGCTGAGCGGGGATCCCAGTGTGAGGCTTGATAATAGGACCCAGTAATCATGACTTGAGCTGAAGGCAGATGCTAAAGGGACTGAGCCATCTAGGCACTCCTGTTTTTGTTTTGTTTTTTTGTTATTAACTTTAAAAAAAATGATTTTATTATTTATTTGATAGATCATAAGTAGGGAGAGAGGGGGGAACAGGCTCCTTGCTGAGCAGAGAGCCCGATGTGGGGCTCAATCACCGGACCCTGAAATCATGACCTGAGCCGAAGGCAGAGGCTTAACCCACTGAGCCACCCAGGCACCCTTGTTTTTTTTTTTTTGTTTGTTTGTTTTACTTTTTAATCTATTATTAGGTAATAATGAGGTATTACTTCTACCTTTTTAACATTATGTGTGGATAGGGATTTAGAGTGACATATTTAGGCTTCCTCAGGAGCTATGGAAACACTCTACGTACATATAGTGTTACTGTCTTTCAGCAAATATTATGGATGTCCAGCTGGTAGTTTGCTGAATTGAATAAGCTGTGGAAGGAAGTCAGGGGCCTTTGTCATGAGTTCCAGCTTAACGTTTACTAGTGACTGGGCAAATCACTAGCTTTTAGACATTCACTTTTCTTGGTTTTTAAGTTAGGGTGATAAAGTCTGCCCTAACCACCTTCATGGAATTCCATTTAATTAAAATACTTTTTTAGGTGTGGATATAAAAGCACTTTATAAATGGTATTATACTCTAATGTGGAGACTTTTAAAGATTTACTTATTTTTATTTGAGAAAGAGAATGAGAATGAGCGGGAGGCAGAGGGAGAGGAAGAGAGAATCCCAGGCAGACTGTGTTGAGTACAGAGCCTGATAGGAGGCTTGATGTCATGACCCTGAGATCACAACCCCAGCTGAAACCAAGAGTCAGATGTTCAACCAGCTGTGCCACCCAGGCGCCCCTAATGTGAAGATTTTTAATGCCACTGTCATCCAGAGGAAGTATGTTTGGAATTAATGATGTGACTTTAAAGAAGATGTGGAGACAAAATTAGAGGTGAAAGACACAGTTGATGAAAATGTTTGCTCATAAAATAGAATGTAATCAGAGCTACTATATGGGCCCAAGGAACAAATTTTTCTAATTTGGCTTAGTTTTTTGTTTGTTTGTTTGTTTTCCTTTTTAAAGAGAGGGAGAGGGATAGAGGGAGAGGGAGACAGAATCTTGAGCAGCTCCATGTCCATGCTCCATGGGGACTCCATATCCTGACCCTGAGATCATGAGCATAAGAGTCATGAACTCAAGAGTCAGACACTTTGAGACACCCAGATGTCCCTTGGCTTAGAACTTTTACATCTTACTCTGTTATGTAGGTCTGTAAACCGTATTATGGGAATCATGTGATCCAGAAAAAAAATTTTATTTTCTTCATTTTTATGTTGACCTCATGAACTGATTGATCTTCAAATGTTTTACTATAACTGATTTATATCAGTTAATATGGAAAAGAAAGAAAAACTGAAGTACCAAACTGTGTTAGGTACTTTCAGGTCTATTACTTCTCTTGATTCTCACAAGTACTTTATAAAACAGTGAATATTATTAACATCTGCTTTGTAAGTGAGGAAACAAAGTCTTCACAGTGTCATAAATTGTGCATATAATATCATCTACCTAGCAAGTGATGAATCTGGCATTCAAACCCAGGTCTGTCTGTAACTTGAAATTCCATACATTGTTTGATATTGGGTATGGTTGAAGAAGGGAACCAGTAGAAGTATCAAAAAAATGAAATTTAAGTGTATAAATATTGTGTAAAAAGTGGGATTTATATAAATTATTACAAATTATAAAAATGGCATATCTGACTTTTCTATTGCATTAGTTAGAAATTTACCTTGATATTTTGGCATTATTTATTTCATTGAATGTAATTCAAGATACATTGAAATTAGTATGATGGTCCTACATTAAATACTGTTAATATATTAGTTAACTGTCAGTATCTTTGTTCCTTAAGATGAATTTTTGCAGTTCTATATAAATGAAATTAGGAGTCAGAGCTAATCTGTATGGCCAAAAGGAATTATTGCTACTTAAAGAAATTCTGTGTTGAATATTTTTTAAAAAGCAAATAAAGAATGTACTTGTTATCTATATAAATTTGGAGGCTTACATGATTTTAAGGTAAGTGGGATATACTTCTTTTTATTATTAAAGATTTTATTTATTTGATAGTGAGGGGGAGTGGCAAGTGGAGGGAGAGGGAAAAGCAGGCTCCCTACAGATCCAGAAGCCCTATGTAGGGCTTGACTTCCAGGACCTTGGGATTATGACCTGGGCAAAGTCAGATGCTTAATCGACTGAGCCGCCCAAGTGCTCCTGGGATATACTTCTTTATGTATTGGAAGTTTAAGTGCTTTTGAGAATTGTAATAGAACTGTTCTTTCATTTTTATTAGGTGTTAGACAAACCCAGTAGGCTAACTGAAAAGGAACTTGCTGAGGCTGCAAGCAAGTGGGCTGCTGAGAAGCTAGAGAAGGCAGATGAGAGTAACTTACCTGAAATTGAGTATGAGGTAAGCCATAATTTCCCCTTGATGTTTCGCATGAAGAATTTTGTCTGGGTTTTAAATTATGGGTGGGAAATATTTGATTTGTTCTAGTACTTTAAAATAAACCTGGAGAAAATAGCTTCATGGATTACAAACATTTGCCACACAGAGTAATAATATGAATATGAATGATTCTGAGTTCAGTAATTGAACTATACCTGAATTTCTCCAGTAGTTTAGAACGGATAGAATAGAAAAAATAGGGAATATAAGGAAAATGCATTATTTATCCTTTTATGGGTTTTGCTGTTAAAAGTATCTCTAGAAATCATGCTAAGCCCCTGGTCATAAACCAGTGAATTCAGAATAAAAATCTATTTAGATGTTTGATCTTGGGCTATATTTATATCACATTTTATATTCTATGCAAATTATCTTATAAATATCCCAAGAAATGAAATGACACATTGTTTGAGTTAATGGTGATCTTTGATGAGTCTTGAGTACCAAAAGATGAGAGCATTTTTGGGTCCATAGAATACTGTTTATGAATTTTTGCATTAAAGCATTTGAAAATGAACTCAGACTTTTCTATATAACCTAGCACATCTCTCACAGGGAAATATAGATGTTTCATTAGCATGGTGCTAAAGGGATTATTTTAGTATGATGGGCAGAGAATATATAAATCTCTATACCATGATAGATTATGTAGATTTGAAGATTTCTGGCTTTTCAAAACATTTTAAGATACCTTTTATAGAATGTCGTTTGATAAAATGGGTCCAGCATTAGAATTTGATATAAAATGTATATACCTACATAAATCTTTATGTACCTGCAAAAATCCTTTCCAAAATAATTAATGTACATGGCTCATAGAAAGTACAAACCACTACAGACCCTATCAGTACATACACAAATAAAGCCTCTCTTTTTTAAAATGCTGATCTGTCATTTAGGTATCCATTATTCTCAAATAGGTCAGGGTTTCTTTGTTGTTGTACCTGTAATGGTAGGTATTTATACATATTCTTGAGTGACTATATCAACACCATCTAGCTGTCCCTTTTTGGCACCTTTCCAGCACTATTTAAAAGCATGAACAATAAAGGAATTTATAGGGCCATTTTGTTTATTTTCTAAATACTTAGAATAGTGGTTTTTATATTAATAATAATAATAGGTCTGTATACTTCAAAATTGCTGTTTTGGAAAGCTGATAATTTTTTTCAGAGTACTTAAAAACTTCCGAAAATATCACTTTCTTGTTTGTTTTAATGCTATCCAGTTAAGAAGCTTTATTAAGATATATTCATCTTCTATTTGCAAACGACATATCAGATAAAGGGCTAGTATTCAAAATCTATAAAGAACGTATCAGACTCAACACCCACAGAACAAATAATCCAATCAAGAAGTAGGCAGAAGACATGAACAGACATTTCTACAAAGAAGATATCCAGATGGCCAACAGACACATGAGAAAGTGCTCCACATCACTTGGTATCAGGGAGATACAAACCAATACCACAATGAGATACCACCACCTCACGCCAGTCAGAATGGCTAAAATTAACAAGGCAGGAAATCACAGATTCTGGCGAGGATGCGCCGAAAGGGGAACCCTCCTACACTGTTGGTGGGAATGCAAGCTGGTGCAACAACTCTGGAAAAGAGCATGGAGGTTCCTCAAAAAGTTGTAAATAGAGCTACCCTACCACCCAGAAATTGCACTACTGGGTATTTAACCTAAAGATGCAAATGTAGTGATCTGAAAGGGCATGTGCACCCGAATGTTTATAGCAGCAATGTCCACAATAGCCAAACTATGGGAAGAATCTAGATGTCCATGAACAGATAAATGGATAAATTAGATGTGGGGTATATATACAATGGAATACTATGCAGCCATCAAAAGAAATGAAATCTTGCCATTTGTGACAACGTGGATGGAACTAGAGGGTATTATGCTTAGTGAAATAAGTCAATCAGAGAAAGACCATTATCATATGATCTCCCTGATACGAGGAAGTTGAGAGGCAAAGTGGCAGGTTTTCGGGAGTAGGGAAGGAAAAAAGGAAACAAATGGGATTGGGAGGGAGACAAACCATAAGAGACTCTTCTTTTTTTTTTTTTTTTTAAAGATTTTATTTATTTATTTGACAGACAGAGATCACAAGTAGGCAGAGAGGCAGGCAGAGAGATGAGGAAGCAGGCTCCCCGCTGAGCAGAGAGCCCGATGTGGGGCTTGATCCA
>NC_081562.1:78178485-78333362 GCF_022355385.1 Mustela nigripes
GAGGAAGCAGGCTCCCCGCTGAGCAGAGAGCCCGATGTGGGGCTTGATCCCAGGGCCCTGAAATCATGACCTGAGCCGAAGGCAGAGGCTTTAACTCACTGAGCCACCAGGCGCCCCCATAAGAGACTCTTAATCTCACAAAACAAACTGAGGGTTGCGGTGGGGGCGGGGGAGGGGGATAGGGAGAGGGTGGTTGGTTTATGGACACTGGGGAAAGTATGTGCTAGGTAAGGTGAGTGCTGTGAAGTGTGTAAACCTGGCGATTTACAAACCTGTACCCCTGGGGCTAATAATACATTATATGTTAATAAAAAATAAAAAGTTTTTAAAAAGATATATTCATCTTCCCCATCATTTTTATACCTCTTAATTGGGGGAAAAAAAGAAAACAAGAGTCCTCACTATCAACCTTCCCCAGATTTTAAATATTTTACTTATTGCTTGAGTGGATCTTGACTCTTAATAGTCAGTGACATTGAGTCTAGAAAGACTTTCTTTTTAACCTCCTTATTTTTTATTTTGAATTAAGTAAAAAACAGTAAGAATCTGTAAGTGGGATGATAGGTCAGCCATGATGTTTTGTTGAACCAAAGGCAAGGTAAGTGAGGGTAGGATTGAGATCTCTTTGATATGTTTGTTACAGGGTATACATCATTAATGTTGAGCAACAACGTCAATTTCATAGCACTGTCTACAATGTTTTTCAAGTTAGTTTGATACTTTCTTATACTGGAAATAAAGCATTTGGGAAATTTTTATGATTTTCTTTTATTTAAAAACCTAATCCCACCTGTCATTTATTAACATTTTGCTCAGATAGTAACTTTTGTTATCTGTCAGTTTTTACATAGTTACTCTTTTCTGTGATCTGTGCTTTTTGAGAAATAGAATTTTGACTTTGATTCTGTTAACTTGTATCTGATTTGATAGAATAAACTGGAAGGAAAAAAGGACTTTGCTAGGAAAGAGATTGGTATAATACTGTGTGTGTGTGTGTGTGTTTAAATGTACTTGTGACAGTATTTTTATTTTATGGGGTTTTTTAAAAAGTTTTTTTAAAAAGATTTTATTTATCTGAGAGGGAGAGAGGGATTGAATGAGTGGGGAAAGGGGCAAAGGGAGAAGCAGATTCCCCGCAGAGCTGGGAGTTTGACGTGGTACTTGATACCAGGACCATGGGATCATGAACTGAGTTGAAGGCAGATTTTTTTTTTTTAATTTATTTATTTATTTGACAGATAGAGAGTACAAGTAGGCAGAGCAGTAGGCACAGGGAGAAGCAGACTCCCCGCTGAGCAGGGAGTCCGATGTGGGGCTCGATTCCAGCACCCTGGGATCATGACCCAAGCCGAAGGTAGTTGCTTAACAGACTGAGCCACCCAGGCACCCCTGAAGGCAGATGTTTAACCAACTGAGCCACCCAGGTGCCCTGAAAAAAATTTTTTTTAAAGATTTTATTTATTTATTTGACAGAGAGCGATCACAAGTAGACAGAGAGGCAGGCAGAGAGAGAGAGGGAAGCAGGCTCCCTGCTGAGCAGAGAGCCTGATGCAGGACTCGATCCCAGGACCCCGAGATCATGACCTGACCTGAAGGCAGCGGCTTAACCCACTGAGCCACCCAGGCACCCCTGAAGATTTTTTTTAAAGGAATCTCTACACCCATCCTGGGGCTCAAACAAAGCAACACTGAGATCAAGAGCTACATGCTCTACCAACTGAGCCAACCATGCAGTTCTTTCTGTAAGTTACTTAAGTAATCATCCATGTACTTCAGAAACATTGTGTAGGTTTATTTTTATGACTGGAGAGAGATTAAATATTTATTTTTCCAGTTTTGCCTCAGGGGTACAGTTCTGTGAATCATCAGTCTTACACAATTCACAGCACTTGTCATAGCACATACCCTCCCCAATGTCCATCACCCAGCCACCCCATCTCTCCCTAACATTAAGATTGTGACTACTCTAAGTACCTCATATATGTGGAATTGTAAGTATTTATCGTCTGTGATTGGCTCCTTCAGTTTGTGTAATGTCCTCAAGGGTCATCCATATTGTAGCATATCACAGAATTTCCTTCCTTATTGAAGCTCAGTAATATTCCATTGTGTATATGGAATTTTGCTTATCCATTCATCTGTCAGTAGATACTTGGATTGCTTCTACATTTAGCTGTTGTGAATGATGCTGCTATGAACATATATATCCAAATATCTTTGAGACCCTGCTTTCAGTTCTTTTGAATATGTATTCAGAAGTGGAATTCCTGGGGGCGCCTGGGTGGCTCAGTGGTTAAAGCCTCTGCCTTCAGCTCAGGTCATAATCTCAGGGTCCTGGGATCAAGTTCTGCATTGGGCTCTCTGCTCAGCAGGGAGCCTGTCCTCCTCCTTGTCCTCTCTCTCTCTGCCTGCCTCTCTGCCTGCTTGTGATCTGTCTGTCAAAAAAAAAAAATCTTAAAATAAAAAAGTGGAATTCCTGGATCATATGGTAATTGTATTTTTAATTTTTTAAGGAACTTCCATACTGTCTTCCACAATGACTGTACTATTTTATATTCCCACCAACAGTACGTAAGAGTTTGTAATTGCTCCACATCCTCACCATCACTTACAGTTTTCTGGGTTTGGGCTAGTAGCCACCCTGATGGGTGTGAGGTCGTATCTCATTATAGTTTTGATTTGCATTTCACTAATGACTAGTGATGTTTTCCCTTGTGCTTAATGGCCCTCCATACATCTTCTTTGAAGAAATGTGTATTTAAGTCTATTGCTTATTTTTTTTTGTTTCCTTGTTGTTGAGTTTTAGAAGTTTTCTATATATTCTATACCTAATCCCTTATCAGATATATGATTTGCAAATATTTCTCCCATTCTGTGGGCTACCTTCTTACTCTGTTAATAGTGCTATTTGATATGCATTAAGCTTAATCATTAAGTCCAGTTTTTCTATTTTTTCTTTTGTTACCTGTACCTTTGATGTCTTGAAGAAGAAATCAGTGGCCAATCTAAAGTCACGAAGCTTTTGTCCTGTGTTTTCTTCTAAGAGTTTTATTATTTTAGGTCCTACATTTAGGTCCTTGTTCCATTATGAGTTAATTTTTATATATGGTGTTAGGATAGGGTCCAGCTTCATTCTTTTGCATGTTGATATCCAGTTTTTCAGTATCATCTGTTGAAAGGGGTGTAGTTTTCCCATTGTATGGTCTTGGCATCCTTGTTAAAAAACATTTAACCTGTATGTGACTTCTGGGCTCTTTTCTATTCCAGTGGTTTATATGTTTGTCTTTATTCCAGTATTACACTGATTTGATTAAAGTAGCTTGGTGGTAAGTTTTGAAATCAGGAAGTGTAGGTCTTCCGCTTTTGTTCTTTTTCAAGGCTTATTTTAGGTATCCTGGGTCCCTTCAGATTCCTTATGAATTTTAGTAGAGGGTTTTTTTTTCCTTATTTCTGTAAAAAATGGCATTGGTATTTTGGTAGGGAGTGCCTGAAAATGTAGATTGCTTTGGGTATTATTGACATTTTAATAATATTAAGTCTTTGCAGTGTGTGCACATGGGAAGTGTTTTCATTTATGTTTTATTTCAGCAGTGTTTTTATAGTTTTCATTATACAAAGTTTTCATCTCCTTGGTTAATTCCTAAATTTTGTCCTTTTTGATGCTATCGTAAGTGGAATTCTTCTGTGATTTACTTTTTAAATTATTTTGTTGTTCATCTACAGAAATGCAGTTAATTTTTACCTGTTGAGTTTGTATCTTGCTACTTTGCTGAATTCATTTATAGTATGTGTGTGTGTGTGTAATCTTTAGGGTTTTCTACATATAAGGTCATATCTGCAAAAAGAGAATTTTATTTATTCCTTTCTAATTTGCATACCCCTTCTCCTCTCTCCTCTCCTTCCCTAACTGTTCTGACTAAAACTCCCAGTACTGTTTTGCATAGAAGTGGTGAAAGCAGGGATCCTTGCCTTGTCCCTAATCTTAAAGAAAGGTCAGTGTTTCAGTATTGAGTGTGAGGCTAGCTGTGGGTTTTTCATATATGGCTTTTATTATGCAGTTTACTTCTAGTCCTAGTTTGTTGAGTATCATCATGAAAGGGTGTTAAATTTTGTCAAATGCTTCTTCCATATGAATTCAGGTGATTGTATAGATTTTTCCCCATCATTCTGTTGATGTAGAGTATTACATTGATCAATTTTCCTGTGTTGAACTATCCCTTGCATTTCAGGAATAAATCCCTCTTGTGCATGATGTATAATCCTTTTAATATGCTGCTGAATGCTTTTTGCTAGTGTTTTGTTGAGATTTTTGGCGTCAGTGTTCCTAAGGGTATCAGACTGTGTAGCTTTTGTTGTAATGTCTTTGTCTGGCTTTGGTTTCGAGGTAATAATGTCCCCTTAGAAAGAATTAGGAAGTGTTCCTTTCTCTTCAGTTTTTTTGAAAGAGTTTTAAAAGGCTTGATATTAGTTCTTTAAAATTTTTTTTTTAAGATTTTATTTATTTATTTGAAATTGAGAGAGAGAGAGATCACAAGTAGGCAGAGAGGCAGGCAGAGAGAGGGAGAAGCAGACTCCCCGCTGAGCAGAGAGCCTGATGCGGGCCGGATCCCTGGACCCTGGGGTCATGACCTGAGCCGAAGGCAGAGGCTTAACCCACTGAGCCACCCAGGCGCCCTGTTGGGAGATTTTTGATTACTGATGTCAGTTTCCTTAGAAGTTACAAGTCTATTTAGATTTTCTATTTCTTCTTGACTTAGTCTTGGTAGGTTTTGTATTTCTAGGAATTGTCCATTTTATTTATCCTGTTAGTCAGCATGCAGTTGTTCATAATATTCTCTTAATAATCCTTATTTCTATACAATTGGTAGTAACGTTCGCACTTTCATTTTTGATTTTTGTAATTTGAGTCTTCTCTTTTTTTTTCCTTGGTCCTTCCAGCTAAAGGTTTGTCAATCATGATCTTTTTGAAGAACCAGCTTTTCATTTCTTTGATTTTTTTTTCTTTTCTTTCTTTCCTTCTTTCTTTCTTTTTTTTTTTTTTAAGATTTTATTTATTTATTTATTTGACAGAGAGGGACACAGCAAGAGAGGGAACAGAAGCAGGGGGAGTGGCAGGGGCAGAAGCAGCCTTCCTGCCGAGCAGGGAGCCCAATACGGGGCTCGATCCCAACCAGGACCCTGGGATCATGACCTGAGCTGAAGGCAGAGGCTTAGAAGACAGACACTTAACAATTGGGGGTACCCCCCGAGGTGCCCCATGATTTTTTTCTCGTTTTCTATTTATTTCATTTACCTATGCTCTAATCTTTATTTCTTTCCTTCCGCTAGCTTTGGGTTTAGTTCTGTTTTTTCTAGTTACTTAAGTTGTAAGTTAGGTTATTGATTTGAGTTTGTTCTTGTTTTTTTAATATAAGTGTTTATAGCCATTAATTCCCTCTTAGCACTGGTTTGCTGCTTCTCCTAAGTTTTTATACATTGTGTTTTCACTTTCTTTGTCTCTAAGTATTTTCCTACTTTTCATGTGATTTCTTCTTTGGCTCATTGCTTATTTAAAATTGTGTTGTTCAATTTCCACAATTTTATGAATTTTCCAGTTTTACTTTTTAAATTTATTGACATTTTATATATGGCCTAACACTTAAGTCTGTTGAAATACCGTCTCATGCACTTGAGAATATATTCTGTTGTTGTTGGATAGCATGACCTTTGTCTGTTAGATCTACTTTGTGGATTGTCTTGTTTAAGTCCTCTGTTTCCTTACTTTTATCTGATTTTTCTTTCCATTATTGTGGCAAGGGTACTGAAATTTTTAACTGTTACTGTATAACTATTATTTCTCCTTTCAGTGAATCTGGCATTTTTTACTTCATATATTTTGATGCTGTGTCATTAGGTCAATAGATACTTGTAATTGTTAAATCTTCTTGCTGCATTGAACCTTTTATTAATATATAATACCTTGTCTCTTATAACATTTTTTGATTTAAAGTCTGTTTTGACTGATATTGGTATAGCCACACCTACTTTTTTTTAAGTTACTATTTGCATGGAATATCTTTTTCCATCCTTTTACTTTCAACATGTTTGTGTCTTTGAGTCTGAAGTAAGTCTCTTGTAGACAGTCTATTGTTGGGTCATGTGTTTTTATCCGTTCTGCCAATCTTTGTCCTTTGATTGGAGGGTTTAATCCATTAAAACTTAATTAATTACTGAGAAGAAGGGCTTCTATCATTGGGCTATTGTTTTTTACATGCCATGTAATTGTCCCTCATCTTCTGCATTCTTATATTCTTTTGTTTAATTGATTTTGTGGGGGACGGGTAGTGAAATGTTAGATTCTTTCTTAATTTCTTTTTGTATATGTTCTGTGCGTATTATCTTTGTGGTTACCACAAGGATTACATTTATATCCTAAGGATATACACTAATTTGTATTTATATCAGTTTAAGTTCAATAATATACAAAAACTCTGCTCCTCTACAATTCCATCTTTACCCCTTTTAGTTTTTGATGTCACAAAATTATATCTTTTTATACATTTTGTGCCCCAAAACATAAACTAATAATTCTTTTAAATTCAGTAGTCTCTTGAGTTATCTAGAAAACAAAATTTGGAGTTATAGTAATATTAGCTTTTTCTTTTTCTTTTTCTTTTTTTTTTTTTTTTAAGTGGGCTCTACACCCACCAGAGAGCCCAGTGCCGGGCTTGAACTTCATGACTCTGAGATCAAGACCTGAGCTGAGATCAAGAGGTGGAAGTTTAATGAGTGAGCCACCGAGGCATGCTGCATTACTGTTAGCCTTTACACTAATAGTGTTCTTTAAATTTATTAGTCTCTTAAATCCAGTGTAGAAAACAAAAGAAAAAAAAGTGCAGTTGCAGAGCATTGGTACAATAATACTAGTTTTTATAATTGCCTATGTAATTATTTTTATAGAGGTCTTTATTCTCCAGAAGTCTTTGAATTACTGTGGAGTATCCTTGTAGGATCCCCTTGAGCATTTATTGCAGGGCAGATTTAGTAGCCATAACTTCCCTCAGGTTTTGTTAATCTGAGAATGTCTTAATTTTTCCCTCATTTCTGAAGGACAATTTTCCTAGATATAGAATTCTTGGTTGATAGTTTTTCTTTTATTACGGTTGACATTTGAACTGTATAGGTCCACTTATATGTCGATATTTTTCAGTAAATGTGTTGGAAAAGTTTTTTGAGATTTGCAACAATTTAAAAAGACTCACAGACAAACTTTGTAGCATAGAAATACCCCCCAAATTATGAAAAGGTTAGATATTTTAAGAATGCAATGTATAATACATATAGCATACAAAATATATAGTGATTGTGTTATCATTAAGGCATCTGATTAATATTAGGCTATTACGATTTTGGAGAGTCAAAAGTTATACAGAGACTTGATTGTGTGGGTGGTTGCCCCCGCCCTTTACCGTATTGTTCAGAGTCAACCATACTTTGATTATGGGTCTACTGTAATCTTGCCTCCAGAGTTTCTGATGAGAAATCTGCTAATCTTCATGAATTTCCCTTGTATATGATATTTGCTTTTCACTGCTTTCAGTATTCTCTTTTACTTTGTCTTTTGAAAATTTGATTGTAATGTATTTTCGTGTGAGCATCTTTGAGTTCATCTTACTTAGGTTTTGTTGAGCTTCTTAGATGTTGATATTCAAGTCTTCATCAAATTTGGAAAGTTTAAAACTATTATTTATTCAAATATTTTTTGCTGCTTTCTCTCTTTTAGATCTCCCACAATGCATATGTTGACCCACTTGCTGGTGTCCCAACAGATTCCTTAGGCTGTTCACTTTTCTTTAATCTTTTTTTTTCTCAGACTCTATAATTTTTGTGTTTCTGTCTTCAAATTCACTGATTCTTTCTTTTGTGTACTCAATTCTGCCTTTGGATCCCTTTAGCAAAATTTTCATTTCAGTTATTATACTTTTCAGTTTTGTAGTTTATTTTTTTATTTTATTTTTTTTTAAGATTTTATTTATTTATTTATTTGACAGAGAGACACAGTGAGAGAGGGAACACAAGCAGAGGGAGTGGGAGAGGGAGAAACAGGCTTCCTGCAGGGCAGGGAGCCCGATGTGGGGCTCGATCCCAAGACCCTGAGATCATGACCTGAGCCGAGGGCAGATGCTTAATGACTGAGCCACCCAGGTGCCCCGGCTTTGTAATTTATTTGTGGTTTCTTTTTAGGTTTTCTCTCTCTTCATTTGTATTTTATTTTGTTCACATATCATTTTCTTGGCTTTTTTTCACATCATTCTTTAATTCTTTGGGCAATTTGAGACAGTAGTTTTAAAGTTTTTTTCTGACAGACCTACCATTAGGTATTTTTCAGAGACAGTTTATATTGGTTTATTTTTTTTCCTTCAAGGGGCCTTACTTTCCTGTTTCTTTTATGCCTTGTGATTTTTTTTGTTGAACACTGTGCATTTGAACTTAATAACTGGTAATTCTGGAAACGAGATTTCTCCCTGCCCCCACCCCCAGCTTTTCTATTATTGTATGGTGTCTGTGTGCTGGCGTAAATTGGGTGTAAATTGAAGGTCTTCTCAGGTCATTTTGAGTCTTGGAATGCATAGTCACTTTTTAACTTTCCCCATATAAGCAGGTTTTTTTGTTTTGTTTTGTTTTTGTTTTTGTTTGTTTGTTTGTTTTTAAGATTTTATTTATTTATTTGACAGACAGAGATCACAAGTAGGCAGAGAGGCAGAGAGAGAGAGAGGAGGAAGCAGGCTCCCTGCCGAGCAGAGAGCCCGACGTGGAGCTCGATCCCAGGAACCTGGGATCATGACCTGAGCCGAAGGCAGAGGCTTTAACCCACTGAGCCACCCAGGCGCCCCTGTTTTTGTTTTTTTAATGTCCTAATATTAACATCTAGCTTTCAAAAAGGGAAAGAAGTGAAAAATAAAGGAAAAACGGTACCAGTCCCTTAATTCCCACCAGTCACTTCGGCTATAATGAGAGGGGTTTGCAGTAATAGTAAGAGATATAACAACAATGGCTATCCACCGTTTTCTGATCACAAGCAACAGTCAGTGATCAGAGCACAGACTCTGGATATTTGGAAAACGGGCTCCTTTTTGCCTAGCCTGGCTCCTGTAAGCTATGTGCAAGCTGCTTCAAGGAACATAGGTACCTTCCCACCAAGTGGCTGAGAATGGGGATGGGTAGTTGCTATTGTGCTGAGAGCTGAAGTAAACCTTCGTTTACCATCTGTGTTGTCTGTTGGAAGTTACAAGCCTTCAGAAAAGTCCAGAGTTCCAAAATAGTTGCATCAGTTCAAGTTTGCCAGTGCAGTTGTTATTTACACTGGGAGACAGATTTCTGATGCTTCCTATGGTGACATCTTCCCTGATTTCTAACCCTTTCTTTCTTAAGTGAGTCAGGTTTTCAGTTTAATTAGATCCCTTAAAACTTATAATTCAGATTCGTGAAAACCTCTCTCTCTCTCTGTCTGCCTCTCTGCCTACTTGTGATCTCTGTCAAATAAATAAAATCTTAAAACCATATTGTTGGATTTGGTGTGCTAGTATTTTGCTGAGGATTTTTTGCATCTATGTTCATGAGAGATACTGGCCTGTATTTCTCTCTCTCTCTCTTTCTCTCTCTCTCTCTCTTTTTTTTTTTTTTTTTTTTGTGGTGTTTTTATCTGGTTTTGATATCAGGGTAATGCTGGCCTCCTAGAAATGAATTTGGAAATTTTCCTTTCTCTTGTGTGTTTTTGGAATAGTTTGAGAAGAGTAGGTATTAACTCTTCTTTTAAATGTTCAGTAGAATTCACCTGTAAAGTCACCTAGTCCCAGACTTCTGTTTTTTGGGAGTTTTTTGTTTATGGAGTCCATTTCTTTGCTGGTAAGTGGTCTGTTCAAATTTTTTCTTTTCCTGCTTTTTCAGTTTTGGTAGGTTCTATGATTCTAGGAATTTATCCATTTCTCCTAGGTTGTCTAATTTGTTGGCATACACTTTTTCATAATAATCTCTTGTAATTGTTTGTGTTTCTGTGTTGTTTGTTATTTCTCTTCTCTCATTTGTGACTTTTATGTATTTGAGCCCTTTTCTTGATAAATCTGGCGAGAGGTTTATCAATTTCAGTGATTTTTTTGTTTTCAGAAAAATAGCTGGTTTCATTGTTCTATTGCTTCTTTAGTTTCTGTATCAATTTTTTCTGCTAGAATATTACTTCTTTCTTTCTGCTGATTTTAGGTTTTGTTTGTTTTTCTTTTTCTAGCTTCTTTAGATATAAAGTTAAGTTGTTTATTTGAGATCTTTCTTGATTCGTGAGGTAGACCTGTATTGTTATATACTTCCCTCTTTGAACCCCTTTTCCTGAAGCTTTTGAACCATTGTGTTTTCATTTTCATTTGTTTCTGCGTACTTTTTAATTTATTTCCGGCTTGACCCAGTCATTGTTTAGTAGCATATTATTTAACCTCCATGTATTTTTGTTCTTTCCAGATTTTTTTCTTGTGGTTGACTTCTAGTTTTGTAACATTATAGTCCAAATAGACGCATGGTATGACTTTATTCTTTTGACTTTGTTGAGGCTTCTTTTGTGACCTTCTTTTGTATGTTCTCTGTTCTGGAATATGTTCCAAGTGCACATGAAAAGAATATGTATTCTGCTCTTTTAGGTTGAAATGTTCTAAATATACCTGTTCAATCCATGTCGTCCAGTGTGTCATTCAAAGCCATTGTTTCCTTGTTGATTTTCTCTTTAGATTATCTGTCTACTGATGTGGGTAGGCTATTAAAATCTTCTACTGTTATGGTATTATTATTGATCAGTTCCTTTATGCTCATTATTAACTATTTTATGTATTTGGGTGCTCCCATGTTGGGTGCATAAATATTTACGTGTTATATCTTCTTGTTGGATTGTCTCCTTTATAATTGTGTAGTATCATCATATCATCTTTAGTCTTTTATTACAGTCTTTGTTTTAAAGTCTATTTGGTATAAATACTGATATAAATACTGTTAATCTGGCTTTCTTTTGACATCCATTTGCCTGATAAATGTTTCTCCATTCCTTTACTTTCCATCTATGAGTATATTTAGGTCTAAAGTGAGTCTCTTGTAAGCATCATATAAATGAGTCATATAAATGAGTCTTCTTATCCATTCTGTCACCCTGTGTCTGTTGATTTACATTCCATTTACACTCAAAGTAATCACTGATAGATATGTATTTATTGCCATTTTATTACCTGTTTTGTGTTTGTTTCTGAAGATTTTCTCTGAGCCTTTTCTTTCTCTCTCATAGTTTTGATGGTTTTCTTTAATGATATATGTGAATTTTTTTCTCTTTATACTTTGCATTATTTATTAGTGCTTTTTGTTGGAATCATTAGGTTTGAATATAACATCTTCTGCATATAGCAGTCTGTATTAAGCCAATGGCTGTTTAAGTTTGAACCCATTCTTTATTCCTCCTCATCTGTTGTCATATTTTACATTCTTTTACTTTGTGTTTCTTGATTGATATTTTAACAAAAATACTCATTTTTAGTGCTTTTCCGTTTCCTTCCTTCATACTTTCACTTTTGGTCTTCCTTTCCACTTAAAGAGTTCCCTTTAAAATTTCATTCAGGGCTGGTTTAGTAGTCATGAACTCCTTTAGTTTTCGTTTGTCTGGGAAATTCTTTATCTCTCCCTCTTTTCTGAATGATAGTCTTGCTGGATAGAGTATTCTTGGCTCTGGATTTGTCTTGTTCAGCACATTGTGTATAGCGTGCCACTTTTTTCTAGCTTGGAAAGTTTCTGCTGAAAAATCCCCTGGTAGCCTTATGGGGTTTCCCTTGTATGTAACTGTCTTGTGTTGTCTTGCTGCTTTTAAAAATTTTTTCTTTATTGGTACATTTTGCCACTTTTGTTATAACATGTCTTGGTGTGGATCTGCTTTTGCTGATTTTATTGGGCTTTGTCTGTGCCTCTTGGATCTAAATATGTTTCCTTCTACACATTAGGGGAAGTTTCCAGCTGTTAGCTTTCAAATAAATTTTCTGCCCCCTTTTCTCTCTCTCTCTCTCTCTCTCTCCTTCTTCTGGGACTCCTATATTGTGAATGTTTTTATGTTTGGTGGAGTCACTGAGTTCCCTAAGTCTCTTTTTTGCATAATTCTTCTTTCCCTCTTTTGTTCATCTGCTTACTTTCCATTATTCTATCTTCTACCTCATTAATTCATTCCTCTGCCTCTTCCAGCCTGCTATCATTTTATCCATCATATCTTGCTTATTGCACTCCTCATCTCTGATTTTTTCTTTTTCATCTCTATGTTAAGGGTCTTGCTGATGTCTTCCACTCTTTTCTCAAGACCAGTGAGTATCCTTATGATCATTGTTTTAAATAGCCCATCAGGCATGTTACTTCTGCCTGTTTTGCTTAGATCTCTGGCTGTGACTTTGTCCTGTTCTTTTATTTGGGACAGATTTCTCTGTCTTCTCATTTTGTCTGAGTCTCTGTGTCTGTTGCTGTGTTTTAGGAAAGTCACCTGTGTATTCTGTTCTTGAGGGTAATGGCCTTCTGAAGAAGAGGTCTTGTAGTGACCTGCTGTGTCATGTCCCCTGTTCCCTAGGGCCTGGCACTTCCATGAATCTCTCCAGTGTGTGCTGTGTGTGCTCCATTGTTTTTTCTTGGCCTCTTATCCTTCAGGCCAGTCCTCTGGAGAGACTGTCTTTGTCTGTTGGGCGGTGTTTTGCCCTTGGCCTGAACGTGGTATGTTTTAACCTGATGTGTTCTGGTGTGCTTGTGAAATGAGACCTGTCACCACTGTAGCCAGAGATGAGGCTGTGCAAAACTCCTGGGTGTGGAGACAGGATGTAGGCAAGGGTTTGGGCCAGTCTAATGGCAAGGGTGCCTACCATGCTGGAACTGAGGCCAGGGTGACTAGGAAGGGCAGTTCTACCAGAGTGTGTGTCTGTTGGAGGAAGGGGGGTTGGGCCTTGGTGTAAACAAGTTAAATAGGGAGTGTTGGCACTGCATTGGTTCCCACAGGTGCCTCTGTGCTTATGCTGAGGGGCTGGAGAAGGAAATGGTGACTGCTCGTTCCTTTGTTCCAGGAGGGTTCTCTCCATGAACACTGCCTCTCTGGGACACACTCCCAAGATGAAGGAATAACCTCCTCACTCTGTGCCCCAGGCACTCTTCAGATCACTGTTTTTAGTCGGTGTGTATGAGGGCAGTTTGTCCCACCTTCTCTCCAAGACCAGCCCCAGCGCCTGGGGGCTTTCCCTTAGCCAAGCCCACTGACCTTTAGAATTCCAGGTTTTAGGAGCCACTGGTTGCAAGAACTCAGTGGAATTCATCCCCTCTTGCTTCCAAGCCAGTTGCTATGGGGGATTCATTTTCTCCAGCCACACTCTTGTGTGTTAGTCTGTCTCTCACCCTTCTCCACTATTGCAGTAGTCACCATCCGTTTTTTCTCTCTCAAGCCATATCTCTGCACTTCCTACTTTCTTCAGGATGGCCTCTTTTCTACCTTTAGTTGTAAAATTCTGCCAGTCTTCATGTTGATTTCTAGAGTATTTAGGAAGATAGTTACTTACTTGAATTTGTGGGTTGAGACAAGCCTAGGGTCCTCCTACTATGCTGTCACCTTCCTATCTCTATCACACAATAAATTTTTAAAAATTTTTATTCAAATTCCAGTTAGTTAACATACAGTGTAATATTAGCTTCAGGTGTACAAAATAGTTATTCAGTACTTCCATGCATCAGCCGGTCCTCACCACAACAAATGTCCTCTTTAATCTCCATCACCTGTTTAACACATCCCTCCACTCACCTCCCCTCTGGTAACCACCAGTTCTCTATAGTTAAGAATCTTTTTCTTATTTTTTCTTTTTTTTTGTTTTTCCTTTGCTCGTTTGTTTTGTTTTTTAAATTCCATATATGAATGAAATCATATGGCATTTGTTTTTTTCTGACTGACTTACATCACTTAGAATAATATATTCCAGCTCCATTCACGTCACTGTGTGTGGCAATACTTCATTTTTTTTTTGATGGCTGAGTAATATTCCTGTGTGTGTGTGTGTGTGTGTGTGTACACACCACATCTTTCTTATCCCTTAGTTGATGGGCACTTGGGCTGTTTCCATAATTTGGCTATCATAGATAATGCTGCTGTAAATGTCACACAGTAAATTTTTTTAAATGATTTTATTTATTTGAGAGAGAGAGACAGCACGAGTTGGGGGAGTGGCAGGGGTGGAAGGAGAAGTGGACTCCCCATCGAGCATGGAGCCTGACACAGGGCCCCATCCCAGGATCCTTTTTTTTTTTTTTTTTAAGATTTTTCTTTCTTTATTTGACAGAGATCACAAGTAGTCAGAGAAGCAGGCAGAGAGAGAGGAGGAAGCAGGCTCCCTGCTGAGCAGAGAGCGCGATGCAGGACTCGATCCCAGGACCCTGAGATCATGACCTGAGCCAAAGGCAGAGGCTTTAACCCACTGAGCCACCCAGGCGCCCCCCCCCATCCCAGGATCCTGAAGTCAGATGCATAACCAACTGAGCCACCCAGGAACCCCCACAGTAAATTTTTGAATAAACAAATGAGTATAGTTAAATAATTGTTTTCCCTCACTTTTTTAAAGTTTTTATCTTTTCTACAAAAGTGTTATTGGAAAGTATAGTAGTCAGCTATGAGCTTTTTTGTGGGATTATGTATTTAATGAATTATTACTATGAAATAGAAGTGATTATTATTGCTTTGGGGATTTTTCTTTTCGGTGATTTCAATAAATTTTTATGCTGTAGGAGCAAGGTATTTTTAACTTCCTAAAGTAGAGCCCATTTCCATGTGCTTTTTTAATATGCTTATGTGTGCCGATCTCTTCCAATTAGGCTTTTTCTCTTCAGTGTTTCTGAAATAGATTGCTTAAGGAATAGTTATAGAACAGAACCTTCTAGCTGTATCTTAATATAATGTGAAATATAATTTTTGGAATGAAGTAAGCTTAGATGCTTTGTCTTACCTAAAATTTTAAAAGTAGCTGTCATTTCCTCTTTGGACCTCCTCACATATGCTCATTATGCATGGCGAAGTTGAAAGTGTTTTCTTAAAACCGGTTGAATTTAGCACTTTCTCTTGATATGTTGTACCAATTAGTGCCTCTACGCATTCATCTTCAGTGCTATATGTAATTAAAGATTTCTAATTTTTTTTGAAGGCAGGATCCACAGCACCATTGTTTATTGACCAGCCAGAGGAGCCCGAGTCAAATGCAACAGATGGCATAGAATTATTTGAAGACAGTCAGCTAACCAGTCGCTCTAAAGCAATAGCATCAAAAACCAAAGAGATTGAACAGGTGAGAATTTAATCTTCTTTAAGTACATCATCTTTTGTTCCTATCACTTTGCACATGGTAGTTAAAGTATTTATTGAATGCGTGTATTTCATTTTGTTTTTCATGCATGATTCTGAAATTAGAATGTAAAAACCTGAAAATTGTTTGATTCAATTTCACAGTAATATTGATCAGTTTGGTCCCCTATTCCTGTTTACTTTTTTATTTTTTCAATAAAAAACAAACTCTATTTAGAGAATATCAATATGCTTGCTAGTATGAAGCAATTTTAAATTATTAAAATCAATAAGAATGGGCTGAAAGAAATTTTAAATATACCAAAATATTAGCAGATGATATTTTAGAATATTGGGATTACAGATATTTATATTTTTCATTTTACTTTTATGCATTTTTCAAATATTGAAGAAAAAGTGAAGGATAAGTGCATAGATTTAATGATGTCATTCTGAAAAGTTAGAATCTTGTTTTTAATTAAATGGTTTGCTTAAAGAATATTTATAGGTCAGAACTGTCTAGCTATATTTTACTGCAGTGTGAAATATATTTTTTCAATGAAATAAGCTTAGAGGCTTTGTCTTACCTATTGAGATTTAAAACCATTTTCTTTTAAATTGTCACATGGACTCATTATGCTTAGCAAAATTTAAAAATGTTTTAATGTGTAAATATTATCTGCCTCATAGTATATTATCACTTTAGAGGATTAAATGAAGTCAATAAAATTTGTCAGGGTTTTATAACATGTAACATGCAGTACAAATGTGTTTTTTCCCCCAGTATAGTTAACATACAGTGTAATATTAGTTTCAGATATACAGTATAGTGATTCAGCAATTCTGTACGTTACTCATTGTGTACAGGTGTTTTTGATGGTTACTCTCCAGTGCTTTGAGTAGATGTCCTATTGTTATATAGTCTTCTAAAACCTATTGGAAATTAAGAATAAAGTTAAGTCTTTTCTCAGGGTGCTTTCCAATTTCACATCAGCTAAAACCCATTTTCTGTAGTTGGATAGGAGATCATCTTAATTAAATCCTTATTGTGATTGTACAATTCATATTGATGCCACTCCAGTGGCAAAGGATAAGAATCTGGTTAGGAGATTTGTTATGTAAGCCAGTAGAATTTCAGACTGGTGGTGGTGAGCAGTGTCAGATGCCTGGAAGAACAGAAGGAAAGTGAAGAGTGAGAAAATCCTGTTTAATTTGTGATATGAAGGTGATTGGTGCCTTACAAATTACCAGTTAATTGACAGCATAAATAAAAGGTTTGCTCCTTTAGTGTATCTTCAACATCCATATGAATATCATTATCCTATGTAGAAATACTTTCCTTTTGTCCTTTTACTCTGACTTACTTTTCTTGGTGGTACTTTTTCTTTTTTTTTTAACCACTTGACATATGTTTTTATTTGCTTGTTTGTCCCCCCTCATCATAATGGAAGCTTCATGAGAGCAGTGACTATGTTTTATTACTTTATCTCCATTATCTTATATAGTGATTGGCACATAGTAGACTCAAATGAAGTATTTTCTATAGATGTTGAGTGGAGTCATAAACTTGTAAGTGACCTCTGAATAGCCTCTGAGTCACTGTCAGTTAGAGACTGCATCTTAACCTGACCACCTAACATGGTGCCTAAGCCCAGCACTTTGTAGTAAGTGCTAGGGAAGTGTTTATTGAATGAATGATTTAATATTTGCTTTTCTACCTAAACAGCAGTTCTTTAAAGGAGAGGCTCTTTTAAGAATATAACTGGTATCGCCTCTTGGCCTTTTGGCTAAGACCATGTGAAGAATATAACCGGTAGAAAATTTGAAATAGCAATGTATGGTAATTTTGTTCTCGTTTATTAATATTTCTGTCTCTTCTTGTTATTATTCATAGTTGATTTATTTGATCTTAAAAAGATCTGCCAGTCAGATGTGTACAGCCTAGCAGGATACACATAAAATTATTTAGTATGGAATTAATTTTTTGTAGTACTCTATAGACATCCATACATGTTTGACCTATAAGTATGCCTAGATTTGTTTTCATTTTTCCATTGTTCAAAAACACGTGAAAAATCTGACACTAAAGAATATTGAGATTATTATAGCAAAGACAAATGACCTAAAGAAGGAAAAATAAATCTAAAAGGAAATTTCTGTATTCTGATATGACTAAAGAAGTAAAGACAATTCTTAGAAGTGTTATAAAATAGATAATTTAATAATGTTAACTAATCTTAATTGTTAAAAATAAATTATCGTACTAAATAATGTTACCATATTCTCTTTTTAAAAGAGCACTTTAGGGGTGCCTGGGTGGCTTAGTGAGTTAAAGCCTTTGCCTTTGGCTCAGGTCATAATCCCTGGGTCCTGAGATCAAGCCCCGCATTGGGCTCTCTGCTCAGCAGGGAGCCTGCTTCCCCTCTTCTCTCTCTCTGTCAAATAAATAAATAAAATCTTGAAAAACAAAATTTTAAAAAAAGAGCACTTTGGTTTTCATATATTGACAAGAAAATCAAATTGAAAATCCCCAAGATGTTAGAAAGCTAGTAAATAATCACATATAATGATTTTATAAATTTGTGTCTAAAAGTTACAGTGACTTTTGAAAATGAAAAGTTAATAAGGGGATTTTCTCTGTTTTTAACTTTTGCATATTTTATTTTTAGAAATTAAATGCCAAATGGATAGGAATAATGTAAAGGCTTGAGAAAGCCGGATGGTAGTTACACAGCTGTCCAGTAATTATTCTTTATATTTTTCCACATGCTTGAAATACTCCATGATTTAAAAAAAAAAAAAAAAAAGAATAATAACCTAAGAAAGCCCATGTAGATGAGGACAACAATTCAAGCTTAGAATAATATGGAAATGTAAATATTGGGGCGCCTGGGTGGTTCAGTGGGTTAAGCCGCTGCCTTCGGCTCAGGTCATGATCTCAGGGTCCTGG
This sequence comes from Mustela nigripes, assembly GCF_022355385.1. Taxonomy (NCBI): domain Eukaryota; kingdom Metazoa; phylum Chordata; class Mammalia; order Carnivora; family Mustelidae; genus Mustela; species Mustela nigripes. Next base: position 78,196,776 of record NC_081562.1, read on the forward strand.
GATCGAGTCCCGCATCGGGCTCTCTGGTTGGCAGGGAGCCTGCTTCCTTCCCTTCCTCTCTCTCTGCCTGCCTCTCTGCCTGCTTGTGATCTCTCGCTGTCAAATAAATAAATAAAATCTTTTAAAAAAAAAATGTAAATATTGGTGTAATGCCCAAGATGCTTTTTCTATCAACTGCAGTATGTTCAGATATCTTATAATAGAACATATAATTTTTTTAGGGTTTCTATATTCTTAAGCCCTTGAATCATAAGGAAATCATTAACTTGTAGCAGTATTGCAATGTAAAATAAATTTAATCTCTCTGGGCCAAAATTTGGTTTAATTCATTAAAATTAACCCACAAAGTGGCTATTTGATGTTTAAGGGCATACATATGGAGGTAGTTTGTATCTGAATCACTTCAGTGAGAGGGCAAATTCATGTTTTTTGCCACATTATTACCATCTCATCCCTGTGCATATAAGAATTTTGATAGGGTTGGAAATGTAGATGCTTTTTGAAAAAGCTCCCCATGTTATAGTCAAATATGGCAGAGAACCGCAGTCTAAATTCCTTGAGCCAGAAGACATCAGGTTGAGTCTCTTTGTGTTGCTAGAGATCATTTGAATCATCCTGCTCAATTGTACATAAATATCCTTTAGTGGAGATGACCTATTCTATTGCCACAACACATTTAGCCTCCTTATATTTTAGATCCTATGGTATATCTTCTTTTACCTTCATTTCCCCGGAGTTACCCAGTTTGGGCCACTTTTACTTTCACTTACCAGAATATTTTTCAAGGTTCTTAGCTTAGAGCGGGAGATTTCAGAATTTCTCCCGTCATTATAAGTAATACCTACATAGCCATCCTGTAAAAGTATAGGTGATTCATAATCTGTCTCAAGTGTTCAGCATTAACTCCTTGATTGTAATATCTCACAAGTCCTCACATACCTCTATTACTAAATTATCTGATTTGAAAGCGAATCTCACTACTTGCTATTTTGTCAGTGAGGAATCTTTGAATAAACTGTCACTTTGAACAAACCACACAAATTGACATCTGTATTACTACATTACCCTTCTTCTCTTTATTTCACCTCTGGGGATAAGGTAATATTTACTTTGACCATTTGGAACCCTTTTCATATTTAACCTCATGCTTTGTTAAAATTGTGCTTAAACGTAGCCTGTCACTGAGAGCTTCTGTTTTTTGGACATCTGGCATCTAATGATATTTTAAAATCTCTTGTAATTCCCCAAGGGCAAGATCTAGATTAGAGTTTTCTATCCATCTGCTTTCTTCAGATGGCATTAAATAATCTGAGTAGATCTGGGATGGAGTAGATGTATATAATATGCATGTTTAGGCTCTGCCTAGTACATTGTACACTGTGAACGTCAAGGTGGCTAAAATGCCCCCACAGACATAAGTAGAAAAGAAGCAGTTACCTAATGAAACAGACTGAAGATGATAAGTAACTGCTGTTTGTTAGGATCTTTTGCTATGCAAACTAATAGTCTTGAAAAAAGAAATTCCATCTCTTCCCCCTCAAAGCACAGTACTTACATTGTGTTCTCTCTCTACCTTCGTTATGCACCTGTGGGGCTTTTTAAATGTAGAGCTTCTTGGATTTCTACCATGACTTCTCTGGTAAATAGGTTATCAGAGCTTCTCAAGTTTTAATATGCACAGAAATCACTTGTGGATCTTGTTAAAGTACATTTTCTGACTCTGTAGATCTGGGATGGGGCTTGAGATGAGAATTTCTAACATGCTCCTTGGTGATACTGATTGTCCTAGTCTATGGACTGAAGTAAGGAGTTAGAAGGAGGTAGTTGTTTTTTCGTAGTTCTTCTGCAGTTTTTTAATATGCTGAAAGCTTGAGAACTTTTACCACCTTAGCTTTATGTAAACTGAAGAAATTTTATCTTACATATTTTTAATTGATGTAATTAAAATGCAATAAAAAGCATAGATAATAATCAGTTGGATCAGTTTTGACAGTTCTAACACTGTAAATATCACCGGTAACTGTTCTTTTTCAGAACAGTTGATTGTACTGACAATAATAATGATTTAGTTAGGAACTAAAGTTATGATCATGTCTCAAAACATGTGATTTGATTTGGTTTATGTTGAATACCCTCCAGCTAATTCATTAAGGCTGTATCTTAAGTAGTAACATATATAAACATGAATTTCAAAGGACACAAGAGATTATACAGTGCAAAACAAGTTTCCTTCATAATTCTTAGCCGCTCAGTTTCTTTCTCCAGCATATAGGTAATGAAACCACATATATACACAGTTTATATATAGTATTTATGGGTATGTACATACTTTGTATGTATATACATACATATATTGGGATCATGATTGATCCTGATGAATAGAGATAAAAGTTGGTATGTGTGTCTCCATATTTTTTCTTTAAATACAAATAGTGGCCTACCGTGTACCCTGTTCAATATATCCATTTTCTATCAGTGTATATAATTAGTGCCCTACTAGTGGATATTTATAGTCACTTGTGAAACCATGTTTTAAAATACAGTTTCTCTCATTTCACCACCTTTATAAAAATGGTGTGTATGTAGTTTTAAAATATACAAGTATTACATTTAAAATGAGCAGTTTGGGAGGGGAGTTGGTTTAGTTGTGGTTATCAAATGCCTCTGTTTATGTCTCCTGAAGTGCTGTGTCGGTTTTAATGACTGCCGTAAGAGATCATCAGAATGCCTGGGGATCAGATTCTTGAGTCCATGTATATTCTGAAATCTGTATGTTTTAAAACATCTCGTAAAGTTGACAGGCCAAGATTAAGAATAACTGGAATATATGAGATTATAGAGAGAATCTTTATTTCTTGCTTATACCAATCATTGTCAACCTTTCTCAAAATTTTTATTAGTAGATAGAAATTATGGAATCTCAACCAATATAGTTGAAGAGATGTACCTGAAAGTATTCTTTTTTTTTCCTTTTTTAAAAATTTAATTTCTTATTTTTTAATTTTTTATAAACATATAATGTATTATTAGCCCCAGGGGTACAGGTCTGTGAATTGCAGGTTTACACACTCACCATAGCACATACCTTCCCCAATGTCAATAACCCCACCACCCTCTCCCTACTCCCCTTCCCCTCGGCAACCCTTGTTTCTTTTGTGAGATTAAGAGTCTCTTACGGTCTTCCTCCCGATCCCATCTTGTTTCATTTATTCTTTTCCTACCTCCAGACGTCCCACGTTGCATCTCCACTTCCTCATTATCAGGGAGATCATATGATAGTTGTCTTTCTCTGATTGACTTATTTCGCTAAGCGTAATACCCTCTAGTTCCATCCACATCGTCGCAAATGGCAAGATTGCATTTCTTTTGATGGCTGCATAGTATTCCATTGTATATATATACTACCTCTTCTTTATCCATTCATCTGTTCATGGACATCTAGGTTCTTTCCATAGTTTGGCTATTGTGGACATTGCTGCTAAACACTTGGATGCATGTACCTCTTTGCATCACCATGTTTGTATCTTTGGGGTAAATACCCAGTAGTGCAATTGTTGGGTCATAGGGTAGCTCTATTTTCAACATTTTGAGGAACCTCCATGCTGTTTTCCAGAGTGGCTGCACCAGCTTGCATTCCCACCAACAGTGTAGGAGGGTTCCCCTTTCTCCGCATCCTTGCCAGCACCTGTTATTTCCTGACTTGTAAATTATAGCCATTCTGACTGGTGTGAGGTGGTATGCCATTGTGGTTTTGATTTGTATTTCCCCAATGCTGAGTGATGTGGAGCACTTTTTTCATGTGTCTGTTGGCCATCTGGATGTCTTCTTTGCAGAAATGTCTGTTCATGTCCTCTGCCATTTCTTGATTGGATTCTTTGTTCTTTGGGTGTTGAGTTTACTAAGCCTTCATAGATTTTGGATACTAGTCCTTTATCTGATACGTCTTTTGCAAATATCTTCTTCCATTCTATCAGTTGTCTTTTGGCTTTGTTAATAACTGTTTCTTTTGCTGTGCAAAAGCTTTTGATCTTGATGAAATCCCAATAGTTCATTTTTGTCCTTGCTTCCCTTGCCTTTGGTGATGCTCCTAGGAAGAAGTTGCTGCGGCAGAGGTCGAAGAGGTTGCTGCCTGTGTTTTTCTCAAAGATTTTGATGGTTCCTTCTCACATTGAGGTTCTTCATCCATTTTGAGTCTATTTTCGTGTGTGGTGTAAGGAAATGGTCCAATTTCATTTTCCTGCATGTGGCTGTCCAATTTTCCCAACACCATTTGTTGAAGAAGCTGTCTTTTTTCCACTGGACATTCTTTTCTGCTTTGTCGAAGATTAGTTGACCATAGAGTTGATGGTCTATTTCTAGGCTCTCTATTCTGTTCCATTGATCTATGTGTCTGTTTTTGTGCCAGTACCATACTGTCTTGATGATGACAGCTTTGTAAGAGAGCTTGAAGTCTGGAATTGTGATGCCACCAACTCTGGTTTTCTTTTTCAAGATTCCTTTGGCTATTTGAGGTCTTTTCTGGCTCCATATAAATGTTAGGATTATTTGTTCCATTTCTTTGAAAAAAATGGATGGGATTTTGATAGGGATTGCATTAAATGTGTAGATTGCTTTAGGTAGCATAGAAATTTTCACAATATTTGCTCTTCCAATCCAGGAGCATGGAACATTTGTCCATTTCTTTGTGTCTTCCTCCATTTCTTTCATGAGTACTTTATCGTTTTCTGAGTATAGATTCTTGCCTCTTTGGTTAGGTTTATTCCTAGGTATCTTGTGGTTTTGGGTGCAATTGTAAATGGGATTGACTTTTTAATTTCTCCTTCTTCTGTCTTGTTGTTGGTGTAAAGAAATGCAACTGATTTCTGTGCATTGATTTTATATCCTGACACTTTAGTGAATTCCTGTACAAGTTCCAGCAGTTTTGGAGTGGAGCCTTTTGGGTTTTCCACATATAGTATCATATATCATCTGCAAAGAGTGATAGTTTGACTTCTTCTTTACCGATTTGGATGCCTTTAATTTCTTTTTGTTGTCTGATTGCTGAGGCTAGGACTTCTAGGACTATGTTGAATAGCAGTGGTGATAATGGACATTCCTGCCGTGTTCCTGACCGTAGCGGAAAAGCTTTCAGTTTTTCTCCATTGAGAATGATATTTGTGGTGGTTTTTTCATAGATGGCTTTGATAATATTGAGGTATGTGCCCTCTATCCCTACACTTTGAAGAGTTTTAATCAGGAAGAGATGCTGTACTTTGTCAAATGCTTTTTCAACATCTATTGAGAGTATCATATGGTTCTTGTTCTTTCTTTTATTAATATTGCATCACATTGATTGATTTTCGGAGGCTGAACCAACCTTGCAGCCCTGGAATAAATCCCAGAATAAATCCCACTTGGTCATGGTGAAACATCCTTTTAATGTACTGTTGGACCTTATTGGCTAGTATTTTGGGGAGAATTTTCGCATCTGTGTTCATCGAGGATATTGGTCTGTAATTCTCTTTTGATGGGATCCTTGTCTGGTTTTGGGATCAAGGTAATGCTGGCCTCATAAAGTTAGTTTGGAAGTTTTTCTTCCATTTAATTTTTTGGAACGGTTTCAGGAGAATAGGAATTACTTCTTCTTTAAATGTTTGGTAGAATTCCCCTGGGAAGCCGTCTGGCCCTGGGCTCTTGTTTGTTTGGAGATTTTTGATGACTGTTTCAATCTCCTTACTGGTTATAGATCTCTTCAGGTTTTCTCTTTCTTCCTGGTTCAGTTGTGGTAGTACATATGTCTCTAGGAATGCATCCGTTTCTTCCTGATTGTAAAATTTCCTGGTTGTGATATCTCCTCTTTCATTCATGATTTTATTTATTTGGGTCCTTTCTATTTTCTTTTTGGTAACTCTGGCCAGGGTTTTATCAATCTTACTAATTCTTTTAAAGAACCAGTTCCTAGTTTTGTTGATTTGTTCTAATGGTTTTTTTTGTTTCAATTTCATTCATTTCTGCTCTGCTCTTTGTGATTTCTCTTCTCCTGCTGGGTTTAGGCTTTCTTTGTTGTTCTTTCTCTAGCTTGTGTATTTGAGACTTTCTTGTTTCTTGAGGAAGGCTTGTATCACTCTATATATTGCTTTGTCCCACAGATTTGAACCGTTGTGTTTTCATTATCATTTGTTTCCACGAATTTTTTCAGTTCTTTAATTTCCTTGTTGACCCATTCATTCTTTAGAAGGATGCCTTTTAGTCTCCATGTATTTGGGTTCTTTCTAAATTTCCTCTTGTGATTGAGTTCTAGCTTCAGAGCATTGTGGTCTGAAAATATGCAGGGAATGATCCCAATCTTTTGATACCCATTGAGACCTGATTTATGGCCCAGGATATGATCTATTCTGGAGAATGTTCCATGTGCCCTAGAGAAGAATGTGTATTCTATTGCGTTGGGATGGAATGTTCTGAACATATCTGTGATGTCCATCTGGTCCACTGTGTCATTTAAGGTCTTTATTTCCTTGTTGATCTTTTTCTCGGATTATCTGTCCATTTTAGTGAGGGGAGTGTTAAAGTCCCCTACTGTTACTGTGTTGTTCTCGATGTGTTTCTTTGATTCTGTTGTTAATTCGTTTATGTATTTGGCTGCTCCTATTTTAGGGGCATAGATATTTAAAATTGTTAGATCTTCTTGTTGGACAGACCCTTTGAATATGATATAGTGTCCTTCCTTATCTCTTATTATAGTCATTGGCTTAAAATCTAATTGATCTGATATAAGGATTGCCACCCAGCTTTCTTTCGATGTCTGTTATCATGGTCAGTTGTTTTCCACCCCCTCACTTTAAATCTGGAGGTGTCTTTGGGTCTAAAATGAGTTTCTTGTAGGCAGCATATTGATGGGTTTTGTTTTTTTATCCATTCTGATAGCCTGTGCCTTTTGATTGGGGCATTTAGCCCATTTACTTTCAGGGTAGCTATTGAGAGATATGAATTTAGTGCCATTGTATTGCCTATAAGGTGACTGTTACTGTATATTGTCTCTGTTCCTTTCTGATCTACTACTTTTAGGCTCTCTCTTTGCTTAGAGGACCCCTTTTGATTTCCTGTAGAGCTGGTTTGGTGTTTACAAACTCTTCTAGTTTTTGCTTGTCTTGGAAGCTTTTTATCTCTCCTTCTATTTTCAATGATAACTTAGCTGGATATAGTATTCTTGGATGCATGTTTTTCTCATTTAGTGCTCTAAATATATTATGCCAGTTCTTTCTGGTCTGCCAGGTCTCTGTGGATAAGTCTGCTGCCAATCTAATATATTTACCATTGTATGTTACAGTCTTCTTTTCCCAGGCTGCTTTCAGGATTTGTCACTAAGACTTGTAAATTTTACTATTAGATGATGGGGTGTGGACCTATTCTTATTGATTTTGTGGTGGAGTCTCTGTACCTCCTGGTTTTTGAGGCTTGTTCCCTTTGCCATATTAGGGAAATTCTCTACAATAATTCTCTCCAATATACTTTCTGTTCCCCTCTCTCTTTCTTCTTCTTCTGGAATCCCAATTATTCTAATGTTGTTTCTTCTTATGGTGTCACTTATCTCTCTAATTCTCCCCTCGTGGTCCAGTAGCTATTTGTCCCTCTTTTGCTCAGCTTCTTTATTCTCTGTCATTTGATCTTCTATGTCACTAATTCTTTCTTATGCCTCATTTATCCTAGCAGTGAGAGCCTCCATTTTTTATTGCACCTCATTAATAGCTTTTTAAATTTCAACTTGGTTAGATTTTAGTTCTTTTATTTCTCCAGAAAGGGCTTTTATCTCTCCAGAGAGGGTTTAATATATTCCATGCCTTTTTTGAGCCCGGATAGAACCTTGAGAATCGTCATTCTAAACTCTAGATCTGACATATTACCAATGTCCATATTGATTAGGTCCCTAGCCTTCGGTACTGCCTCTTATTCTTTCTTTCGTGTTGAGTTTTTCTGCCTTGTCATTTTGTCCAGATAAGAATATATGAAGGAGCGAGTAAAATACTAAAAGGGTGGCGAAGACCCCAGGGAAATATGCTTTAACCATATCAGAAGAGACCCCAAGTTGTTGGGGGAAGAAAGGGGGTAAAAACAAGTTAAGAAAAAAAATTTTAAAAAGAAAACAATTAATGAAAAAATATAAAAAAGAAAAAATATATATATTAGACTGGGGATTAGAACAGGGTCGCCCACTTAATTTGGGGAGTATTTTGGTCTCTTAGAAGAAACTACCTCCCAAAATTTTAATGAATGAAATACATATATAAGGGAAAACACAATGAAGGGATGGAATATGACTATAAAGATGAAAAAAATATTTTTAATTAAAAAAATTTTCTAAAAAAAGTTGATAAGGTAAGTTGGTTGGGAGAATAAAGAAAAAGAAAATTGAGAGAATTTGCTTAGGCTGGAGACTAGAACAAGGTCCTGTGCTAGATTTAAGGTGTATTTTGATTTATTAGAAGTTGTACCCCAAATTTTTTTTAGAAGAAAAACCCCATGTATGTACAAAAAATAATGTTAGATACAATGAAAGATAAAATAGGAGTATAACAAGGAAGGTTCAAGAAAGATTTTTTTTTAATGAAAGATATTGTTAAGATAAACTAGTTAAAAAACGTTAAAAGAGGAAAGTGTGAAAGTTAAAAAAAATTTAGCTGAAGAGAAAAAATTTTTTTAAAATTAACTTTGCAAGACTAAAGAATCATGGGGAGAAAGCCATGAATTCCATGCTTTATTTTCTCCTCCTCTGGAATTCTGCTGTTCTCCTTGGTAAGTGAACTTCGTCTTGGCTGGATTTCTTGTTGATCTTCTGGGGGAGGGGCCTGTTGTAGTAACTCTCAAGTGTCTTTGCCTAAGGGGGAGTTGCACCACCCTTACCAGGGGCCAGGCTAAGTAATCCACTCGGGTTCGCTTTCAGGAGCTTTTGTTCCCTGAATGCTTTCCATAGAGTTCCGGAGGATGGTAGGAGCTTGGGGCCCCCTCCTCAGTGCACCCTCCGAGAAAAGCGCTCAATCACTCCGGTCTCCCTGGCCTCTGGCAGTGCTCTGAGCTCACCGAGCCGCTGACTAAGCTTCTCTGTCTCTGGCACACAACCCCACCTGGAGTCTCCCAACGCCACAGATCCCTGAGCTCTTCTGGTGGGGGTCTCCCCGGGTCTTGTGGGTTCCCTGCTCACAGAGCAGTGGCCTGTGCCACGGATCACAATAAGGTAACCCCGAGCTGAGAGCTCACTCCTCGGCTCTGTCTCTGTAGCCGGCTTCCCCGTTCTAATACCTGTAAGCTCTGTGACACTCAGACACCCCCGATCCTTCTGTGACTCCACAGGACCTGAGGCCACGCTGTCCCCGTGTGGGCTTCACCCTGGCTTAGCCTCTGGAGCAATGTCCCTCAGTGGAGCCGACTTTTAAAAGTTCTGATTTTGTGCTTCGTTGCTCTGCCACTTGCTGGGAGTTGGCCCCTCCCCTGCTGTCTATCTTCCCGTTGCTTTGGAGTCACTTCTCCACAGGTCCTACCTTTCAGAACGTGGTCGATTTTCTTTTTCTAGAATTGGTGCTCTTCTTCTCCTCGATCTTCCGTTGGATTTGTAGGTGTTCGGACTGGTTTGATAAGCTATCTAGCTTAACCCTGCTACCCGATATCATCTCAGCCTGCCACTTCTCTGCCATCTTGACTCCTCCTCCTGAAAGTATTCTTTAAATGCATTTTTCATGGTATTTCATTAATCATAGAAAATTACAATTTGTAGTGGGGAAAAGTACATTTCTTCTTTTTCTTATTTGGTGGATAATAACTAGGAAAAATATTTAAAAGTACCATGAAGGCAAATTTATTTTTTAAAACCTGTTATACTGTTTCAGAATAATATCTATCCTACCACTGTCGTAACGTTTTATGAAAATGCTGATATTTCTTTTTTTTTTTTTTTTAAAGATTTTTATCTATTTGTTAGAGAGAGAGAGAGAGATACAGAGCGCAAGCATAGGCAGACAGAGTGGCAGGCTAGAGGCAGAGGGAGAAGCAGGCTCCCCACTGAGCAAGGAGCCGGATGTGGGACTCGATCCCAGGACGCTGGGATCATGACCTGAGCCGAAGGCAGCTGCTCAACCAACTGAGCCACCCAGGCGTCCCAAAAATGCTGATATTTCTATGTTGAAGTAAGTCTCCCTGATGAAAGAAGGATAGATTATATATTCAATAATTTATAGATAAATTGTAGATTGGAATCCTCTCCTTTCCTTATTCCAGTTTAAAAAAAATATCAGAAATCATTTAGTTTCCTGTCTAGGTTGTTAGACTTAGAGGTTAATAAGGTTTTACAGTAAAACTAGATCAATCTACTTAATATATAATTTTTATTTTAATTTGGATTCTACATGTTAACCATTATCTTGTGACCATTTGGATTGCTCACTAGCTTTTCTAAACTATTTCCTCAAAATGAAGTCGTTAGACTGAATAATCTTAGATCCCTTCTTAATCTAAATCATTTAAAATTAAAAGCTAAATATTGCTGCTTCACACACTGTTGTGTGTAGCTAATTTCAGATTAAGGTATACAATTTTTAGGTGTTTTAATTTTTTTTTAACCTCTTAATAAGGACAGAGGTTATTATATTAAAATAATTTTTAAACTCATATGTACTGTTGCTATGCATCAGTCAGTAATTAGTGTTTGTTGAGCTAATGAATTATGGAGAAAGTATTTTCTTGCATAAATAAAATGTCACTTTTAATCAGTGCTAAGTCTGTGGCTTTTTTTACAGTGTCTAATTTCAGTGCTTGTCGATACAGCCCGATGGTTCCCAGCACTCTAAGTAGTTCTTACTCCTTCTATCTCAATATATAAGAGGATATTTTTGTTTTACTTTTAAAGTAAAATGGATAAGAAGATGAATCAAATGTACCATCTTCGTGAAATGTTAACTACAGTTAGGGACATGGAAAAAATCAGCTTTTAACACATGATGGATTAAAATGAAATTGTTTTCAAAGCAGTGGCAGCTCTATTGTATACGCATGATCTAAGCATTTCACACTAACCTTACATAATAGAAACATTCTTTGTTTTCCCTTTTTATCAGAGCAAGTAACAAATTTCTTAAAAGGTAACTCTCACCATTATCTTGTCTAGACATCAAGTCTACCCTACTGTATCTAACAATCCATTATTACCAACCACTTGTTTAGACTTTACATATATAGATTTAGTAAAAAATACTTCCATAAGATTTACCCCTGAATAATTTCTTACTCTCAAAACACATTAAAGATAAATCCTTTATTTTGGCCATATTTCAAGGTTTTTGAAAGTTATAGTTTGTCAAAATTTGGTCTTATTTCAGAAACTTGTTGCTGAAGAACAAATGTAAAGTTTTCGTTTTAAGGGAGTTTTCCCAAAAGTTATCTCATAAGGTAATTTGTATCATGTTTGAAATGTTAAAACCAAGCATCTCAGTCTTTACGTTGAAAAGTAAGTTGGTTATTTTATACCTGCTATAAACCTGTAAATACGAAGATTACTAACTCCATTATGATAATTATTTTTACATAAAATATAAAATTTGGACAATACATATACGAAACCTGGTATGAACCATATTTAATGTTACAAGTCCCAAAAGAGATGAGGCCATCTTGGACCTCATTCCCTGGAATGTCTTCACTTAAAATGTACCCAGTTATAAAACTTTTCCAATACATTTGTTCCCCATGACATAAACTCCAGCACAAGCTTCATTCTCTCTACCTTTCCTTCTTGCCTACTATCAACAAATTTTAGGTAAGGATTTTCTCTAGTGGTTCCAAATAATTGTTTCTTGTTATTCAGTTCTCCTGCTATAAGTTGACATGTCTGAGTGTTTACTTTTAAAGGACATTTGTAAGTGGTATGCATAGTAAGCACTGGGATGTTTCCACTTAGTGTTGTAACTTCTCAGAGCCCTTTTCCTCATTTGTTAAATGGAGTTAATTACACACTCTCCCACAGAACCAACAAAGCACTGAATGTGAAAGCCACTTGTATATTGGAAATCACTGTACAGTTGTTTATGATAGTATTAAGAATTACTTTGCCTGCTTCTTTGCAGCTTTGGAATTTTGAGTATTTTCAAATTATTTCTTAGGAATATTATGTAGCAGATCTATAGAAGTTTAACTCTGAGAGGCTATTTTCTCATCATTGTCAGGATTTTGGTTGTTAAACCTTTTACCCTTATGCTTCTGCTTTTTTTCTTTTTTCCCTCCATTCATTCAAAATGAAATGTAAAAACAATTTTACTATGAAATTTTTTTTGAGGGGGGACTTCATAATTTATCTTATACATTTTCCATTTGGCTCGTTCTTTTACCTATTGTTTCTAATCTATTTTTCTAGATATAGGAAGTACCATAAAAAGGTATTTTCTTCTCCTTAGAACTCCCTGCTTTCCCTCCCCATTCCTTAAACATAAATTATTCTCATATTTTCCCTTCATTTGTCATTTTTCACTTTTAAGATGTGATCCGTTTTGTGATATCTGCTGTCTTGTCTTAACTGTTGTTTAATTTAGGCATTAGATAATAATCATGTCTGTCTTACACACTTATGTGCTAACACCAGTGTGAGTTAGTTGATAATCTCAGTTCATTTATACAAGATGTTTTCAAAGTTGCACTAAGAAAATCTTACATTTCTACTTAAGGGTAACTTGAAGTTAAACTTTAGAAATGAAACGATGATTTTTAGTATCTGGTTCATTGGGAGACATTTATATTATCTGTTTTGTTGTGCCCTCCTCCCCCCTATTTTTCCTCTTGTTTAATTTTGTTTTCTAAAAAACTATTGTAGGAAATTGGGCATTTCTATTTAGAATAATTGTTTACTTCAGTTACCTGGGATATTATTTGAAGGATTTTTTATCAGCCTCAGAGCTGCATTTTAAGATTTCTTATCCCTCAGTTATCTGGACTTTGGGGCAAATGAACACTTCAACATCATTTCTGGTTAGCTGATGATCAACCATGCTAAATTCCGCTATGCTTGCTATTATGCTCTACTTTTAAAGCACTTTAATGATGGATTACATATACAGAAAGAAGGATTCAAAACATAATTGTTAATCTGAGCGATTTCTCACAAAGCAAACATTGTGAGAACTACCATTCAAATTGGGGCGCCTGGGTGACTCACTCAGTTAAACATCTGCCTTCTGCTCACGTCATGATCCCAGGGTCCTGATCAAGCCCTGCATCAGGCTCCCTGCTCAGTGGGGAGTCTGCATCTCCCTCTGCGCCCCGCTTTTGTGTGCTCTCTCTCTCTCTCTCTCTTTTTTTTAAAGATTTTATTTATTTTACAGAGACAGAGATCACAAGTAGGCAGAGAGGCAGGCAGAGAGAGGGGGGGAGCAGGCTCCCCGCTGAGCAGAGAGCCTGATGTGGGGCTCGATCCCAGGACACTGGATCATGACCAGAACTGAAGGCAGAGGCTTAAACCCACTGAGCCACCCAGGCACCCCTGTCTCTCTTTAATAAATAAATAAGATCTTAGAAAAAAATACCATTCATATCAAGAAGTAGGACATTACCAGCACCCCAGGAGGCCCTTTATGCCCTCTCCCAGTTACTACCACCTCCTTTTTCCCAAAGATAGTAACCACTAAATTGATTTCTAACATTGTAGTAGTGTTTTGTCTGTTTTTAAACTTTACACAGATAGAATAATCTGATATATATTGTGTCTAGTTTTTTTTTTTTCCTGGTTCAGCGTTGTGTTTGTGAGATTCAGTGATAATGTTGACATATAATAGAGCTCCTTATGTTTTCATTTGCATTTCCCTGATTACCAATGATGCTGAGGACCTTTTCATATGGTTACTGGCACCTGTTTTAGAAAGTACCTGTTGAGATTCTTGCCCATTTTCCTATTAAGTTTTTTACTTGAATTAATTTGCAGAGTTCTTTATTATTCTAAATACAAGCCCTTTGCTAGTTATATGTGTGTCAGATATCTTTTCCTATTTTGTGGCTTTTTTTTTCATTCTTTTGATGTTTTTGGAAGAATAAAAATCTTACTTTTTTTTTAAAGGGTTTTATTTATTTATTCATGAAAGACAGAGAGAGGCAGAGGGAGAGCAGGCTCCCCACTAAGTAGGGAGCCCAGTGTGGGACTTCATCCCAGGACCCTGTGATTATGACCTGAGCTGAAAGCAGACACCAAACCATCTGAATCACCCAGGCGCCCAAAATCCTTACATTTAATGTAGTCCAGACTTTTTAGTCTTTTTCTTTATTACTGTTATTTGTCTCCCATTTAAGAGAGCTTTTATTACCTTCCAGAAGATATTTTGTTTTATCTTTTACATTGAGTCACAATCCATCTGCAAATTATTTTATGTATAGTGCATATTAGATATATGTCAGGGATCCAAGTTTTGTTTTTTTCCACCCATATCGACTTTCATTTGACCTGGAACCATTTACTGGAAAGACTGTGTGTTCCTTACCTCTCTGCATTGACACCTGTGTGGTAAATCAAGTGTCCATATATATGTGAATCTGTTTCTGGATTCTGTTCTATGCTGTTAGTCTCATGATCTTTGCAATAATACCATGCTGTTTTTGTTAAATGGCTTTATAATAAGTCTTGATATTCAGTAGAGCAAGTGGTCCTACTTGTTGTTCTTTTTCAAGAGTACCTGTACTTGGAGCTGTGAACATCTGTAGGAATTTTAGAATCAGTTTCTCAGTTTCTCAGATAAAACAAATAAAGCCTGTGGGGTCCTGGCTCAGGATCTTGGCTCAGGATTTCTCAGGAGGTTGCTATCAAACTGATAACGAGGGCAAAAAGACGGCTATAGTCTCTGAAGATGTGACCAGAGTTGGAAGATTCACTTCCAAGCCCACTCATGTGGCTGTTGGTACAAGTTTCACTTCCTCACCATGTGGACCTTTCTACAAGGCTTCTCATGGCATGACCCTCCCCAGAGCTAGAGTCCCAAGAGAGAGAAAAGGAATAGTGCTTTGCTGCCTTTTTGGATCTATTCTCCAAGTTACATACCCTCCGTTGCTTCTACCTTGGTCTGTTCATTAAAAGTAGTCACTAAGCCTAGCTAACACTCAATAGGAAGCTATTACACAAGGATGAAAATACCAGGAGATGGGGATCACTGCAGGCCATCTTGGGAGTTGGCTGCTAAATCTCCCATGATCAGTGTTACCTAAAGTATGTCTTTTTTTTTTTTTTTAAAGATTTTATTTATTTATTTGACAGAGAGAGATCACAGTAGACAGAGAGGCAGGCAGAGAGAGAGAGAGAGGGAAGCAGGATCCCTGCTGAGCAGAGAGCCTGATGCGGGACTCGATCCCAGGACCCTGAGATCATGACCTGAGCCGAAGGCAGCGGCTTAACCCACTGAGCCACCCAGGCACCCAAGTATGTCTTTTTCAAAGAACCAACTTTTGATTTTATTCTTTTCTTTCTTGTTTTGTATTTTATATTTCATTGAATCTTACCTTTATTTTTTTCTTTCCTTCTACTTTTTTGGTTTTAATTGCTTTATTTAGGAAAAAAAAAACAAAACAACTCGAACTAGGTAATGATTGATTAGTAGCCTTTCTTTTAACCTATACATTCCTTCTCAATAAGGCTTTGTTTCATCTTCCAGAAGTTGATATTATTTTTATTGTCATTCAGTTTAGAATATTTTGAGGGGATTTCTTCTTAGAGTTTAGAATATTTTAAAATTTCCAAACATAGGAGATTTTGTAGATTTTTAAAAATAAATTTTGCATTTATTTTTAATATTTTTAAAATAAATTTTGAATTCAAAACCACTGTAGTAGAAAACATACTTTTTAGGATTTGAGTCCTGTGAAATTTTTTGTGACTTACATTGTGGGCCAACGCATAATCAGTTTTTAAAGTATTCTATTAAATCCTCTATATCCAGAGCACCTGGGTGACTCAGATGGTTAAGTGTCTGCCTTCAGCTCAGGTCATGATCCCAAGTCCTGAGATCAAGGCCCACGTTGGGCTCCCAGCTCAGCAGAGATTCGGCTTCTCTCTTTCCCTGCCTCTCACCCTGTTTGTGCTCTATCTCTGTCTCTCAAATGAATAAATAAAATCTTAAAAAAAAAAAAAATAAATCCTCCATATCCTTACTGGTTTTGTTTGCTTATCAGTTTCTGAAAGAGTTGTATTAAAATCTTAAAATGTTTCTGGGTTCATGTGTCTCTTTAAAATTGTTTTTTTCCTTTTATATATTGGGTCTATGATGTGAAGTACATATGAATTTACAGTTGTATCTTTCTGAAGTAGTTTTCTTCATCTGTATTACTGCCTCATACTTATCTAAATTTTTAACATGGTATCTTTTGTCATGTTGCTTTCAGCTATTTTGAGTCTTTATATTTAAGGTATTTTTCTTATAAGCAGCATGTAGTTTGTTTTTTCATCCATTTGGATAAAATATGTCTTTACTTGAATCATCTGGTCCATTTATATTTAATATAATTACCGATTTATCTGTGTTTAATTGTTCTTCCTATTCTGTAGTCCTTTGCCTCTCCTTTTTTCCATCTTTGATTTTGAAAATTTTCGTTCATTGTCATACACCAATAGTTATACACTGTTCTTTTCTTGTTAATTATACACTGTTTTACACCATGCATCCCTGACTTACTGAAGTCTAATATACCCTAGTATTTTTAATTTCTTGATGATCAGTGTATGCACCTTAGAGCATTTTACTCTATTGAACTTCCTCTTGATTGATCTATTACCAGTGTGTTTTATTTCCATATATATTTTAAACCCCATAAGACACTAACAGTGTTCTTTGCAGTTAATACTCATTTAGGCTTATTTAAATATTTACCCTTTTTAAAATTTTCATTGCTTCTTACGTCTCCCAATTTCTGCCAAGGATCATTTTCTTCTACCCAAGAACAATGACTAAATAGATCCTAGTGTATCCCCACTATGGAATTTTATATAGTCTTTAGAAGGATTTATGGAGAACTCTCACAATACTGATGCATTATTTTAGTAGTTAGAATAAGTACTGTAGGAACTTTGGAGTTAGCGGATTTGGTTTGAATCCCAGTTCAGCCACTTAACTAAATGTCTTTGGGTACATCATTTTTCTGAGCCTTGCTTTGCTCACTACTTTAGGAGGAATGGTGCTATTATACACTTCATAATAATGTTAGAGTTAAATGGGAATGTGTGGTTAAGTTGGCTAGGACATTGTCAGTAGCCAAAATGGCTGTCATTACTGTTTTATACTATTTTTCATGGTTGGTGAAAAGTATTTAAGTCTTTATATGTGCTTATGAGGCTTTTGTGGATTAGCTTGGAATCCCAACTTAGAAAAATAAGGCCCACCTTGCAACCAAGTAACTTAGAAGTTACAGTGAAAAATAAAAATACTCTGTTCCTTTGGTCATTCTTGTATTTTAAATTATAACGTTACTGACTGGGCTGAAATTATAATTAATGTCATTAACCAAGAACCAATACACACACACACACACACACACACACACACACACACTTCTTTTGAGGATTCTCAAAAAAGAAAAAAATGACTCTTCTGTCAGTTTCATTTAGTGATTCTCTCTTACAAGAAATGAAAGATAAAGAACAAAGTAGATCTTAAATACTGAAATGAGTAGGATGGGTCAGTATGATGCTATATTGTCATCTCCTTTTACCTAGGATGATAGTAATTACATTGGGGCAGTATACTAGGGCTTGATTTTTGTACATATATTTATAAAGATTATTCTGCTTGTGAAAAAGCCTTTAAAATATATAATAGTAATGTTATATTTGAGGTAAAGTTTTTTGCCTCTTATTTTTTTTACCCACACAATCCCCATGATAGACTGATAGGAAATATTTTAGGATAAATTTGAAATACTCATTTATGTTATGCAAATTCAGGTTAGAGAGTTTTTTAAATTCCGTAGCAGCAAATATCCTAGTGCACCTTTCCTCCTTTAAACTGCTTCTTTCTGTCAAGTTTTCCCAGAACGTTTTAAACAGATGCACTCCATTGTCTTCTGCTAGATATAGACTGTGTCAAATTGTGGTGCTTATTTCTATCTTTAGGATAGTTCTAGCTTTGAGATTATTTTTACTATTTATATATAAATACTATACTATTTATTTACTGTTTACTGTATTTATTTTTCATTGGCTTATTTAGACCAATACACACACACACACACACACTTCTTTTGAGGATTCTCAATGACAGTTCCTTACCAAGAGTTTTGATGGTTTTATACTGCACTGATTTCTAATTATGGTTTGCAGTGCTGTGCCCTGAAATTTTATTCTACTATTCTACTATTAGCATCCTTCATTGATGATTTTTGAGAAAAGCAAAGAAAAACCTTTTGTGCTTATTTCAACAACTGTTGTACTACATGTATTTCTCTATCCTTTATATTTTTGTCTAAGAGTTACAGATCAGATCAGGTCTTAGTAATAATAAAGATTTTGTAATCTAGAGGTTTTAAGTAGTACTCATTTATTCTACTTAAATATTTAATCATAAGCTGTTTTAGCAAAAATTATCGGTGCCCTTGAGACAAACCTTAAAGAAATGCACGTGATTATCTAAGTAGAGGCTTTTTCTTACATAAAAATACTTTTCTATTCCATGTTTCTAATGTAGTATATTCTCGATGGTGATCATGAAAGAGATAAGGGCCCCATGTAAGGCAAAGGAATAAAAAATATTAACTTTTTAGTGGAAGCCTGCTATTAAGGGAGGGTCGTTTGTTTGTAGCAAGTTTAGTTTTCAAAATTTTGTTTTATTTATACTAAAAATTTATTTTTATTCACTGAATTCATCAGTTGCACAGCCAACTGCTGTTTGCCCATGTAAGGGAAACAGCCAAAAGTCAATAATAACATCTTTGCCTCCTACTCATAGCCAGCATATGTTCAACTACAATACTACTTACCTTTTAGAGCTGAAAGGAGAATTACCTAATTAATCATCTTTGTATCGTTTGACGTTCCTTGGCTATAGTAGGCTCACAGTAAATGTTTAACAGTTGAATGAATGGAAATAGGAGTCCTCAAAGCATCCTGAGTCCCATGTAGTTTGGCTCTGCTATTTTAGCTTGAAGATAAATACTAGAGTAAATCTTCAAGAATCTTTCCTTTCAGGGAGTTAGAAGGAAGTAAAGGAAGAAGCAAAATCATCTTTATTCATTTGGTTGCAAAAACAGAGTCCATAAGATTGAGACGATTTCTCATGAATTTACTGCATATGACTAAAATATATATTGAGAAGATTGTACAAAATGTTATTGATGAAAAATATTGGATATTTATGACAGCCTATGAATGGACAAGGGGAAGAAATTATTTTTCTTTTTTCTTTACAATTTTATTTATGTATTTGACAGAGAGAGAGTATGCATGAGAATGCAGGCAGATGGAGAGGGAAAAGCAGGCTCACTGGGACTCGGGGCTAGATCCCAGGACACTGGGATTATGACCTGACTGGAAGGCAGATGCTTAACAGACTGAGCCACCAAGGAGCCCTGAAATGATTTCTCTTTTAAAATTTATTTTTCAATATGCAGTTTTACTATAATGTATTTAGATATGGATTGTTTTAAAAAATTTTTTCTGGTTAAGATAATTTATGCTTCCTGTACCTGAGACTTTGCATTTTTCATTAGAGCTAGAAATTTGTTACCTCTTTAAATTTTGAGTATCCTCTATTCTTTTTTTTATGTAATCCAGTTGGATGTAGGTAGATTTTTTAATCATCCTTTCATTTATCCTAAATTTTCTTCTTTTATCTTTTTTAAAATCTAAAATTATAAGTATTTTGTTCAAAACTCTCAAGTTTTCAGTTCTATATAATTTACTGTTTAATCCATTCATTGATTTCTTAATTTCAGTTATATTTTCCATTTCTAGAAGTTTAATTTAGTTTTCTTAAAAATCTGCCTAGAATTAGATTGCTTATTGCTCATGCTTCTGTTCTTTCTTTTTCTTTTGCATCTTATCTTCTGTAACGGGTAATTTTAATACCTGAAGTCTGAGGGTTTTAATCCAGTTGCTGTTTCTGCTGACTTTTGCTCATGGTAGCATGTTCCCTTGTATAATTTGTATTTTGGAGTTGTGAGTTTATATTTAGAACTTCCAGTGTACATGAAAGTAGACCTGTATTTACAAATATTCAGAGGAAATTACATCTCGTTGCCTCCAGAGGCTCAATCAAGGCAGAGAGGTTTCCCTGTCTTTTTCTTTTACTGATAGGTGATTTTTGTTTGTTTTTTCTAGTTCATCCTGTCACAAAGATCGTAGCTTTATGCAAAGGCCTGAGATTTCAACTCTGTCTTGAAAGGGCCAAATGTCATGTCTCTCCTGACCAGGCTTTAAGTTTTTGGCTCTTTGGGTCAGCCATAGCCCATAATGTTAGCTTATCACTCTGGTTTCTCGTTTCTTCTTTTTTTATGATTGCTGGCAATTAACCTTAGTTACTTTAAGACCTTAGCTGTGCCTTTAAAAGAATGTGTTTCTAAGTTTTTTGAGGCAGAAGAGTTTTTGGAAATAGTATGTTGTCTTTCCTATCTTCATTTTCTATGCTTAAAAAGCTTAAGTGGCTTGTTTCAGCTTATACCAGAAATGGTAGAAATGTGACTGCTCCTTATTTAGTGCTTTCTGTTATGCTTATTTGCCTTGAAATGGAGATTTTTGAAAAATCATTTTTAGTTAGGGGGAATCAAAGAGACTTCATTTTGGAAGTGACATTTGCTTGGATCCTTAAAATTCAGGTAGGAGTCTCAGAGATAGGAGGTAAAAGATTGTAGACAGAAGTGAATTATATGAGCATAAGTTGGAAAATAGGGAACTATAAGGAATAAAATAAGTAGTTTAGTTTGAGTAAAACCATATCTTACATGGGTGTTTTTTAATCTCCTTCCCATACTCTTCATTTTCCCATCCTCCTCCCCAGCCACATTTACTGCTATAACTTCATAGAGTAGATGTTGACAGAATTATATTAGTGTGCTATATTAGAAGGATCGTGAGTAGTCTTGAATAATAGGCTCCGAAACTTTGTCTTGATTTCATAGAAGAGCTTTGGAAAGAAGCATTCTGGTATACTCCAATTCAGTTCTCACACTAACCATCCAGAGTTAGTACAGACCCCACAAGTTAAAGGGTATGGTCCCCAAGAAGACAGCCCTTAATTCAGAAACCAGCTGCACTGTGGAGTCCCCAGGCCACTTGTACTTCTGACCAACTGGCTAAAAATTTGGGGGTTCCCATGACCTCATCAGGATCTAATAATATGCTAGAACAACTGATAGAACTCAGTAAAGTGCTATACTTAATGATTATGGTTTTGTTCTAAAGGGTGCAAATCAGGAAGGAAATAATTGTTTCAACTCCACTGGTGTACTATATTTCTGGCAGTAACCACTCAGAGTTAGTGCAGACCCCACAAGTTAAAAGCACACAGTAGGAGGAGTACCTGGGTGGTTCAGGCGGTTAAGCATCTGCCTTTGGCTCAGGTCATGATCCCAGAGTCCTGGCCTTGAGCCCCCATCAGGCTCTCTGCTCAGTGGGGAGCCTGCTTCTCCCTCTCCCTACGCCTGTCGATCTGCCTATTTGTGCTCTTTCTCTCTCTCTTTGTGTGTCAGATACATAAATAAAATCTTTTTTAAAAAAGCACATATTAGATGAGAAATTACAGTAGTGTGAGACAGGGTCTGATTACAGACCATTTTACAGAAACTTTTTGGTAGATAGTAGATGGCAGACCCAGATAGTTTTCTGAGAATAACTGGATTGGAGCTCAATCACTGAAAAATTTAAATGACAGGAGAAAATAGTTTGAATTCTGTTGATTGGAAATATGTTTATGGATGAATTTAAAATATGTAAGAATTAGAATCAGGATTTTTAAAAAAATACTAGTTGAAAAAAGGAATGGGGGCCCCCGAATGGCTCAGTCAGTTAAGTGCCTGCCTTGAGCTCAGGTCTTGATCCCAGGGTCTTGTGATAGAGTCTCAGAGTCTGGCATTGAGCTCCATGCTTAGATGTGAAATCTGCCTCTCCCTCTCCATCTGCCTCTCCTCTAGCTCATCCTTTCTCTTGCCCTCTGTCTCTCAAATAAATAAGTAAAATCTTAAAAAAATAATAAAAAATTAAAAAATTTAAAAGTTTTAGTGTGGCTGTACAGAAATGTTTGACTGTTCTTCAGGTGAGATGTTAAGAGCCTGAATTAGATGGCTAGAGTCAGAAATGGAGAAAAGTACATGAGACTGTGTGGCTGGTGAATAATTAAAACTCGCAGATCTATTTATTTATTTATTTGTTTGTTTGTTTACTGATGTTGGAACACTTGTGTAAAGGTAAGGGTAATAATACGAGAGAAACTGAAGACAAACAGATGGAATAATTGATGAAGCAAGAGAGACTGTCAATAGTACAGATAAAGGGACTAACCTTGAACATTTAGAGAAACCCTTTTCTGCAACTAGAGCAAAGGAGAATAAAGTGGCAGCCATTTTTAAGGTAGAGAGGAGGTAAGTTTCGGAGAGGTAATTTTGCTGAGAGTGAGGGGAAATGTGATAGGGTGGGGAGAGTCCTATCAGCACTTGGAGTTCCTGACTAGGCATGGAAAGGACTTAAAATACCCCATATGGTGTATGTTGATATGGAAGTTAACAAGAGAGATTAAGGAGTGGATCAAATAATTGCAGTTTTGGACTTTTTCCAACAATTCATAGCATCCTTTGAGTAAGAGTGGAAAAGGCAAACCAGATTGTTATCCACAGTTGACTAGTAAGAACACCTTAAATGTTGCTTTAAAAAAACAAAAACAACAACAACAAAAACAAAAACTCACTGGTAAGATGGTAAAAGTGAAGTTATTGGAAAAAAAAAATCAATAACACAGACTTACTCTCTTTCAGTCTTTAATCCAGCTTTAAATGCCATGAAGTTTGACCAGTTCTATTGCCCAGATTTTTGAGCAGCTGCATATTGTGCAGTTCACAACTGATAAAAATTAAACCTCTAATACAGTGTAGCTGTCAATCGTGATACATTTAAAAGGTGAGGTAGAAAAGAAAAAAGTACTCTAGTTAACGTTTTCGAAGTGTTCTTTTTTTTTTCTTTTAACTAAGGCAGGAAATGGCTAATATATTTTAGAATTTTCCAGCTAAAAAGAACGAACAATAGTATTTTTAAACAAAGGTGAGGGGCGCCTGGGTGGCTCAGTGGGTTAAAGCCTCTGCCTTCGGCTCAGGTCGTGATCCCAGGGTTGGGATCGAGCCCCACATCTTGCTCTCTGCTCCGCAGGGAGCCTGCTTCCTCCTCTCTGCCTGCCTCTCTGCCTACCTGTGATCTCTATCTGTTAAATAAATAAAATCTTAAACAAAGGTGAGTTGCTGTGCTCCAGAATATTTTTTGTATCTCAATTTTCCTAGCCTAATGGAATGTTTCTGTTATTTCCTGACTTCTAAACCTGTTAAATATAATTGCTTCTCTGCTTGAAAAACTCCAGCATCTTCTCATTATATTTAGAATAAAAATCCAAAGTCTTTACCTTGGCTGTCGAGATCTGCTAGTTTTGTCTACTACCTCTCCCTCCAAGTTCCTTTACTAGTATCCTTGTGTTTTACTCTGCTGCACTCACATTAGCCTCTGGATAGAACATGCTTTCTTCTCTTCTTGGTGGCCTTTGTTGATGCTGTTTCCACCTGAAATGCCCTCACTGGCCTCTTCTCATTTTTCAGGACCCTGCTTAAATGTTACCCTCTCACTCAAACATTTCTTTATTCCCCTGACCAATTGATGTAGTTCCTTCATCACTGAACCTACTTTATTTTATTTTTATTATTTTTTTAAATTATTTATTTATTTATTTGACAGAGAGAGAGAGAAATCACAAGTAGGCAGAGAGGCAGGCAGAGGGAGAGGGAGAAGCAGGCTCCCTGCTGAGCAGAGAGCCCGATGCTGGGCTCCATCCCAGGATCCTGAGGTCGTGAGACAAAGGCAGACACTTAACTCACTGAGCCACTCAGGTAGCCCTTTATTTTATATAATACCACAATTATACACATTTATGTGTTTTCATACATTTTGTTATATGTACTTTCCCACTAAGAAGAAGGTTTCCTAAAGATAGAGACAGTGTATTTTTATGTTCACCACTTATACAGGGCCTGCACTTGCTAGGTCCTCAAATATTTATTGACTTACTAGGCTTGTTTGTTGAGTGCATGGTTTCTAAGTATTATGTACTTTGTGTTTATTCTGTCACTTAATTCTCACAACAGCCCTGTGAATTAAGTTACTGTTGCATTCCTCACATTACAAATAAGGCAACTGGAGTTTACAGAATTATGTGATGTGCCCAGGGTCACTCAACAACCGAACCCTAGGAGCTTGGTGAACATAAAATCTATGATCTCCATCACTCTGCCGTATTCTTCCCCCACCCCATTAATAACTTCAATCCTTCCATATATGATATTTTAAAAAGTGAGACAAAAATAAAACTGGACATTTAAAATGCTTATGAACCTACCTTTCTATAATAGTTGCATAGTCTGTGGGGGTTTTTAAAAGAATTGAAGGCTGATTTTTTGGTTTGTGGTTTTGAAGATTGAATTGTACTTAAATTGCATCTGTGTTGTTCAGTGTGAACGAGCAATTACTTCTTTTGTAGAAAGAAAATGATAAAAAATTATACCTATGGTAATTTTTTACATTTTCTCCTTTATGTTTTGGCATAGCTATGGATATGAATGGCTCATTCCTCATGGTCATAATAAGTTGATTCCTACTGTGCAAAGGATTTGAGTTTGTGGTTTTTACTGTGTAATTATCTACATATGATGACTTGAAGGCTAAGAAAACATAGCTTCTTAATCTGATTTCCATATGGATAGTTGAGAGTGTTCAGTATGTGAGGAGAAGGGTATATTCTTTTTTTTTTTTTTTAAACATAAATATGGGACGTTATAGTCAGAATTTGATTTTTAAAGTTGTATTTTGGTTCTAATTTAATGTAGCTTCTTTTGTCTCTACACTTTAAATAACTTAAGTGACATTAAAAAAAAGAATTCAGACTGCAGCTGCTACAGAATCGAGCTATATGGGATAAATACTGGCTTGAGTCACTGGGGATGATTTGGTGTTTGAGAAAAAATTTTAGAGCTTTCCTGTCACACCTACACAACAGAGACAGGCAGAACTGGACATTTTTGTTTTGTTTTACATATAATATAATGTGTTTACATTTTAATTCTTGCTTTATTTTAGTAATATGCAGTCTCTTTGACTTCTTAAATAATGTCACCCTGAATGGTACCCTTTCTGGACAGGTTTTATTTTAGGTTTTGGGTTTGGTGTGTGTGTGTGTGTGTGTGTGTGCGTGCACACACATGGTGGGCGGGGTATGTTTGGTTTGCTTTTTGCAAAAGACAGCACTAGTTTTTAGACATTTGTCTCTGTACAGTAGTCATTTAAAAAAACTGTTTTTCACCTTTGGGGTTTCATTTTAATAGTGAAAGCTATATGAATGTACAGTGAAGCAGGGTATTTCAAATTGAATTTTATTTTCTTCCTACACTATGATTATCAGATAGGGAAAAAAGCTTTAGACTGAATCTTAGATGATTTGCTTAGATTTGGTTCTCACAAAATAATAGAATGTTGTCAATCCATGCAACAGGAATTGGGTATTTTAACCAAAATATGGTCTGTGTAGTGGATTGGCAATCCATTTGCGCAAACTACAAAAAAAACATTTTGCTAAGGAAGCTATCAGCAAGATTCTTTGTATAATTTTATACAAGGAAGTCTTACTTGTCAAAAACAATCTGGAGCCAAGACCTTTGTATTTTAAATACTTTTAAATAGACATTGAGGTGACTCTCTGTGTATCTAGAAGTAATAAAATTATGTATCTTTCAAGGTACTCTTTTTAGGCTTTTTACTATTTTAAAACAACTTTATAGTGTAAACTTTCCTACTTGATTTCAGAAAACTTATATTTTACCTTCCTTGTAACGCTAAATCAATTAAAATTTTAATTCTGACCTTTACTTGATCAAGGAACAGTATTTATTGATGGCCCTTGTGAACAGATACATTTACTAATCTCAAAGAATTTGCATAATGTGATCAGTTGGAGGATGCCCAAAACAGTTAAAATTTGAGCGAAGGCCAAAATATAGAATTTTAAGCTTTAACAGAGATAATTTAAGATCCATTTTGTTTCCAGCATAATACTTAATGGGAGACCATTACAGAGGAAGCAAAATAAATTGTATTTGCCTTCAATATAATGGAGGAGGTAGGAAGGACAGAAAGGAACATACATTTCTTAAATATTTGGAGAATTCTGGAAAATTGATCTGGAAAAACTTTCTGAAAGATGTCTTAAAATTTTGAATAAATTAAGTTTGAAAAGCAACCAAAGGAATGCAGATGGCATATGAAAGCAGGTAAAATACTGAAAAAGGTACAGGTGGATGGTATTTTGGTGAATAATGAGATTTAGTAGGTAAGATTTCCTGAAGAATTGTATTGGGAACCAAAGCAGCAGTATTCTGAGAAGGGTATTTCCATCTGTAGGATGATGGTGTCTGTGAGTAGGTACATTTAGAACAAGAAGACTAGAAACAAAAACAATTAGGAATTCTGTAGTGTTATAACGGGCCTGGTTAGGTCCACGCTAAGGTTGTGACTATAGAAATAGCAAAAGTAAAATAGCAAGAAATAAGGAAGTGCACAAGAGAGTCAGATTTCAGCACTCTGGTACCTCTGAAAACATATTGAGCATTCCCTTTTAGAAGTAGAGTATTAATGATTTAATTTTTACAGATGATTTAGTGTTTTCTCAGGAAATAAGTCTTAACCATAAATATTAATCTCTGAACTTTTAAAATACATGAAGCACTGAACTCTTGTAGAGTGAAGCACATTTTTATATTTATGCTTTTTATTGACATAGGACACTGAAAATATCTGAGAAGAGAAATGGTTCAATGCATTTCTCCAGGAGGTGTTTATATGAAAAATTTCTGTTGTATCTGCATGTGCACATGGTAGTCTTGCATGAAGTAAGGTTAAAGGGGATATCACAGTGTGCTGGGGTTTTTTGGCTCTTACAGTAAGGTGGTCAGCCTTTTGACCCTTACTTTATCTGAATTAATTCAATGTTCACTGCTGCTAATCTGAACAAAGATTTCATTTCTGGTTTTCCCTTTTATTCTTACCTAAAATATACCAATCATTCTAGTCTTAGCCATTTTGCCAGGAAAAAAAAAAAGTCTAATTTAAAAGCATAGGCTTTTAAATAATTAATTTAAAAACCAATTTTAGGAGCCTGTAGGTGGCTCAGTCGTTAAGGGTCTGCTTCAGCTCAGGTAAGGATCCCAGCATCCCAGGATCGAGCCCCACATTGGGCTCCCTGCTCCTCAGGGAGTCTGCCTCTTCTTCTCCCTCTCCCACTACTTATGTTCCCTCTCTCGTTGTATCTCTCTCTGTCAAATAAATAAAATCTTAAAATAAATAGATAGATAAAACAATTTTAATGAATGTACTACATATTAAAATATGTATGGTGAAGTTTATTAGACTGGTAGAGTTTCATAGTTATAGTACTATCATTTTTACCCTCAGATTTTCAAATAAATAGAGTATTTAGTTATATTCAGTAATACCAGCTTACCCAAAATTATCTATAAACATTATTTAAAATTTTCATTTGACTAGATTCCTGCCTCAAATTGTTGGCTGTAGCTAAATTCTGTCTTCTAAAAGGCTCACTGAGGACCAGATTTATATCTCCATTTACCAAAATTTAATAGTACCATACTTAGTGACTAACAACATCTAGTGCTTATCTTGAGTAGAATATAAGTAGCAGTGTAACTGATTGATGTGACAAAGACAACATCACGATCGAGCATGGTCTCTTCATTTTTGTATAAGTGTTGTCATAAATAGGTCTCTAATTCTTGGAAGGAACTTCAGTATCATTTGAGAAGTCATTAGTTTCTTTTATAATGTCAAGTGGACAGATCAAAATTAATTATACTGTATAAATTTTAGTATTAAAAATATAGACTAGAAAATACCTACAGACAGACCTTGAAAATAGGTATTTTCATTCATAAGTAGTGGGGTATATGGACTTTTCCCATTGTAAATAATGCCTTTGGAGATAAAAGTAAAATAATGAATTGTTTTTATTATTAATTAATTTTAACCCACTTTTAGTATACCTGATACTGAAGTTCCTGTTTTTAAAATGAAGCTGTACTATTTGTGTTAGTTATGAATAATTCCTTTCTTCTGGAAAGAAAAAACACATTTTAGGAGCATTTGTAGTGGTATTTAATGTTATGTAATTGAAAAGCTTCTCTTTAGTAGAAGTGTGATTAATGAGACCAATAATATATTTTTTTAAATTTTATTTATTTGATAGAGAGAGATCACAAGTAGGCAAAGAGGCAGGCAGAGAGAGAGGGGGAAGCAGGCTC
The DNA here is from genome assembly GCF_022355385.1 of Mustela nigripes. Classification (NCBI taxonomy): domain Eukaryota; kingdom Metazoa; phylum Chordata; class Mammalia; order Carnivora; family Mustelidae; genus Mustela; species Mustela nigripes. The sequence goes on from NC_081562.1 coordinate 78,225,300, forward strand.
CCTGCTGAGCAGAGAGCCCGATGCAGGGCTTGACCCGAGAACCCTGAGATAAGACCTGAGCCAAAGGCAGGGGCTTAATCCACTGAGCCACCCAGTTGCCCCTAATATTTTCTTCCTTACACTTGCAGATGAGCTAAAATTTTTCAGTAGGAATAACAAAAGCTGTATTTTTAGTGGAAACTCTAAGGACTTGTAGTTATTTAGCTCTTACCATGGAAAAGTATAGCCCAATTTAACTATGTTGGATAAAGCCTTCTGAAGCAGCTTTGATAAGTTTCCAGTTGCATCACCTTGGCATTCCTGCCAGTATTTGGCACTGCTGCCGAGCTGATTCACTACAGGGTCGGTGTCATTGTGCAGCCCTTTGGTGCTCCCAGCTTGCCACCGCAACCCAGAAGGCCAGGTAACTTCTCTTCCATGTAGCTGGCCATTATGCTAGGTATCTGGAGAAAATTCTTTCTGGTTTTAAGTTACAAAACCCACTCAAACTACCTTTAGCAAGTAAAGGGAAAGTATTGAAAGTTTTTAAGAATTTCTCCTGGGGCAAAGGTAGAAACCAGGTGTCGAGCCTGGAATTGGAAGGCCATTGGGCATTTCTCTTCCTTTCTAATTTCTCTTCATTTTCCCCACTGCCTCCTTCTCTACCTCTACCAACATCCACTTTTCCTATATTCCTTGTCATTGTCAACTTGATAAACCTGTTTCATAACCTAGTAAACCCGGGGATTCATCTACATCATCAACATCCCTTAAATTCTATCTTCTTACAAGTGTGTTTTCTTCCTTTGGCATATACTATAAACATAGCTATCAGAGACCTTTCTCGGGACAGGAGTGAGGATAGAAGGGACAGCTAAGCAGAAACTGCAGAAGCTGTTCATCTATGGAGTTAGAAGTAATCTTGCCCACCATTTGGGTTTCCTGCCCCTTCACTGGCACCTTTTGGTTTGGTAACCTTTCAACAACCCCCACTCCCATCCCCTTCACTAAAAAGAGACTGGCAAACATTTAAAAATTCTTCCGAAACTATTACATTCACAAGGACTTCTTTATCTTGAGCTGAAAATTCACAATACCATGATTCTAACAAAAATGAAAGTTTTTCCAACCTTTAGTACACGTCACAGAAAACAGAAAAGGAAAAAAGCACAACAGCACATGTATGCTGAAATCACAACTTTCAGCATGAAACATGGAGAAATTTCATAGCAGGTAAAGTGATTTCCCCTAAAATCAATTTTTCAGTGTAGAATTTTAATAATGAAAAAATGGAATGATAAGGTCAGTGTACCTGGTTCACTGAGTCATTTGGGGAGGAAAAAAAAAAAATAAGAAGAGCTAGCCTCCCTGCAGAATACATCAGACAAGTCCCATGTCAAACAGGAGCTGCTCTTTCACCAACCACAGCAAAAATACCTTACAGAACACTAGTGCTTTCCTCAGCCTGAGAAATATAACTGTTACTTGCTTATATTTTATGAATTTATCTTAGTAGCATCCCTGAAATTGGGGAAATTGTCCAAGTTTCAGATTTCACTAATGGAATGACGAAGTATAGACACACACACACACACACACACACGATTTCTCATAATGGTGACCAACCTTCCAGGCTTCTCCAAGCCACTATCTTTACACCTTTCTTTAAAACCAACAGATTAATTTATCTTTGCCAAGAATTTAGTCTCAGTCGTGGCTTTATTTCTATTTTGTATTTAGACAATTTTGTTGAATTATGGCAATGGTATGGTAAAGGGTAAATTCGAAACCTAGCTGTGAATATCGTACTTTTTACAGCTAACTCCCTTTAATCTCTCTACTCCAGTATTTTTATAAAAAAGGGGATAGTTAGGGGCACCTGGGTGGCCCAGTCGCTTAGGTGTCTGCCTTTGCCTCTGGTCATACTCCCAGGGTCCTGGGGTCGAGCCCTTCATTGGACTGTCTGCTCAGCAGAAGCCTGCTACTCCCCCTGTTTGTGCTCTCTCTGTCAAATAAATAAATAAAATCTTTTTAAAAAACCTGGGGGAAATAGTTATTCCAGAGTACTTGAGGATTCCTGATCCATAAAATAATGTAAAAGGCTATATGAAAGTGTTACCGGTGACTTAATGTTTGTGATATGCCAATAATTTCTAAATGCTGTTTTGTTTAAGCAAACAAAAAACCCTTTAGAACTGTAGCCCATAACCATTTCTAGTCATAGAGACCTTTGCCTAGGATTCCTTTCCATCCTAGTATTTTTCCTATATAGTGAGCCCTCCCTGAGGATTTAAAGATTGGGCTCGGTAACTGTTAATGTTTTTAGATTCTTCTTCTTTTTAAAAATTTTTAAAGATTTATTTATTTGAGAGAGAGTCCCAATCAGACTCTGCATGGAGCCTGACAGAGGGCTCAGTCTCGTGACCCAAGATCATGACCTGAGCTGAAACCAAGGGTCAGATGCTTAACTGACTGCACCATCCAGGCACCCCTGTACTTTTAGGCTCTGAGCCATTTTTCCATATATTCACAAGGTTAAAGCATTCTTAATATTGGATTCTCTCCAATCTCCTCTGCCAAAAATGAACTGAGAGGAAATAAAGGGGGGGTTTGGAAATAGCTTAGCTTAGTCACTCCTGCTGACAGACTTCTCCTGTCGGAGGGTAACTGGATGGATGGAATTGTTCCTCTTCCATCTCTCAAACCACTGTAAGATGTTTCACTTAGGGAAGAAGTTGTTGCTACTTGTTTGCTTTCTTTCAGCCTTAATCAAATCTAAAACATGACCTTTTCTATTGTCAGGACATTGTACTTTTTTGATTATTAATGTTAAATCATTTGAGGACTGGACTAACTCACAGGCAATTAAAAATCATCATTAATTTTTAAAAAGATTTATTTGGAAGTAATCTTAATTAAAATAAATTTTATTGGGTGCCTGGGTGGCTCAGCTGGTTAAACGACTGCCTTTGGCTCAGGTCATGATCCTGGAGTCCCAGGATCGAGTCCCACATGGGGCTCCCTGCTCAGCAGGGAGTCTGCTATTCCCTCGCACCCTCCCCATCTCATGCTCTCTCGCTCTAATTTTCTTTCTCTCTCTCAAATAAATAAATAAAGTCTTAGAATAGATTTTCTTTGGATAACTCTTAGATTTTTTTTTTAAGATTTTATGTATTTATTTGACAGAAATCACAAGTAGGCAGAGAGGCAGGCAGAGAAAGAGAAGGAAGCAGACTCCCCGCCGAGCAGAGAGCCCCATGCAGGGCTCAATCCCAGGACTCTGGGATCATGACCTGAGCTGAAGGCAGAGGCTTTAACTCACTGAGCCACCCAGGCACTCCTAACTCTTAAAATTTTTTTAGTTGTATACCCATTAGTATACATTAATATATACTATAGCATATAGTATACATTAGTATACATTATGCTAATTTAACCCACTATAACAAATAACTATATGTAAAAATATCAGCTTAATATATACATAAGAAATTTCACCTTTTTTAAACTTTTTTTATTCAAGACATGAATATATTAAAAGCCACAATGAAAGATTTTGTCATTTTGCAAAATATTTATTGTTAACCATTTTCTCAGCAAATAGAATTTTTAAACCTATTTTATAATGTATTTGCCTTTTATCCTCATTAGCCTTTTTATATTTGTTGAATGCTGGCAGTTTTTTCTCAAGCCAGTCACTGACATTGAACACAAAATTACTTTTCCTGGCCTATTGAATCAGATTTGAAGGTGATATTGCATAATGAATACATTGTTTTCCTCTAATCCACAGTCTTCAGTGGTGTATTGTCTGATATGTAAGGAAAAAAATGTCTAGAGTGTAATATAAGTTGTTTTAAGTCCAAGGATAAGGTAAACCTTAAGTCCACCTGTTCATTTCTAGCTCCATTTTGATTCCGGTATATCCATCAGCCATCTTTTCTAAAACTTCTTTATATTCCATGATGATGATGATGATGATGATGATGATGATTACTTAAAGCATACTGTGCTGTTTTATTTCCAAGCTAACAGGTTGTCTGGAATACCAGCACTGTCTGAGTGCATTTAATCCTCCCTCTCTCTGCCCATTATGATCTTTCCTTTGGAATTACTATACTTTGTATTTCTCTTATGGTATTTACTGTATTTTGCTTTATGGTTTCTATAATGTATTACTCTTTTTACTAGAATCTGATTTCTTTGAGCAGAATGTGCTATATTATTGACCAAATCCAGTGCCTTGCAGATAGTAAGTGAGTTCTAGTTGGCTGGCAGGCACAGCTACCTGGATTTTAAATTTATATCTGCATTTACAGATTCATTAATATATGTAATTCTCAACCCACCTTGAGAAGATGCAAAGCTCATCATCCAGGGTACAAGCAAAACAGATCCTTCATTTATAAGCTGAGATGATCAGAACCATATACCTACCATTGGGCCTATTTTGCCTTAGATCTCTTTTCCTCTTGACATTTTACTATGAAAATTTTTAAATATTAGGAATTAAATAGTGCACACCCATACCCTTGTCACTTATATCTATAATTAACATTTTATTTTACTTGCTTTGTCACTTACCTGTCCATTCCTGTAGTCATCCAGTAATTCATCTTATTTTTTGATGCACGTCAAAGTATGTTGCAAATCTTAATATACTTCATTCCTAAATACATCAGCACACATGTCATTAAGTAGAGTTGTGACTTTTTTCTCTATTTAAAAGAATCAGACATTACAGATATAAAGCCTCTCTCAGATCCCTGCTGGCTTCTTCCCTTCTTAGAGTTGTCATTCTTATATATGTTTTTCTGTTTTTTAGTATATATGTATATATCCCTAAACTACATAAACTTTTTAAAACGTACGTAAATGGCATATGGTGTACATAGTTCCTTTGCAGCTTTTTTCACTCACTGTTGAGATTTCTCTAGTTCCTATATTTAGTCTCTGTGAGATCTGGTTTTGGGACTAGTGAAAGATTGTATAGACTCTGGAATTACTTCATTTATTTTTTTTTATTTAGTGTATTATGAGCTGGAAATGGCAAAATATTATTTAAGTATTAACTTTTGAGTCCTGTGAATTTATAAATTGATTATAATTATAAATTTTAATTATGGATGAGAATTTTACAAACATTGATTGCTAAGAGTTTGTAGCATTATTCCACTTTATCAATAATTTTTGGAGTAACTTTTATGTGGCTCTAATAATTGTACCTACATTTTGAATGTAGGTGGTTGAAATCTAATCCGTGTTCATAATGCATTTCTTAGCAACCAGCAGTGTTCTTTTCAGTTGCTGTGCTTTTAAGAGCCAGTGGGACTGCAGCTTTGAGGAGGAAGTCTCAGCGATATCTTTTTCTATTAATATAGCACAAGCAGCAACATAGATTACAATAGTTTTGACACCTTCTGCTTTACTACAGAGCCAAATTAAAGGGTTTAAATTTGTCTCCAGTATTTAACATCAGTATGCTGTTACTTTTTTCCTGACCTCGTCAACACATTAGACATTATGAATGTTTCCTTGTATACTAAGCCTCAATTGGAGTTTCTTTTTTTAAACTTACATCTTTTTTTAACTTACATCTTTATACACATTTCATCAAAAGATTGTAGAACATTTAACAGATACTAATTATTATATTTCACAATGCTCCTTTAAAAGTGGTAAGCTTTTATATATACTTTAATGGTAAAATAATTTCAAATATATATTATTTAATTTACCAGGTCAACACTTAGCAGTACATCTTTACCTTTTTCCCACTACTCAATTCTCTAAACAAACACTGCTTAGTAGAATTTTCTGTGTTGTGGAAATTTTCTATATTTCCACTGTCCAGGAGGATAGCCACTAGCATTTTTAAATAAGGGATAGGAACTTAGGAACCGAATTTTCCTTTTTGATTAAAATTTAAATAGTGAAATATGGCTAGTGGCCACTGTGTCGGACAGCACAGCAGTATAATCTCCACCATGCCAGTAAACCGCTCTTGCAGCTACCCAGCCAACCCCCGAGTTTCCCCGTCTGATTAGTATGCTTTGTTTCTCAGCTCCTTTGATTTTTCTCTGACATTTGATTGCATTCTTCTTTTATAGATGTTTTTCTTGGCACCTGTGCCTTCACTCTTCTAGTTTTCAGTCTTCTTTATTGTCTCTTCTTTGGTTGATACTGGTTCTTTCAGGTATCTACTCTGGCTGTCTTTTGTTCTCAGAGCAGACTTGAACTATTTATTCAACATTTACTGAGTATCTGCTTTCTATCAGACACTGGGGCTAGAAAGAACTTACTCTTTTTTTTTTTTTTTTAAGATTTTATTTATTTGTTTAACACAGAGAGAGAGAGATAGAGATAGAGATAAAGATCACAAGTAGGCAGAGAGGCCAGCAGAGAGGGATGGAGAGGGGGAATCAGGCTCCCTGGTGAGCAGAGATCCCAATGCAGGGCTCAATCCCAGGACCCTGGGACCATGAACTCAGCCGAAAGCAGAGGCTTAACCCACTGAGCCACTCAGGCACCTCTTTACTCCTTATTTAAAGGAACTCCCATGGTCTCAGTTGGCGTCAGTGCTAAAGTTGTTAAGAATTCTCTTTCCCCCATCCTTTGTACTTCCTAGTATTCCTCCCTCCTCCATCCCTCCTTTCCTTCTCTGTTTCTTTTTTCCTTCCAAAGTCCAGACTCAGTAATATGCTTCCTGTTGACAGGTACCTCAATTACATACTAGGAGTTGAACTTAACTCTCATTCCCAATATCCTCCCTCTTGAATTAAATAAAAATTTTAAAGACTCCCACCCATCATTCTTCACATTATTACATCTGTATTGCTTTTTAAAAAAAAAAAATTATTTATTTGAGAGAAAAAGAGAGCATGAGCAGAGGAGAGAGAGAAGGGGAAAAGCAGGCTCCCCGCTGAGCAGGGAGCCTGACTCTGGGCTCATTCCCAGGATCCTAGAATCATGACCCAAATCCAACGTGGACACTTAACCAACTGAGCTACCCAGGCGTCCCTATATTGCTTCTTAATTACTTGCAAAGCCGTTAATCTTACTTTTCTTTAACACATCATGTGACATTCATTATCTTAGCCCTCAGGAGACCTTAATGTTGAATCTCAGCCATTTTCTCTCCCTGATACATCCAAATGATTCAATTCCTCGTAGCTCTGTCCCCATTTGCTAATTGCTGATTTATAGGGTGAGGTCTAAACTCCCTTTAAAAAAGCTTTTCATGATCTGCTTTGAGAATGAGTAACATTCTATACTCTAGCTATGCCAAGCCAATTAAATTTCCCCAAAATGCTGTTTTCTTTTCTTCTTCCATATTTTACCAGAGTGAACTTAACATGTTTAAAGAATTGGTTTAGTACCATTTTCTAATACTCCCTTCTCTAGACAGAACAGTTGTTTCTTTTCTTTTCATCATCCACTTGACTTTAACATAAATTAAATGCTTCCCTTATAGTAGTAGGCCCTAATATGAGTGCTTTTTATTACCTCATTTAATCATTATAATAGCATAGTCAGGTCTATAGGACCTGAAACTGAGGCAGAGAGGGTAACTTTTCTACCCTGTTTTATATAATTTATATTTATATATAATATAATATATTAATTTATATTATATATTTATAAATATATTATATATATAAATATATATTTATATATAATAAATAAAATTTATTATAGCAGTTTTAGGTTTATAGAATTTTTTTAGATTATTTATTTATTTATTTATTTGACAGAGATCACAAGTAGGCAGAGAGAGGAGGAAACAGGCTCCCTGCTGAGCAGAGAGCCCGATGCGGGACTCGATCCCAGGACCCTGGGATCATGACTGAGCCGAAGGCAGAGGCTTTAACCCACTGAGCCACCCAGGCGCCCTGGTTTATAGAAAATTTTTAAGAAAGTTCCCATATACTCCTTCTCTCTGTTGAGTTTCTCCTCTCATTAGCATTTTTGCTGTAATACATTTGTTAGGATCGATGAGCCAGTATTGATACAGTTTTATTAACTACACTCCATAATTTAGGGATCACTCTTTCTGTCATATAGTTCTATGAACTTTCACAAATGAAAAGTATATTATGTAACATATCATGCAATATCATACAGAATAGTTTCACCACCCTAAAGGGGCTCTGGACACCTATTTATCCCTACTCTATTATCAGCCACTGATCTTTTTACTGTCCCTATAGTTTTGCCAGTTTCCAGATGTCATGCAGTAGGAATCAGGCATTGGGTGGCTTTTTCAGACTGGCTTCTTTCACTTAGCAATAACCATTTAAGATTCTTCTTTTTTGTGGCTTTGCTAGCTCATTTCTTTTTATAACCAAAAATTATTCTAGTATATGAATGTCCCACAGTTTATCCATTCATCTACTAAAAGACATCTTGCATGCTTCCAGTTTGGAGTAATTATGCATAAAGCTGCTGTAAACATTTATGTGCAGCTTTTGCATGAACACAGCTTTCAACTCATTGAGGTAAATACCTAGGAGCACCATTGCTGGGTCATATGCTCAGGCACCATGTTTAGCTTTGTAAGACACCACTAAACTGTCTACCAAGGTGGCCAGTATCATTTTGCATTCCCACCAGCAATGAATGAGACTTCTGTTGCTTCACATTCCTACCAGAAATTGGGGTTGTCAGCATTTTGGATTTTAACCATTCTGGTAAATGTGTACTGGTATCTTATCACATTGTTTTAATTTTCAGTATCCTAATGACATATGATATTGAAGTCTTTTCATGTGCCTATTTGCCATCCAGATATCTTTTTTGGTGAGGTATCTATTCAAAATTTTTGCCCACTTAAAAATTTATTATTATTTTTTTAATTTAATATGTAATGTATTATTTGTTTCAGGGGTACAGGTCTGTGATTCATCAGTTTTATATAATACCCAGTGTTCATTACAACACATACCTTCCCTGATGTCTGTCACCCACTTACCCCATCCCCTCGTTCCGCTTCCCTCCAGCAAACCTCAGTTTGTTTCTCAAGATTAAGAGTCTCTTATTGGGGGGCGCCTGTGTCATTAAGTGTCTGCCTTTGGCTCAGGTCTTGATCCCAGCATCCTGGAATCAACCCTGCTTAGCAGGGAGCCTGCTTCTCCCTCTCCAGCTTCCCCATGCTTGTGTTCCCTCTCTCGCTATTTCTGTCTGTCATAAATAAATACAAATCTTAAAAAAAAAAAAAAAGTCTCTTACTGTTTGTCTCCCTCTCTGGTTTTATCTTGTTTCATTTTTTTCCTCTCTTCCCCTATGTTCCTCTGCCTTCTTTCTTAAATTCCACATATCACTGAGATCATATGATAATTGTCTTTCTCTAATTGACTTATTTTGCTTAGCATAATCCCCTCTAGTTCTAGCCCCATTGCTGCAAATGGCAAGATTTCATTTTTCATACCTGTGTAATATTCCATTGTACATATATACTATATCTTATTTATCCATTCATCTGTTGATGAGTATCTGGGCTCTTTCCATAGTTTGGCTGTTGTGGACATTGTTGCTGTAAACATTGGGGTACATGTGCCCCTTTGCATCACTGTATTTGAATCTTTGGGGTAAATGCCCAGTGGTGCAATTCCTGGGTCGTAGGGTAGATCTATTTTCAGCTAATTTGAGGAACCCCCATGCTGTTTTCCAGAATGGCTGTACCAGCTTGCATTCCCACCAACAGTGTGGAAGGATTTCACTTTCTCTGCATCCTCTCCAACATCTGTCATTTCCTGACTTGTTAATTTTAGTCATTCTTACTGGTGTGAGGTGGTATCTCATTGTGGTTTTGATTCGTATTCCCTGATGCCGAGTGATGTTGAGCATTTTTTCATGTGTCTGTTAGCCATTTGAATGACTTCTTTGCAGAAATGTCTATTTATGTCTTCTGCCCATTTCTTGATTGGATCATTTGTTCTTTCAGTGTTGAGTTTGTTAAGTTCTTTATAGATTTTGGATACTAGCCCTTTATCGGACCCATCATTTGCAAATATCTTCTCCCATTCTATTGGTTGTCTTTGGTATTGTTGACTGTTTCCTTTGCTGTGCAAAAGCTTTTGATCTTGATGAAGTCCCAGTAGCTCATTTTTGCCTTTGTTTCCCTTGCCTTCTTTAAAAAATTATTTTCATTAACATACAATGCGTTTATTTGCCCCAGGGGTACAGGTCTGTGAATCATCAGACTTACACACTTCACAGCACTCACCATAGCACATATCCTCCCCAATGTCCATCACCCAGCCACCTTCTCCCTACGCTCACCCAGCAGCCCTCAGTTTGTTTTGTGAGATTAAGAATCTCTTATGGTTTGTCTACCTCCCGATCCCATCTTGTTTCATTTTTTCCTTCCCTACCCCCACAGCGCCCCACCCTGCCTCTCAAATTTTTCATATTAGATTATATGATAATTGTCTTTCTCTGACTTATTTCACTCAGCATAATACCCTCTAGTCCCTTGCCTTTTGAGACGCATCTAGCAAGAAATTGCTGTAGCTGAGGTTGTAGAGGTTGCTGCCTGTGTTCTCAAGGATTTTGATGGATTCCTGTCTTACATTTAGATCTTTCATCCATTTTGAGTCTGTTTTTATGTGTGATGTAAGGAAATGGTCCAGTTTCATTCTTCTGCATGTGGCTTTCCAGTTTTCCCAACACCATTTGTTGAAGAGACTGTCTTTTTCCCATTGGATATCCTTTCCTGCTCTGTCGAAGATTAGTTGACCATAGAGTTGAGGGTCCATTTCTAGGTTTTCTATTCTGTTCCATTTTTTGCCCATTTTAAAATCAAGCTGCTTTCTTATTTTTGAGTTTTAAGAATTCCTTATATATTTTGGGTAACAGTACTTTGTTGAATATATATTTTTACAAAATTGTTTTCCCAGTCTGTAGTTTGTTCATCCTCTTAATAGTGTCTTTCACAGAGCAGAAGTTTTTATTAATGCAAAACAACTTAACAAATTTTTTCCCTGAAACATGCTTTTGGTATTATTGTAATCTAGATTTTTTTTCTTCTTTTATCTTCTATAAGTATAGTTTTACATTTTACATTTTACATTTAGCTCTGTGATCCATTTTGAGTTAATTTCTGTGGAAGGTATAAGATTTGTATCTAGATTATCCAGTTGCTTCAGCACTATTATTGAACACTGTCCTTATTAAATCACCTTTGCTTCTTTGTTAGATCAGTTGATTATATCTGTATGAATCTATTTCAGGCTATTCTGTGCCATTGATGTACTTGTCTTCTTTTGACAATGCCTTACAGTTTTGATTACTCTGATTTTATAGTAAGTCCAGTAGTGTCAGTCCTATGACTTTGTTGGTTTTTTTGTCAGTATTATGTTATCTCTTCTGAGTCTTTTGCTTTTCCGTGTGAACTTTCGAGTCAGTTTATCAATATCCTCAAAATTATTTGCTGGGATTTCTGTTCTGTTGGGATTGTGTTGAATTTATAGGTCAGTCTGGGAAGAACTGATATCATAGCAATATTGAGTCTTCCAATCAGGAACATAGAATAAATATATGTGTTTATGTCTTTTTTGGTTTATTTGCTTAGTGTTTCATAGTTTTCCTCATTTCATTGCTGGTAAAAAGGAAAGCAGTTGACTTTTGTATATAAACCTTGACTCTTGTTACCATGCTATAATCACTCAGTAGTTGCAGTAGGTTTTTTGTCAGTTTGGGGACATTCCACACAATCATGTCATCTGTGAACAGTTGTATTTCTTTTTTCTAATTGATTTATTTTTCATTTTCTTTTCTTGTCTTACTGTATTAACTAGGATTTCCAGTACATTGTTGAATAGGAATGGTAAAAGGGGACATTCTTGTCTTGTTCCTTAACTTAGGAAGAAAACATTTACTTTTCCACCAGGTAATGTTAGCTTTTTAGGGTTTTTGTAGATTTTCTTTATTAAGTTGAGGAAGTTACCCTTTATTCTTAGTTTGTAAACAGTTTTTGTCATGAATCAGTTTGTTATGTATTTTGTCAAATGCTTTTTCTGCATCTATTCTTTTTTTTTTTTTTTTAAAGATTTTATTTATTTATTTGACAGAGAGAAATCACAAGTAGATGGAGAGGCAGGCAGAGAGAGAGAGGGAAGCAGGCTCCCTGCTGAGCAGAGAGCCCGATGCGGGACTCGATCCCAGGACCCTGAGATCATGACCTGAGCCAAAGGCAGCGGCTTAACCCACTGAGCCACCCAGGCGCCCCTTCTGCATCTATTCTTATGATCCTGTGATTTTTCTTTTCTAGCTTATGTGTTGGATTAAATTAATAAATATTCAGATGTCGAACAAGCCTTGCATTCCGGGGATAATCCAGTTTGGTTGTGGTGCATAATTCTTTCTATACATTCTTGGATTTGCTTAATTGTGTTGAAGTTTTTTTTTTTTTTCCACCTGTGTTCAGGAGAAAGATTTGTCTGAAATGAATTTCTCCTGTAACAACTTACACTGCCTTAATTTTTGGTTTCTCTTTTTGTGGGCACAGAGGTAAGGATTAAATAGAATACATTTTAAAGGAGTTTTATGTCATTGTGAGCAATTTTAGATAGAACAAACTTGGTAGATGCTCTTTTTCCAGTCCCTGAAGAAGATAATTAATAGTAAAAAGCCTTGATAGTTTTATTTTATCATATGCCTTTACTCCTAGAAATACTTGTGAGAATTTAACTATTTAACTATTTAACTATTATTGCAGGCCACTCTAATAAAGTATTGTGTGAAACCACATTTAGGTAGTGTTTTCATTTTCCTGGCAAATTTAACTATCATTTCTATGCAGTTTGTGTAAACCCCACCCATACTTTAACCTGCTTCCCATTTTGATGAGGTTCAATGAGGGGAAAAAGCAACAACAAAAAAACCTTCCTGTGTGGCCTGTAGATATCAGATCTGAAGATTATTAATGCATTTCCAGCTAGGGACCATAAGCAAACAAGCTCTCCTACAGATAACTACACCCTTCCTGTTTGGGATCGAGTTTACTGTGGAACAGATTTCGGAAATAGGTTTCTGACAGTTGTGAATTTTATTTATAAAATGTTGGAGGGTGAGGTTCTTCCTTCAACAAAAAACTAATTATTTCCTGTCTAATGCCCAACCAGTATATTTTAAACAGTCTTTTAGAAAATTTACCCCTTCAGAGAGAATTATGTTGCTGTGGGCAGTTCTGGTTGTTCTGGTCAACTAATGTACAAACATTTGTCTGTTACAATGAATAATTCAAAAAGGACTTAGAATTAAAAAATAAAACACAATCCACACAATCCTTAAATGCTTATATTAGTTTGTCTCCAGAGGACAGTAGTTTACAGTTTAAATAAATGTATGAGCACATTTTAATGTGTTTGTACCTTTGATATGCAAATCTGTAGCACATTTATGTTCAGTAAATATGCTAAATGAAGAGTTACAGTTTAGGTAAAACAGCAGATTTACATTAAAGAATTTGCAGGTTAATTCACAGTGTAATATTATCCTCCTATACTACATCTGTTAAAAAGAAGCCTATAAAATTTAGGCCACCCACAAAGTGGTCTGCTGAGGCCTGTGGTTGGTGTTAGAATGCTGTTATTATGTGGGCTGACTGGTTTGGTAAGGAATTTACCTCCACTAGGACTGAAGCATCATGGTTCTGACTTTCCCCCATGGGGATTGCATTGGCTTGACTTATGTGATTTTTATGAAGTTTTATGAAAAAACTTATGTGTTTTTTAAACCAGTCAATGTGCTCTGTTGTCTTGACATCATATGTAATATGTGAATGGTATACTGTTTTTTAAGTTAATTTGTTAGAGTATCAGTTCTGTACCATGTAAACCTTTGGATAAACTGGAATAAATGGTTGGTTTTAGATAGCTGAGAATTAAACTTAATGGCTAATATGATTAAATCTCATCACACCAAACATGTGGGAGCAGGGGCTGAGATGGAGAAAGCAGCTAAGGTTTTACATATTTCACTTTCTGTGTTAATTGAAGAATTTATTCTGTTAATTTCTTTGGGACTTGTGAAATGGTTTTTAAGAGCCAGAAAATGAATTTAGAACAATTTAGCAACCTAGTACTGCAAGTCAAAATTAAATATGCTTCTTGAAATAGCTATTGTTAAGGGATTAAAAAAATATTGCAGACACTTAAAAAATAACAGCAGCAACTACCACAACAACTAGTAGTGATCATTGGAGGAATAAAAACTCATAAGCCAAGCAGTGTCTCAGGTCACTTCTTTCTGAAGTTCTTAAGAATGAATAAGTCAGGGGTGCCTGGGTGGCTCAGTGGGTTAAAGCCTCTGCCTTCGTTCGGCTTAGGTTATGATCCCAGGGTCCTGGGATCAAGCCCCATCAGGCTCTCTGCTGAGCAGAGAGCCTGCTTCCCTTCCTCTCTCTCTGTCTGCCTCTCTGCCTACTTGTGATCTCTGTCTGTCAAATAAATAAAATCTTTTAAAAAAATGAGTAAATCACTTTTCAGGGAATAAACATGTTATAGTAATTGTTTTTGTTAAATTTCAAAAAAATTAAAATTCATGTAATAGTTCCTTTCAATCAGATAATTTGTATTTCACTTTTTTATGGATACTTAGCTCTAATTTTTCTTTAAATACATGCATTAAGGGTATGAAAAATAGTGTAGAAATCTAACTGCATGTTGTGATTACAAATCAAGGAAATGATATTAAATGGGGAGAAAACTCAGCAATTTTTGGACAGAAAATAATATCTAATTGCCACCGATAAAGATTATATATACATATTGAAGTAAAATACACACACACACACACGCGTGCATACACATACATGTATCCATGTATATATGTATGTGTGTGTGTGTGTATCCATACACATAAGTGAACGTGTGTATATAACATTGTTTTGATCTTAACTCTGCCTTGGTGACTTTAATTGTGGTTAAATATAACTTTAAAAGGTCCCCCCCCCCCCCCCGCGGATAGACACTTTTAGTCTTTTGTTTGTTGTATACTGAGCAGAATTTTTAATTTGTCATGATTCATGATTCAAACAAAGAATCTAAAGTTAGGGGCTCAGAAACCCTTTTTCTTCCAAACAAGCAAATAAAGCCATGAAAGTGCCTTACCTAGCAAGCCTTTGTTCTTAGTTCTTTCCTAGTCTGATGTCCTTGTAGTACACTGCCTGATACTTGACAAATGCGATGCCTAACTTATTATAGTCAATGATGTAGTATATCTGTGTTTTTCCACTCATTCTTGTTGTCAGCAAATCTCAGAAATAGAGACTTACATAGCCTTTGATAGTAGTGACTACTCAAGGGTGAGGGAGGTTCGATTGGATCATTATATCCCACTTTTAGACTTCAGCATCATCATTTTGCTAACTGAATCAGCTCAGTGTTTGGCTAATTATTTTTACTCTTAGCTAACCACAATGTATTTTGCCTTTCTAGGTTTACCGACAAGACTGTGAAACTTTCGGGATGGTTGTGAAAATGCTGATTGAAAAAGATCCTTCATTAGAAAAGTCTATACAGTTTGCATTGAGACAGAATTTACATGAAATAGGTGAGCGGTGTGTTGAAGAACTCAAGCATTTCATTGCAGAGTATGACACCTCTAGTCAAGATTTTGGAGAGCCTTTTTAGAAAATTACTTGCTCAGGCAAAAATGTTTCTAGGGTTTTTTTGTTTCTTGTTTTTCCTGGATTGTGTAAATCCTTAATATATGGGTTTTTTGTGATGAAGAGAAATACTTTATGATAGTTGACCACATTTCCAATGTCAAGTAAACATCTAAAATAGTCTAAGATATTTTAATTAGAATTTTTAAAATCTACATGTAGAGCCTCCTAATTCATACTTCTCTTTTTCTCCCCAAAATTGATGGGTCAGTTAATTTTTCAAGCTTTGAAAAAGCAGTCCTGGAGAACAGCTCATGTTCTTTAGTTTTCTATAATATGTGATCGTTTGTTTTGGTCACACTAGTGTAATTTATTAGGTTAGGGATCATTCCACTAAAACATTTATAGTATTTTTGCATTTCATAGTCAGTGATCCCATGTGAAAATGTTAGAATTCTGAGTTTGATTTTATTGACTTGTTGCTTGCTTATTTTAGGCTTTGTAACTTTTGATATGTTCAAGTATACTATCCAAATAAACTGAATACTTTAGTATCTTACAGAATATTTGCTTTGAGATTAATTCTCATTGTGATAAAATAGAGTACTTAAATATCAAAAGGACCTCATAAAAAAATCACATTTTCCAAGTGAAAGAACTCAATGTTTTCTACTAAAATAATCCTGAAATTCCTAACCATTCTCGCGATATAGGAGTCTTGAACAATATCATCTATAAGACTAAGAGAAGGGTCAATTTGAAATAAAAGGTGAGAGCTCTTTTCAAATTGAGATTTCTTTAGAAACTTCTAATTGAAAGAGAAAATTTAGAGTATGAGGGAGTAGTGGAGTTTCATTTTTTCCCAGGCCTGTAATTTTAATCCCAAGAAAGGTCATTGACAATATATCCATAATCGAACCATTTACAGATTATGCCTTTGTTAATCTCTGTTTGAAGTCTTAACAAGATCTGTGATCTAATGCCCTTTTTAGGGGTCCTTAAAAGTATTCTTTAAAAAAACAAAGCAGAGTAGGCAGTAAGCCCAGCACAACTACCCCTCACCAAGCAGTCTATGTAAACAGTTCTTCATGAGTGAGCCATCCAAATCACGAGTTAGTTAAAAATCTAACTGGGACCATTAGGACATTCCACTCATTTCCTGATCCCTTCCAGCTGGCCAGTGGCATTTAGCCAAAATGTGTATTTCTGTGGCATTAGGAAACCTTAAAAATCATGCTTGTTATTACTATCCCGTTTCATTATCCACCCCCATCCTCTTTCCATTTCTATTATCTTTCACTTGAATTCTGGTGTTATCTTTAGTGGCCTATATTGATAATATCTAAGGAGCTACCCCAGAAGAGATAAAAGTTATATTAAAAATGGAAATAGCAGTACATCTATCTGGTGAATCCTATAATATGTATTATGCCATTGCACAAATGTTAAAAACTGCTTGAACACAACAATTATTTTCTTAAGTTTCCTAAATGAGGCCACCTTGAACTCTTATTTTTGCCATTTAGATATTGTACATAAGCTAAAACGAAACCTTAGGTGTCATCTCTGGTAGTCTAATTCCCTAATTATGGACAGTGATTTTATTTGTTACCCACTCTAGAAAGACTAAGAAAGTACTGATAACTGTTTCTTTCCCTACACTCTTGTTTTTCCTTTCTTTTTTTTTTTAAGATACAGAGTAGACACTCCAGTAGTGACCCCAGTGCACCCTGAAACTTCCATTACCATGTCTATTCTTTTGTTTTTTAATAATTTTTTTTTTTAGGATTTTATTTATTTATTTGACAGACAGAGATCACAAGCAGTCAGAGAGGCAGGCAGAGAGAGAGAGGAGGAAGCAGGCTCCCTGCCAAGCAGAGAGCCTGATATGCAGCTCTCCTGGGATCACAACCCGAGCTGAAGCCAAAGGCTTTAACCCACTGAGCCACTCAGGCACCCCTTTTGTAACTTTTTTTTCTCACTCTTGTTTTTCTTTTCCTTAAATATTCTGATTCCAGGATTCAATTCCTTTAGTCAAGATGCCACAAGTTTAAAAATAAAAGTTAAGATACTACCACCAAGGCAAAGGATTTGTTCATTTTGTTGAACTTCATGAAACTGGAAATTCATTCAACTAGAGCTTTTACTTACAGACTCATTTAAATGTAGGTCCAGCCAATAATTTCTTCTTCCCTTCCCCCAATTAACATTCAACACTTAGAGCTGTTTAAAGCTTGCCATCAGCATTATTCTGGTAGGCTTGTCAGTGTTAAAACTGTTTTTGACAGCTTTTTAAAGACAGATTTTAGGTAGTTGAATTCAGATGTGTACCAGATTGTGTATTTTGCAAAATGTTCTTGATTAAAGAAATTTGTTTGTAAATTATCCATTGTTTTTGAGTATGCCCAATTGATATGATAAAGTTTTGTCTTACCATAAAGCCTTGATGATCAATGGGGGAAAGTGCTATTGTGAAGCTTTTTGTGAATTTTAAAAGTGCAAAATAAAGCAACTAGGTTTAAATAATTGGATTGTCTTCTTTTTTTTTTTTTTCTCTTTAACAGGCTTAAAGTATTTTCCTGAAATGTAGATTTTTATTACTCTCTACTGCAAGATTCCTCAATGTTTAGTTCACCTACTCAGCTGCAGGATGGAAGCACTGAAAAACCATTAACTTTGGTGACTTTAAGATGTCTTGATATCTGAACAGGCAATTAAAAGAGATAAGATTGAGCACACAGAAGTGCTCAATAATTGTGTAATTATGAATCTAAGTTTCAGAAAATAGGATTAAATCCTACCTCTGTATAGTAACCTCTGGAGGAACCACATCTCTGTGACCTAATTCCTAGTACATGTTGGAATGTTGTAGGTACTTGTATTCGTTGACACGTCACAAAAGTAGTGACATTTGAACCCAAGGTCTTGGAGGACTAGGGCTTATTCAGGCAGAGAAGGGGACATAATAAAAGTCTAGGAAGAGGGGAATGGTATAGGGGAAGATACAGACCTGTGTGACTGAAGCTGGTTGGGAAAGATGCTGGGCAACAAATGTAGGAAAAGATAGGTTGGCAACAGAATGAATGATTCCGAATGCTTGTAGCTTTATCCTCTCTCCTTACTCAAGAATAACATTTGAAAATACTACCTTTGAAAATATTACCTTTGTATTTATTTTTGCCAAATATATTGATTTCTCACAGCCTTTCAGCCACTTACCAACTCGGAGCCAGTTTATAGACCCAGAACCTCTTCAAGAAAGGTTAAGCCGGCTGCCTTTCAAAAAGGACTCCACATGTACTGACCAAGTATTAGACGGTGGTTTCAGCTTCATTTCAGAGTCCCCTGGAAGGGATCCTAAACTCCAAAGAAGGCTGTAGCAGTTCTTTGGTGATCTTGTCATCTGTGAAGTATTCTTGGTGGACAGTATTCAGTGTGGAGGGCAGCCGGCCACCCAGGTGACTTTACAACTGTAACACTGCTCAGACTGGTGTCTGGGGCTCCTGTGAGTGGTGGCCACATGCTGCTGGCCAGACCAACGTTTGCGGGTGATGCACAGTACATTTACCACCTCCTTCCTGCCTGTTTTCTTAAGAGCTCTGATGTTACTCAATTCAGTGAAAAAAGAAAAAAAAAAGGTGGTGGAGGAAGGAATAGTCGACTAGTAACTAAGGCACTTAGCAGAATCTTTTCTCCTTTTTGTGGTAATGGAGTTGAAATTGAGTCACATGACTGCCTAATTAGGACAACATTTGCTATGTTCCCCCTTGCAGTTAGTTATGACCTAGTGGCTAAACCGAATCCTATGGAGTTTGAATGGTAGTACTCCTCTATTTCTGGGCTGGGACCCTGGACAGTGAATATGCTTCTTTGTGTTCTCTTTTCTCCCTCTCATGAAGTAGTAAGCCATAGCTACTCAGTCTTGATTTGTTGCAGAGCCACAAGATGGAAGCGACTTGGATCCCTGCATGGAGTATGGAGCTGTTATGTGACAGAGGAATAAATGTCCTCATTGTTTAAGCCACATTGCTGGTTTTTTTCCTAGCAGCTCACCTTTTGTTCAAATTAATGTAAATGGTATTTGAGGGTTGGCTTCACTGAAGTTCGCTCTCAGTAGGCTGTACCAGTCTTGCCTTCCCATTGTAGTAATTGATCTTGAGGTAATGGGGATTCTTTATATAAAAGGCTTTGCCAGTCCACTGAGTTAATTCCAAGCTGTATTTAAAATCTCACCTGATGACAAATATTAAAGTCTGATGCATGACTGTATGGCAGTAAAGGCAGCCTGATGACAAAGCACGTCTACTAAGAGGAAGTGTTTCTAGTGTTAGACCATTATCACTAACTGTATAAGGTTTTAAAGTTTTTTTTCACTGAGTGAAAAGGTAGAGGTTTATTGAAATCTGAACACTTGAGGACATATAAGATAAAAAGTAACCACAACATACACAGACATTTGCTGCAAGGGGACAGCTGAGATATGTATCCAGTACTTGGGCTACCACATTATTTCTGGCTGGAATACACAGATGATGAGGAGGAGACAGAGCTGCCCTGGCTACTGACCATACAACCTGCTGGTCAGTGCCTTCAGGAAAGTTCCTCTTGGCTCAGGGCCGAGTTCCTAGGGGCACCTGCTGGTACCCCTATTCTTGGTAGAGAGATGGAGACCCTACTGTCATTGGGAACAGCGACCATTCACTGAGTGGGTAAGGCTGGGCAAGCTACCTGGGGAAAGGGAGTAGATCAATGACCAGAAGTGTGACCATCATCCTCCAAGTGGTAAGACTCCCATCCTTTGTGATCATAAGCCTGAGAAAGACATACTGTCAACACCTTCCAGTGGGCCCAGCACCAGCCAGCTGGGTTCCTCTCTGGCACCAGATCCCAGGTACCCTTCTCTATCTATACTCTATGCTCACCTGGTGGGGAAGCCTTCTGAGGCCAGAAGAGGGTCAGCCTCCAGTGGATGGGAAAGTATGTATGTGTTGTATGTTGTGGGGGGCTCAGGGAGGGAAAGAAAATGCAGTCCAACAGAGCTGTAGCTTACTAGGCTAGAGTAACTGTTTTGTGCTCAAGCTTTTGATTTCCTCCCCCTCCTTTTCTAGATAGGACTAAACATCAGTGACCTGAGGGCTCCCACCAGCATGCCCTCCCACCACAGCCTGACGACCATAGTGGGTGGTAGTCTGTGAACACTGCAGGGCTCACTTGTTTGAGAGGTGAGCCTGTGTGAGAATTATGTTTTCTTTACCATATAGGAGTGGCCTGCCTCTCCACCCCCATCCCTGAGAGTCCAAGATGAAAGACAGTTTCCTCAGCATCTCCTCAACCCCTGGGATGGCTTGACCTCTGCAAGGCCTATGGCCTCCATGGCCTCCTTGTCCTGGGGTGGGAATGTTGAGTGAAGGAGGGGGGAGATCCTGCCCACACCTTAGTAAGCTGGGGCTAAGGGTACAGAACTAGCCCTGCTTTGGCAGAGATTTCCTATTTTAATCTTTGTATTCTGCTACTTCTGTAGAGTAGAATCTTACTGTATTATATTGGATGTAGGTTCAAATATATCAGGCTTAGTTTATCAAATACTTCATAAGATCCTGAAAAACACCATGTATTCAGTTATTTCACAACCTGAACAGGGTTAGAACCACCTTTGTAGTGTTTTTTGATTCATACTTTCACATATAATAAGCCAATGGAAATTGTATTCTCCTTTTACAGTCAAGAGCAGGAAAAGTTATTACTTGCCTAAGGTCATATAGCTGGAAGTGGCAGAGACAGAGTTTTACCCAAATCTTTCAACTCTAAAGTCAGTGTTCTTAGACCAAGTGAGAAGTTTGGTGGTCATTCATAAAACTAGGTTAAAATCCTGACTCCTGAACATACTGGCTGTTTGATGTATGTGCATGTAATTGAATGGGTAATATAGAAATAACTCTACCAAAAGCTTTAGAGAAAATTCAAAGCCTAGTTCAGTAGATTTTTCCTGTTTTAATTTTATCCTCCGTTGCTACTAGCCTCCATATTGGTTCCTAGGACTTCTGTTTTGGAGCTATTTTATGAAACACCTTGGAGATTCACCAGGGGTAGTTAGGATCCTAGCAAGCAGCAAATAGGGTTACAGCCCTTATGGCCATGGTGTAGCCTAGGACTTGGCTTTCCAGCTGCTGTATACCTGATGCCATGGTGGATTTGAGAAGAGCCATTTAAGTGGCCATTTAACTTGGTAATTCAACTCTCCCATTCTAGGAACTAAGATTAAACATAGTTAACACCTTTTCAGCTTTGCTTACATGTTTGGAAAGTCAAGAATAAGATTGCTACCAGTAGCACCCCTCTAAGATGTAGGAAAAAATCATATCCTTCTGGTAACTGGAGAAAAATAACATGAGGAAGGAAAGTATCTTGCCTTCAACATACTTTATGTAGTCTCCCAACGGTCTACTTTGATGAGGGCAAAAGCCAGTTTGAAGCATATGCACTGATAGGGATGTAACATCCTCAGACTTTCCCCCCATGATTTAGTTTAACCCATGCCCACTGAGAGTCCAAAGCATTAACAGAAAAATAAAAATAGACAAAAGCCCCAACCCTTTAAAAGTTCCCTATTCCCATGAGGTTTTAGCTCCCCCTTTGGAGGGATCATCCTTTTAGGAATCATTTACCAGCATACTGGTTGGTAATAGTATTTGGTAAATGAAAGAGTCAAAAAAGGGAAAAACACTTCAATGACTTTCTTGATGTATAAATTCAGTTTAGTCTTCACAGAATACTGAAACTAGAAGGAAACCTTTGAGAAGGTCTAGCAACTCTCATATTACAGAAGTAGAAATTGGGTCAGAGCACTTAGCCTGCTTGAGTTAATGAGAGAGGCAGGTCTCCTAACCCAGATCTCCTGAATCCTGGCATCCAGTGGGCTCGGCCCCACTCTGCAAGATTAGCTTTGTGGTGATGTGTATTAGATTAGTAACTGTCTTTTCCAGTGTCAATTGCTTGGTTCATTTATCTAGAAACACTAAAGCAAGTATTACCATTTAAGAGGACTGGTTTCATATTCTTAACGGTTGTTTGGAATCAGATGTTTGCAGGGAATGGGCTGCAAGTTATATTTAAAGTTGGCTCCACAAGACTTGTGCACACAGAGCAGTAAAGAAACATGCCACTCCCTTTGCAAAAAGAAAAGTTAAGGCTAAAATTGATCCCTGAGATAGGAATACTGGACCAACTAGCTGATTCTGTTCAGAAAGAATCAATCAGTTCTTGTCCTGTGACCAAGTCTATATATACCCAATGGTTTTTTTTTTTTTTTGACATTTTATTTATTTATTTGACAGAGATCACAAGTAGGCAGAGAGAGAGAAGGGGAAGCAGGCTCCCTGCTGAGCAGAGAGCCGGATGCGGGGCTTGAACCCAGGACCCCAAGATCATGACCTGAGCCGAAGGCAGAGACCCAACCAACTGAGCCACCCAGGTGCCCCTACCCAATGTTTTTGTTCCATATGTTCTTCCCTTTTTGTGAAAGGTACTATTAGACTTTTCTCCCCAGTGAAGTTTGATTCTGTGACCTCAGCAAAATGTGAGCTGAGAGGCACAAAATTCAGTTGCTCCTGCTCATTTCTCCTTGGCCTTGTTTACAGGCAAACTTCCGGGTAAACAGAAAACCCGCGTGATTGTATGGGAGCACGCCTCTCATTTTGGGGTCGCTCCTAAGCATGCCTAGCAATACACAATTTTCTCATTTGACTAATGAAAAGGATATTGACCATAATAGTGTCAATCAGCATTGTTCAGGCTCTTAGAATTTTTTCAATTTCAGTTTTTCTCTCTTGTGCATCAGAAAAGCTCACAAGTATTTCTGTAAACGGTAATTAATTGTGCCTCTCCTCATCAGCTCTGAGAGATAGGGGAATCACCTTCACACTCCAGAATATAGAACTCATGCCCTGGAGATGTGCTGACGGCAGGCTCACTTTGTTCGAAGTGTTTCAGAAATGTTTGAAACTAGTTGCTAGCATTTAAAAGCTAGATTTGCCAAAAGTTTAAATTGCTGGTTACTAAAAATGTGAAGGCAGGTCTAAGCAACACTTGTTCTCCTCTCCGTGGCAGTAGTCAAGCACCCATTAGAAAAGAGAAGCTCAAGAAACCGAAGTATACTCATGCTGTGTTAATAATACCTGTGCTAAAATCCTCCGGGTACTCGATACTTTGAGGACCCATCACCCAAGAACCAAGTGGGGCAGCAACGCATGCCATACCTGGAAAGCTAGCAGACTTGGGTGCCCGTTCCAATTTTACTGCTCTTCTAAAGGCGGCCCACGATTTGGATCTAAAGTAAGAGCGTTAGACAGCAAATGATACCTCCTTTTCCTTCTGGTGCTTTTTATTTAACTCAAGAAACTAGAAGGCAGAGCATAAAGTATATCGCAAATGCATACAGAAAATGAATCATGTTCTTTTAGTGAGGGCTGAAGGGGGTCCCGTTGACATTTTATCTGTGCCCCTTCATTGGCCGTAAGCAAAACGTTCTCCAGTTTGCTCTCAAGTGCAGCAAATGTACCAAATAGGACTCTGCCTCACACGTGTAGAGGTTAGCAACTGCGTTTTAACATTGGATATTTATCTTGGGACCCCGTCAGATACTTTGCACTCTTGTTAATAACTATATCTATGAATAACTTTCAGTAACTACATGCTTAGTTTTCTCGCCTAATTCTTGACAGAACTGCAAGGCAGTGGTTTCTCTTCTCTTGCAGCTAGTCCTTGTCTTTCCTACTGAGATTGAGAAGCTTTAAAGGTCCCGTTATTACTGTGAGTAAATATTTCTGCATTTCCCTAAGCATTTAGCAATCTATAGGACCCTTACATAAGGAAACGAAAAAATGAATAGGGAGATTGTTGCCAGAAGCAAAAGGAACTGATCTTTTGACAGTGACTTGACAACTACCAAGGACAGTGACTTCAGCTTCCACCAACATTTCTCCAGGCTATGTATTACTGTTTATGATTCATCTTTTGTAAGCAGCATATCATTGCAGTCTTTCCAAAAGGATGCCCACCGTTTGCAGCATGGATTCTGAAAAGCTGAGAGATATTCAAAAGGGAGATATTTGCTAATATGTTCTGTGAGATTGCGGTGGAACAAGCACTCTCTACCTTGTTAGTGTAAAAATTAGATTACTTTTGGAGGAGAATTGGTGATATCTGTC
The DNA here is from genome assembly GCF_022355385.1 of Mustela nigripes. Taxonomy (NCBI): domain Eukaryota; kingdom Metazoa; phylum Chordata; class Mammalia; order Carnivora; family Mustelidae; genus Mustela; species Mustela nigripes. The sequence goes on from NC_081562.1 coordinate 78,250,095, forward strand.
CAAATTTTAAATATATAACTTCTGTCCCAGGAATGCTGCTGCTCAGAATTTATGTGCAGATGCGTCAATGCAGGATAAGGTATCTATGAGGAATTCAAGTCCCTCACTAAGGGACTGGGTAAGTCATTTATGGCGTATTATACCATCATTGAAAGAATGAGGTAGACCTATTTGTGCTAATGTGGAATGTCCACATATAAAGTGAAAAAAGCATGGATGGTTTGCTACCACTTTTAAAAAGATATTTACATAAATATGCTTTGAACATCTGAAGGACACACTAGAAATAACTAATAGTGGTTACTTCCGGGAAGGGACCTGAGGGACAGGGGATGAAGAGTGGAAAGGAGATACTCTGCTATCTTTCGAGTTGTTCTGTTATTTTGTTTTTACCAGGTACATGCATTTCCTTTTCACTGCTGATACATTTCTCAAAATGAACCAGACCAGGGAAATTGTAGAGTTGTTGAGTAGGCATGCTGTCACCTGTTGCGTGCTTCTGAAGGAGCTCTGTCTAGCCCAGCTACAAAGCCTTGCCCTATCTAGGGATGGGTGTAGAGGATGCTGGTCTAGCAACTGGATTCATGTCCTCTTTCCCCAAGGCCTAACATAGCTTTTCGCCGTTCGACTAAATAATGGACAAGTTTGCCTCTGTGCCTCAAGTCCTATTTCCCACCTATTAGTAGGGGCAAAAGATTATTGCGGGGATCAAATGTGGCCTGTTAACGGTAGAAGAATGGCAAAATAAATCATGCCGAAACAGACGAGCAAAATGGAAGTTACCTGGATATGTTTGCAAACATCTGTGTTCAGAAAGGTAGTTTGTTATTTATTAAGCATTTATTTAATACCTTCCTAAAGGTCCAAGATAACACTAGGACCTTGGGACTAAAACATATGTGCAAGTATGGCCCATAACAAAATTATCAGTTCATTAGTTCAACTGCAAGATAATTTGCCCTCAAGACAGAACCTCATAAACTTGAAGCAGTCAGTTGGCACAGCATCCTCTGAAGGAAACACATAACCCAAAGGCCCAGTTTTCAAAATTTCTGTTCAAGACCAACAAATTAGCTAGAAGGGAAGGGTAAAAAGGAATAGCCTCTCTTCAAATGATCAATCTACAAAATCCTCTGCCCTATACAGCAGATCCTTTAAGTTTTGGTCTCTTCTCTTCCCAGGAAATAATCACCACTCTGTTGAAAATGGGAAAGGCACCCCCTACCATGCCCAAAAGGGAAAAAAACATTCACCCAAACAACTTCTACTTGTTTTTACCATATATTCCAGGGATATGTATGGGTTTGTTTTTACATTTATACAGTTTACATTGCTTGACCCATAAATAGCACTCGTAAGATTAATAGGGCCATAGTTTTAAAGAGTATTTACATAGCCCCACCATGCATACAGAGCCTTTTTAATATTGAAAAATCAAAAAATTTGAACTTTCCATCACTAGGCAATATAAATTTGACCATCTAAGCTTATAAACCCTGACTAAAATACAAGCAATCATTTCATCCATAAATGCTGTTTCTGGTTCCCCAACAAATCTAGCACTGCAGTGTAACAAATGTCTTGCAATTCAGGGATATAAAAATATCAGCTTTAAAATCTGAACTGTACATATGTACATTAATATTTGCACCGTTAAATTAGGAATACACTTAAGTCTATGAAATACTACATTATAAATAGCAATGTCTTTTTCAATCTGTAGCTGGAGCAAATACAATGCAATGTTTACCTGGCTAATTGAAAGGGGACAAGGTGGTCTTGTACGATGGGATGCACAGTATTGTGTGGGTCAGTGTGACTACGTGCATGCCGCACAACAAGACAGACTGATCAGGACCTGGGCCAACCTGGTGTAGACCAATGACAAACACTACCGCTTTACAAAGGTGGCGGAAGTTCTCCATTGTCTGAAATCAACACCCCCATCCAATCACCTCGGGACAGTATCTGGAGGATTCTCTTGAGGACTGGAGACCAAAGCCGCTACATAGAACTGGAATGCACCTGACAGGCACAAGATGTCACATCAACCTGGCACCATCCAAGAAGGGCAAACTGGAGAAATCACACCTTCCAAATGTTAATCTGACACTGTAACAGCAGCAGGAGTCTCATTTACATGGGCAAAGCACTTTAAACTATTTTAGCAACTTTCCTATGGAAGAAAAAGATATGATTCCAGATGGCTAATGGCAAAGTTTAAACATGATCTCCACAGCTTACTAGGTTAAGAAATAATACAGTTTTTGCCCTTGTGTCCCTTTTTCTTCTTGGATTTAGTTGTCCTCTGACCAAACTGAGGAGTAGGGAGTGCAGAAGTCGGGCTCGAAAGGTCATCTGTATAGTAGGCATATCTCTGGGGCCGGGGTTGAGGAATTGGTTGTCCAAGAAAATACCCTTCTTCTTCTGAGTCGGAGGAGGAGGAGGTGGAGGAACACCAGGAATCATCGTCCTCACCGTAGAGTCCCAGAAACCTGGGCAGTCCCGGGTTCTGCAGCGCATAATCGGACGTGGCGTGGGCATACTGTCCGTACAGATCAGCATTCTGGATGTACGCTTGAATCTCCCGGGCACTTTTATTCTGTATAAATTTCTCGTAATTATCAGGGGTGTAAAGTCGCAGTCTGTCCTTGGGAGAATATTTTCGTTCCGTAACAAGATTCAGAGCATTGTCAGAGCGGGACTTCCTACTTCTCCTGCGGCGATGGTGATGAGACCTGGATCCCCTCTCTTCGAAATGGTAGACCCGTCTTCGAGTCCTCTCGCTCATTGGAGGCTGCCGGATTTCGATGTTGTCATAGTTTCCGTTGTCGATGACATCATCCGAAAACTTGACCTGCTGTGGTCTGGACTGAGACTTGGATCTTCGAAGCACTGGCAGATGGACCGGTTTCTCCTCAGGCATGATTTTTTCTGTACACAACTCTGAACTTAGACTCTTTAAGGACTCCGCACTCCTGTGCAACATGGAGGAGTTTAAAGTCCCCATATTGCTCATTTTCTCACAATCCTCTGCCTCCATCTCCTCAAAGTTTTGCAGAGAATACAATGAGGGTCTCGGCTTGCTTTCTCCATCCACGGACGCCCCTAGGAGAAAAGCCGAGACAATTATTACAAATAAGCCACTTGAAGCATTTCAAAGAAAATTCTCCCAAATTTCAATATCTGACTAACACCCACAGGTAAGACTGACATGCATATATACGTAACTGAGGTGGTCAGACTTCTGTTGGTACAAGGGGCACAGCCTCTTACAAGCCCAGCTCTTTTGGAGCCAGACGATAGTTGCAGCTCCTGTCATTTGCAGCACAAATTTCAAAGCTTCATAGAAGTCTCATTAGTTTATATAGAACATGACATGTAGAAGCTTCTGCCTCTTAATACATGAAAACCAGACTACTTCACCTGAACATCTCTCAAAGCAATCTTTCCCTTTGCCTCCACAGGGCCACACCGTTATGGTCCTTCTATACCTAGGTGAGAGGTCAGCACACCAGCGCCAGGACCGTATTTGGCTCACAACCTATTTGGGGATAAAGTCTCATGGGAACACAGCCACACCTATTCTCTTATGCATCATCGGCCACTGCTTTCTGCAGAGCTGAGTGGCTGCAGCAGAGACCGTGCGCTCCAACAAGTACTGTCTAGCCCTTTACCAGAAGTCGGCCGGCCCTGCACCTGGACCATCACATCCAGCCTTTCCCCTTCACCTCTACGAACTATGCTACTTTCAGATTAATCTGACTTGAAGAAAGCTTTTCTCAAAATGGATAATGCTCTTTTTTTTTTTTTAAACAATGCCCAGGCAAGTTAAATGAATATTGTTCAGCCGGCAATAAGGGACTCGGGCATGGTGCAGACTACTGTCCACTGGAGACCACGTAACTTTCTACTTTCTAGAGGGAGCCTATTTCTCAGCCTGTTATTGGCAAGGAATGTTTATCCCTAACACTTTGTGTACCAAATGATGTCTGCTTTTGATACTACGTGTTAAAATACCTTCCACAGGGCCTGGCAAACAGGATATGCTGAGTGTCGTCCGACCCACATTCCTCAACTCCCCTTTGTTGTAGGCCTCATCTTTGACAAGTCAACGGAAACCAGGAATGTAGCTCCCTTCTCCCTCCTTGCCAGGGTTAGGCCTGGCAAGGGGCAGCCACCAAAGCCTTTGCTGTATTACAGTATCATAACCTTCATGAGAAGACCGAAGTCGTTAGCTTGACTATAAAATGAGCCAAAGCCTTTGCTAGCCATGGGCCAGTGATAGTTTTGTATCCAAAGACTTAATGCAAATGTGACACTCAGGAAGGTGGGTTCTAGGCTCAGTCTTGCCTTTAAAAACACATGTCAAGGGGCGCCTGGGTGGCTCAGTGGGTTAAAGCCTCTGCCTTTGGCTCAGGTCATGATCCCAGGGTCTTGGCATCAAGCCCTGCATCAGGCTCTCTGCTCTGCAGGGAGCCTGCTTCCCTTCCCCTCTCTCTGCCTACCTGTGATCTCTGTCAAATAAATAAATAAAATCTTTTAAAAAAATAAAAACACATGTCAATTTAGGCATTTAGCCTCCTGATAATTCAAGTTTCTTCATTTATAAAACTCAATAAGTAATATCCACTCTCCATAGCTCAGGATCATTGTTAAGGGTAAAATGTAGATAACTGATATGAATATGCTTTGGAAACAAAGTGAAGTTCTTTTATAATCTGGGTAAAAAAACCATTCAGCTCTTTTGAGCTATCTGTTGTCACAGGGCAATTCAGGAAAATATAAAAGATACTAGGAGCTTATAAAGGACACAGGCTGGTTTTAGAATCTTGAAATTCATATAGCACAATCCAAAGAGTACAGAATCTTTCAGACAAGATGCAGACTCCATTAACCAAATAAATCCATTTCCTCCTGTTTAAAATATGGACAATACCTATACAAAAAGCTTATGTTAAAATGTCTACAGATGCACACACGTATGCACATGTTTGTTTTGTTAGTGTTCTGCATTTAAGGTAAACTTCCTCCTTCCCTTGGTCTGCAGTTTTAAATAACATAGTTCCTACTGCTGGACCATAGTTTGCTGAATAAATTGTTTAGTGGTTCTTTTTTCCAAATACCCATAATCCCTAGATTACATACCTGTGATATTAGATAAAGCCAAAGAATCCATAGAATCTCGAACGCTTTGCTCTGGTTTCAAGTCTGACAAACACTCCAGGGAATCTTCATACCACTGTGTTTGCTCATGGTTATAGCCTGCAGCCGCGTGGTCCAGATCTAACTCCTGGAGCCTTCTGCTGCTTGCAGGGCCTGGGTGGCTGCCGTAAGCAGAATCACCCAGTCCATCCTGTGACTGTGCCCAGTACATATCAGATTGGTATTTTTTACTTGCGAGGCTCTGGTTATTTTGCTTTAACTCGGTCTTGGTTTTAACCATGTTATCAGATATCCAATGCTCGCTGGCTCGAATATCTATCTCATTGGGCTGCTGCTGAAAGAGACTTTTATCACCAAACTTGAGGAGGAGCTGCGTCATGTAATCTTCATGCTCAGCCCATTCTTCAGGGTCTTCTGGGGTTTCATGGTCCACTCTACCTTTCCAGAATTCTTCATTGACAAAACTTGCTCCCTGCCTGGAGAGACTCAGGTCATCCAACTTCCGAGAAAGGGTGTCCTCCGCATTGCCTGACAGGCCAGGAAACTTGTAGTTCAGAGCGGGGGACAAGAGAAGGGACTGTCTACACTGATCGGCTGACCGACTGCTTTTGCCCATCCGGACACTTCTTCTGGAGTCTCTAGACCGAGCGGACTGAAACGCAGAGTCAGAAGAATCAGAGGCGTGGACATCTTCACCAAGGCTGCATGTTTTCGAGCAGTAAATCTGGCCTTGTTTGGGAAGGAAGGGACATCCCAACAAAGAAGCTTTGCACTGGGCGCAAGAGAAGCAAGCTTCTGTGGCGTGCCAGTGCTGCCCGTCATAGGTCATCTGGGCGTGGTCCACCCCTGTTTTGGGAAGGGACAGAGGAGGAGATTACAGTGTGATCTCTAGTTAGAGGAGGAAGGAATGGGCAGGACTGTTTGTATGAGGGAACTCGAAGGGGGATGGGAATGTTCTGTATCTGAAAGGGTTGTGGCACAGTTAATTCTTACTATGTGCAAATTGCTTATTTTTGAATTGCCTATTTGCTAAGATTTATTTGTAACACCGAAATCAACACTTGCAGGGCTTTCAAGGAATTTGTAGGCACATGCAGAACGACAAAAAATTGGAGCCAGCTGAGAAGCATGTTCTCAGCTAGGTCAAAGCAACGTCTTGTCTTTTGTCTCAGCTCTTTAAACAACTGACATAGCCTGGGTCTGTTTTCTCTTTCTTCTAGTTTCTATTATCGTGTTTTCTTCACATGTTTCTGCTTTTTGTTAATTCTCCTGTTGAAAATGGCCCCCAGGCATAGTGCTGGATAGTGTTCCTAAGCCCAAGAAAGCTGGGCTGTGTCTTCCAGAGAATATGTGTGTCCTAGAGAAGCTTCATTCAGGCATGAGCTACGGTGCTACTGGCTGGGAAGTCAGTTTGAATGAATCAACGTATATTAAATAAGATGCCTTCAAACAAAAACATACATTAAAAACAAGATTATATATTGATCAGCTGATGAAAATGTGACCAGAGGCTTGTAGGAACCCAACCCTGTATTTCTCCCAGGAACAATGGTTCTGTACTCAATAATTCAGGCAACTTTATAGAACACAACTATTACAAATACTGAGAACTGACTATATATCCATTTGTCAAAATGCAACAAACCAAAAGAGCTATTACGATCTGTACATTTCACTGTATATAAGTTATAGTAAAAAAAAAAAAAAAAAAAAAGGACTAGCCATTTGCAGACAGACTGCTGGGCATGTGACCGGGCAGGTAGGCTGGCTATGCACTCACCGATATGCTCCCCACAGGCCTCACAGTACTCCGCATACAGAGACTCGAAGCAGCCGCAGCAGAACGGGCGTCCGTCCTTCATTATGTACCTCTGTCCTCCCAGGACGGTCTCGCACTCAAGGCAGCAGAAGTGTTTCATGTGCCAGTGGCGACCCTCGGCTTCTGTGCACTCATCAGCAAAAATTATCTTTAAAAAGAAACAGGAAGGAAGAAAACCTTATTAGCAAGCTATTCTAACTGTTATGTTTTCTGGGCAACTGACAGACGACAGCTCTTCAAAAAGTCACTTAGCTAACCTTGTTTCTTACAGCTTCAAGCATAAATCTAACTCAATTTAGATACAAAGCAAGAGCAGAAATTAAAAATGATGAAAAAGAGAAACTTAGTGACTGCTTAAACTAACAAACATTGATTTCTACACTAGGTAGAATTCATTTGGTCATATTTTTGCCCTCCAATCACACTTCGATGGCATAATCTTGCAAAGAATATGTTAGCATTGAAATAATTTAGTGTTCTGTATTTTAATAGAAAACTCATTTAAAAAGTCTGTAGAATCACCAGTTACAGCTATCCAGATGCTGCATTATGTGAACAGCACTTGTAGATAATGCTTCATTCGACCTGATGGTCATCTCCAGATTAGAGACTATTTTCTTTAATTTTGGTTTCAAAAAAATTGAAGATTTGAGAGAGTGAGAGAGAGCACAAGCATGGGGTGGGGGGTCGGGGGTCAGGTGGGAGAGTCTTAAGCAAACTCCACAGGGACCCGATGTAGGGATTGATCTCATGACCCTGACCACCATGGCCTGAGCTGAAACCAAAAGTCAGATGCTTAACTGAGCCACCCAGGTGCCCCTCAAAAACATTTCAGATAGCACAGTACTAAAAAAAAAAAAAAAAAAAAAAACTTAAAAAAATAAATGTATAAAAGTAAACACTAAAAGTTTACAGTCACTGATTAAAGGAGACTGAGGAGAGAATGCAATGAGGTACCTAAGATTGGATCTTGGGCTAGAAAAGAGACATTAGCAGAGAAACTGGAAATCTAAAGTCTGAAGTGTAGTTAATGGTATTAGACCAATGTTAATTTCTTAGTTTTGATGCATACATCATCATGTTAACAGTAGGGAAAGCTGAAGGGAGGGTCTACAGAACTCTGTCATCTCTCCAACTCTTCCATAAATCTAAAATTACTTTAAAATAAAAAGCTTAAAAACAAAATTCCTTTCACACCACCACCCCTTTCTACATGCCAGGGGTAACCACTGTTAAGTCAGTGTATGTCTTTCCATACTATTTCTGTGTGTATACAGATATGTACAGAATCTATTTCTCCATTTAACAAAAAGAAGATTATCTACCACACACTCTACTTGCAACTTATTTTTCTCCTCTCACAATCCATCAAGGACATCCTACTTATCAATGCTCAAAGACACCCGCTGCCTTCTCTTTATTAGCTACATATTATTCCATTATATGAATACATAAGGTTATCTTAAAAATAAACAGCAAAAGCAGGACATATTTTGCTTAGATGTGAACAGTGGAATGTTGGCTTACTAAAAGCTCATTTTTTCCAGTGTTAAGGGATAAACTTTTTTTTTTTTTTTACCTCATCACATGCTGAACACCGTGGTTTGAGCAGTTCAGCATGGTGCCTGCCACAGTGAATTTTTCCATCCTGGTAAAAATAGATGAGGTCGACCAGCAGCTCGTTACAGGTGAAGCAGACAAAACAGGAAGGGTGCCAGCACACTCCAGGGCCCGCGCGAGAGGCAAACACTGCAATTTCACCTCCGTTTATCTTCAACCCACACTAAAAACAAAAGGAGTTGGAATTGGGATGATCCTTCTTTGATGACTGGATTCTCAGCCTTTCCCACTTGACACTAAATCCCATTTTGTCAAGAAAGCTTTTATTTTTGCCCCCTCCTGTTGGTGATTAAATAGCTCTTTAATGCTGGATTATTTCTGATTCTCAGCTGGAACGAACATGCCTCAGATACATCTGCCACACTAGACTGTTTCGAGGAATGTTTTCACCCAACTTCCATTAAGTCGTTTTTCTGAGCCAGCCTCTCACAGGATACATTCCCTGCTCTGAGCCAGTGCCCATCTGAAGGTCTTCATTAGGCTTCTGTAGTTCTGAACGCTAGGTTTGCCCCTGTACCTCCCTCCATGCGGAGATCCTAGGAAGGCAGGATGTCACCTGATGTTTACGTAAGGCCAGAGAGACTCCCCCCGTCACGTATACACAGCAGCGTAGAATTATAAACATGAACATCCACTTAATAAAAAGCTAGGCTGCCTTTTATTTTGGGGAGGCTTTGGGGGCCCATGCCTGTGCTAGCCCTGTCACCTACCCCAAGCTCACTCTGTCCACATCACTCCCACGCACGCCTCATCCCAGGAGGGCTACCTGCTCACACACGGCATGCATCACTGCTCTGGACAAAAGCTTGATCGTTCCTCTTCCAAGTGCTTCTTTCTTCCGTTGAGCACTGAACACCTGCAGTTCTTTCTTCTCCTCCTCGCTCAGAGACTGGCAATACCGCACCTTCGGAGACAGGAAAACAAGCCCCACACTGGAGCGCACGGTCCCCCTCGCCAATTCATTTCCAGAGTTCGAGTTTCAGGAAAAAGCAAGTTGAACTGCCGTGTCCCGTGAATCCCCGATTTAAAAATGGTACCATACCTTTACAAGGACACCCAATCTTGCTGCTCTCTAGCAAAAGGGGAAGTACAATTTGAAGGAACTAGCTTTTAAAAAAACAGGCAATGTTTAAATTTTTATCAGAGACACTTAAGAAAAAAAAAAAAAAAGTAAGACATTAACCTTTCTACAAAAGTTTTAAACTTATTACTTGCCACACACACTCCACATTCTACAGGAGCCCAACTGCAGGCCTGGACTATCAGAAAGCCAGGACTCTGGATGAAAGGGCAGGGAAATCCCAAGAATTTGTAGGCTCCTGATAAGTGGTGGGTGGCGGCAAACACTATAAAAACCAACTTGTTGTTAAGTTTATTGCACTGACACTCTTTTCTCTCTTAAAGAATGGAAAGCTGTAGCCTGAGGCCAAATTTTAACTGAAGAAAGGCCAAAGAGCCCTAGCCAATGAGGACACAGAGTTTATGAGAGGCATCTCAATGTTTAGGGTGTATTTTTTTTTTTTTTAAATTAGCCTTCTTCCTGTCATTTTACCTCATTATCATGTGGTGGCAACTGATACAAAAGCTGTTTAATTCGATGTTTCTCTCCAGGACTGTTAACATAAGGAACCTTTTCCTCTGGTAAACACGCAAAATAGAGCTGGATCTGAGGAAGAGATGGAAAGAAAGACATCAGCATACAGGAAGGGAACATCTTAGTTTATATTCCATCTTTAAAAGTTACCTTTCCCTTCAGCTACAGGGCTTGGCCTCTTATAGCTAATGAGAAGACCAGCTGAGCCAACGCAGCAGAGCTGCAAGCCTTCGAACTGCCAGCCCCCAGCTGCTAAATTGCTCTTCAGGAATGTAATTTGTAGTGACAATTAGGAGCATCATAAATGATGCACCATAAAATGTGCACAGTTAATGCTACTATTCCTCAGCCAGTCTCCCAAGGGTCAGCCAAGAAACAGTGCAGGGGAATGCCGCCGATGACCACACAGGCTGTGTGACACTGTCCCCAACCCAGCCACTCCACAAGCACGCTGCATCTGCTCTCTGAATGTTACGCGTTACAAAGACAAAAGCTGGTTTGTTAAACTTTGTCAACTCTCCCTTATCAGGTTCTCCCAAGCATCAGCTTTCTTTGCTTCCCTGGGTGTTATTTTCTAAATACCTGAAGTCCATTTCCCTACGGAAACTGGAGGGGAGCCACACTGAGCTGTACTTGGGTCACTCTGAGAGGAGGACTCAATTTTTGTTTGGGGTTTTTATTTTCTGTTGTATTTAAGGAATTAAGTATTAATTCCTTAAGGGATATTAAGGAATATCCCTTCGCTGAGTAGCGCAGAGTATACTGCAGCACTGAGAAAGAATGAAAGCTAGCTGAGGGAAAAGGGAAGCGGAGATCGGGGAATCGGGGGCCTGTCCACCTCAGGATCTTAGTATCACACAAAACCTCCCCGACCCAAAGCTGGAAGAGGGGGTTTTCTCCTAGTGAGCAGTTTGCCAAAATATGGCTCTCCTAACCCGGGGGCCAGCCCGCTGCCCTCTCTCCCCATTGCATCGGCCACAGAAGCCTTTCCAGCTAGAAGGACCCACGGAGCAGCAGCTACATCGGCACGGGGCAGGCCCAGCGTGAATCAGGAGCCCCTATTCTCAGAAGAGTTCCTCACCATAAGTCAGGAGCAACCACACACCCAACCTGCACCTGTTACTTCAAAACTATGGCTTCACCCTTATAAGAGTATCTGTCACCATCAGTGCTTAATAAGCTCATCATTATAAGGCTAAGGGGGGGGGGGGAATATGCATACACTTAAAAAAATGTGTCACCACAGTGTGAAGTGGCGAGGGGAGGGGGCAGCTAATTTTGGGCATTGTCTGTACTGTTATTTTATGTGTCAGGTTATCAAAGATCCAATGTCTAAGCAGTAATACTTCAGATGGTTTCTTACAGCTATTTCTTCTGTTCCAAAGCAAAAGCGTTGCTGAGAACATGGAAATGTTCCTCTTTCATTACCTTTCTGTTGTTACTATTTTTTCAAAGGTTAAGTTCCTCTCACTCTCCGAATACACATGTCAGACAGCCACATAACAAATGCATGACCAGAGCTCTGGATGTCATTCATGAGCAAAAATAGCATAACTGGAGGGCTTCTGGATTCAGGAGTCCAAAGGACTGAAAACTTTCATCAAGAAATTAAGGATGATGGGGCGCCTGGGTGGCTCAGGGGGTTAAGGCCTCTGACTTCGGCTTAGGTCACGATCCCAGGGTTCTGGGATCGAGCCCCGCATCGGGCTCTCTGCTCAGCGGGGAGCCTGCTTCCTCTTCTCTCTCTGCCTGCCTCACTGCCTACCTGTGATCTCTGTCTGTCAAATAAATAAATAAAATCTTAAAAAAAAAAAAAAAAGAAATTAAGGATGACCTTAAAAGGCAAAAATTTATACTATCCAAAGAGTAAGTAAGGACTGAGAAGGGTAGGGTGTCAGTGTGGTAGTAATGGTATATATATATATGTATATATATATATATTTTTTTTTAAAAGCAATTCTTAAAAGTCTTATATCCCCTTGGAAAACAGAACACACAGGATGAGCAGTTCCCACCTGCTCTGGTCTGAGGCCTGGGGGCACCCAGGCATACTCCTCCAACGCGCAGCCAGAGTCATCGTCCGACGTGGAGCTCCTCTGACACCCAAAGGCGAGTTTGCTCATTTTGGGCTCCATCTCCAAAGGCATAAGAATCAAGTGAAGAGGCCGGTTTCTCAGTCACAGGACATCAAACAATGGCTGCTGTGGACACACAAGAAAAAACAAATTAAAACCCAAAGGCACTATTCTTACCCTCCAAGAACTTTTACTGAATGTTGTTTAAACACAGCTGGGCCTAGAGAAAGTAACCGATTACTGGTGTCATCACCCTCACAACTCTCAGGCCCACGGAACCTTAAAATCTAGGGCCACAATTTAAGGGGCACCTGGGTGGCTCAGTAATTAAGCTTCTGCCTTCTGCTCAGGCCATGATCTCAGGGCCCTGGGATCGAGTCCTGCATGGGGCTCTCTGCTCAGCAGGGAGCCTGCTTACCCCCTCTCTTTGTCTGCCTCTCTGCCTACTTGTGATCTCTGTCTGTCAAATAAATAAATAAATAATCCTAAAAAAAAAAAAAATCTAGGGCCACAATTTGGAAACAGCCCCCTTCACGACTCAGCATTTCAGAAAATGCTCCCCAAACTAGCGTAGTTCCAGTTGCCTTTAAAAAATGCTCCTCTAACACACTATTCATTAGAAAGGTTCTCAAGAAATCAGCTTTGCTGACTGTCTAACTTTCCCACAAATGAAATCCTTGTGAAGTCCTAGGAGTCAAAGAAAGAAGTGTGAGGGCCTGCACCTCCCCCTGCCTCGCCCGCGCTGTGGGCCATGAAAAATGGCTCCAGAGAACGCCACCCCACTTGCCAGGTTTCTAGTAAGTGTTCTCAAGAGGCACCACTCCGTGTGCAGAATGGGTCCATGGGGGCAGACCGCTTGGGTTTCCGGGTTCTGATCAAGTTTCAAGAGACAGCAAAGTGAGTTTACTCAATGAGTGGAAAGAGCAGTTAAATCCTTCTATAGTACGTTCAATCCAAAGCCTTCACTATCAATGGGCTAGAGTCAGCCAAATAGTTCATTAATGAGTTCCTTCAACAGAAGTACTGAATCCAAGCACAAGGCAAAAATAAAATCCAGTGAGGTGCCCATTAGTGTTGAACTGCATTACTACCAGGCACTCACTGAAAAGTTACACTGTACCTACTATGTGTGTGACATGCTAGCAGCCAGCTCGTGGGCAATGTAAATCTAGTTCTGGAGGAACAGTCTTCCTCAGAGGGAAGGGCTGTAAAAGGTGTCAACACAATTGTCCCTGCCCGAGAGCCCAGGAACTGTGTTAGCAGCACTGAAGTTCCTTGTTAAGTGTCTTCTGATTCTTAACATCCTCCCTCATCCCAAGGCACCAAGGAAAAAAAGACACAAGACTTTCAGAATCAGCTTTCAGAACGCAACTTTATACCTGCTCCTTTCCCCTCACGAGAAAAAGTATACATGATTAGTTTGACCCCGGTTTGAAGAAAACAAGGCTGCAGGAAGTGCAGTGACTTGCCCAAGGTCACACAGCTAAAAGCCAGAGTGCAGTCTAACTCCTCAGACTTCCAAAAGTTGTTCTGCCTTAAAAAATTCTCTCGCCTGCCGAAACAAGTAGGAAAGGCAGTGAAGCCTGAGACCAAGCCCTTTTTCATCTACTATGTCAAACGCAACTCTACTTACAGTACCAGAATGTGTTACCTATCACAACCTGATTATTAAAACATATGCTTCCCCTTTTATAAGTTAAAGGACGTAAGAAATTAAACTTGTAATAGTCAACAAATGGAAGGCCAAACACCCAATGCCCACAATCTTTAGTAGAAGAAGGAGCGATGTCACACAGTCGTTAGATATGATTCCAACGAAAGATTTAACTCCTTCATGCTGAACAAAAAGTAAAGATGACCTCATTGCCTCCACTATCACTGGGAGGTTATGACCTTTTAAATAAGTCGTCATTTCACACAGGTGCAATTCATTCCCATCTTGACTTAAGAAAGGCTCTCTAAACTAAGGCACATTCCTTAGTCCTCAGTAAAAAGGGATGTGTTAATGAAAGTCAGAAAATTTCTTGGATCTAGTCTTTCCCTTTTGTTTTAGAAAAAGCAACTCCCACATGTCAAGAGAAGAGAACTAGAGTTTAAGAACTTAATTAGTAACCCAAAAACCCCACCAGGAGAGAAGGAGGGCCGGACTTCAATGTAATTTTAACCTGAATCTTGAAATATGTTCATTTGGTCCTTGCCAAACCTGGCTGAGGAAGGAGACACTACAGTACCTGCTCTGCAGAAACTTACGAAGAACATAGATTTTAAGATTTTTTTTTTATTTTTTTATTTATTTCACAGACTGAGATCACAAGTAGGCAGAGAGAGAGAGAGAGAGAGAGAAGAGGCTCCCTGCTGAGCAGAGAGCCCGACGCGGGGCTTGATCCCAGGACCCTGAGATCATGACCTGAGCCGAAGGCCTTAACCCACTGAGCCACCCAGGTGCCCCACGAAGAGCATAGATTTTAAATAGAACCTAAAAATTAAATGTCACCATATTATAAAACAAGAAAAAACATAAATTAAGACAAATCATGGATTTTCCAAACTAGCACAAAGATGCAGATTACCAAAGATCTGAATCCCTTTTACAGCTGTATTCCTTAGTTGTATTCCTTGATTAGCCTTTTGCAAAAAAAAAAAAAAGTACAATTACTCTCCTAATTAAGGTAAATCAACATGAGCACTAGATGACACAGTCTACCTCCTCCCAATCACCTAGAGGGGCTGGCCACGCCTTGAGCCTGCCCTCCCCATATTCATCCCAGCCTCTCCACAGTCTACACGGAGAACTGCTGTCCACTAACAACATGAAGGGTCCAACTGGAGGAACATGAGAGACGAAGTCCTTGTTATCCCAGACAAGGTTTCTGGTTTCATCTGTTGGTACTCTGACAGCTACCTTACTCCTCTGTGCCGGCCTGGCACGATTTGTGTTCTGATGTTTAATCCCCATATCAAGCAGCCCGAAGAGGGTGTATCTTGATTCATAGAGGGGGGAAACTGAGCCCACAACGATCTGCCACAGGACAACTGTCTGAAGGTCAGTTACCCATCGCTGCCTCCTAGAGGTGGATCCCGATAGGACAAGTTCCCTTTTTTGCCACCATCTTAGCCGTGCGCCTGAGCCACAGCCGTGACACAGGACGGACCGTGGGGGGACAGGCCGCATGGCCCAGCGCAGGCAAAGTGAGCACACAGGCAAGAAGGATTATAAAAATTCAACGGCCGCATGAGCTGTTGATTCAGAATCTGTTCTCCGGAGAAGGCCTCTGTTTGCTTTGTATCAGGAGAAAGTAACTTAAAATGACAAAACATTCCATTCGTTTGCAAGGTCTCAGAGAGGACAAAAAAAAAAAAAAAAATTAGAAAAAGAAAAGTGACACAGCATGACCTTCACTCAACCAGGCTGTAGTGAGAGACACTACAATGCCACTAGCTACTTCTTTACTTGAGAACACACAAGTTTGAATACGGCTTTTTCTTTTCTGTTTAAAAATTACCTGTCCAGAGACCCTCAGATTCTTGAGTATATCATCATCTTGTACTGCGTCATAGGAAAGCAGGTGACTGCTGAGCATGGTTCCTGCATTTTCTAAAATGTTAAAGTAATAAAAATGATAAACTTGCCCCCACCACTAACTCTTACTCTAGGCATGTACACTACTGTAGGGTATGTGCTTTGACAACACGACGAGAGGGGAACCTGGACATGACTTATGCTCTGGGTCATGATTAGGGGCTTCCTGGTGACATGTGAATGCGGTATGTCTCATCTGCCAAAATTCCACCTATTAGACCAAACACGAAACCAGGAATTGGATCTAATAGAGAAACATCATTAATTTCATTTCTAGGCCTTGTCATTTTAGGTTGGTCATGTGATGTAAAGACACAAATCAGATATACAAATGAACTGGATTATAATGGGAATAGAGCTGCTCAAAGCTGGGATTATGACAGAGAAACTTTCTCAAGATTTGTTTTTTTTTGCAGACCCACACTTAGATGCACAAGAGTGGCCCTGTCCTGTGCCCCGTCTTTTATTAATTTTGTATTTTATTTTTGCAAATTTGTATTTTGATGTAATTTCAAATTTCAGAAAAGGTGGAAGAGTAAGGGACTCTTATGTAGCTTTCACCCAGACTCATCGATTGTTTACATTTTGCTTCATTCCTTTTATCATCTTCCTCCTCCTCATGATCACAAACACTACACATGATTTTATGGGAACCATTTGGGAGTGTGTATTTTTATATTCTCTTACCTAACCTAGCTAAACTAAACATGGTATTTTAAAAATATTTATTTAAAAAAAAACCAAAAAACAAAAAACTGTGGGCAAGACACCATGTTAGATGCTCTAAATAAATAGAATAAAAAGCCAAAATAGCTTAGTATTCTGTGGTTATTGTGAGGCAGGTTTACTTCCTGGTCTTGAAATGCTGTAATTTAACTGAATGAACTTAATCATATGTGAATGACAATTATGTAAGAACCAATTCTGTGCTAGGTTTGCCCCTCCTAGGGAAATGAATCAGTAGAGGCCCCACCTTGCCAATGTCTCTTTGTAATTCTGGATGTTAAGAAGTCTCATCATGCAGGGAAAAAAGTAAAACAGTTTTCAGGAATGGGTCTGTTCAGGTTTCAGAGTCTGAGCCTTAAGGAAACGTGCAGAGGAAGCGGCACCTTTAAGAGCTACCAGCACAGTCAAAGATGTCCTCGAGGTCAGCGCAGCACGCAGGAATCTGAACCAAATCAGAGCAGGTTAGGAGGTCCTTGCAGACACAATTTGAAGAGAAGACTAAAAGCCAGTTAGAAGAATCTAGGAGAGAAATGAATGGCAGAAGAAAAGAGCATGGACACAAGGGAGGGGAGAAAGAAGCCTGAGATTGGGCAGAGAGAAATGAGATACTTTTTTCTTAGAAAGACAAGGATTATCCTGGGGGTGCTCCGCGCCCTCCTTTATCCCTTTCCTCCCTCTTCCCTTCAAAACAGTTAAACAACTACTTCTCACCATGTAAAAAGACTCAAAGACAAACCCCTAGCAGGTGTAGGACTTCTCAATCATCATATAATTGTCAAGAGAACATCTGACCCAAGGGCTAGAGCAATACTTAGGGAATAGGATCTGGGGCTTCAGCATTCAGTAAACTCAGCCTTGAAGCCTTCAGACCTCTCCCAAGTCAGAGATCATGAGGTCTTATCTTATGGCAACTATTTTTCTTTCAAAGACAGTGTAAGTATGGGAAAGGGGTTTTTTTGCTTGTTTTTTGTTTTTTGTTTTTTTTTTTTAAGATTTTTTATTTATTTAACAGAGAGAGAGAGATCACAAGCAGGCAGAGAGACAGACAGAGAGAGAGGGGGAAGCAGACTCCTTGCTGAGCAGAGAGCCGGATGCGGGACTCGATCCCAAGACCCTGAAATCATGACCTAAGCCGAAGGCAGAGGCTTAATCCACTGAGCCACCCAGGTGCCCCAGTATGGGAAAGTTTTGAAGAAAGGAACGGCATGAATATAAAGAATTAGTTAGTATCGACATGTGTCAGTTGGCATTATTACTTCCACTGTTAATTAGTGGGAACATTTTCTTGAAGCTGATCGGCAACATCCAGAATAAGAACAACTTAATAACAAAACAAGGTTGACATGTGAATTTCATCTTCTTTTTGAGGTCAGGAGGTTGTCTAACCTTTTGAAGGGCAAACAATTTTGACAAACTATTAGCCTCCATTCCCAGATCTCTTAGAATCAGCTTCTAACAAGTCCCTCCATAAAATCTCCAGTACCAGCTTGTGTGCATGTGTGTGAGCCCACACCCACCCAGAGACACACGTGGTGCGTAAGGGTCTACACACCGGGGTATTTCCAGGTGTCTTAGGCAAAGCAACAATTGTGAGAACCCAATATATGACTGGCTGTAAGCTGACCCTTGTCAACTTGTCAGAACATGGCCTTATTTATCCAACACCGTGATGTAAGGAGGGGTTCCTCATGAAATTTACTTCCAGATTAATTTATTCCATTTATTCATTCATCCCCATAGTTAAAGGCCATTACTGAGTGATTCCAGGACATACCAAAAAGAGGCAACTGAATTTATTCAATTACACACTAGAACTTAAAAAAAAAAAATGTATCCATGATGACAAGAGTATTTCCAAATTCTGTTATACAATTCCTTGCTTTCTTGAGTGGTGCTATGTGTGTACTGTACGTGATTTAGCCTTTGGCTGCTAATTTGCTTTCATTCTTAGTAGAAAGTGAACAGTAGAAAGAACACAGGCTTCAGGAATCTAATCCAGCCATCCAGCTGGGTGTGACCTGGGAACCGAATTCCTCCACTAGAAAGTAAGGTTAGAGCTCTCTTTCAATGCAAAGCTTATGTCTGGAATCATATGGCCCCACACTCATGGATTTAAGATGGCTGACAAACTTTTTATGTTTTTCCCTCCCTACTGTCTTGATTGATTTTTTAATTCCTGCTGCTTATTAAGTAAGTAGCCTTTTCTCTTTGCCCACAACCAGCAACCTCCAAATCTTTTGTTTTATGTTCTGCAAATTAGGCAACTACAATTTGAAAAAATTAGTTTAAAAGTATACAGAGTATACAGAATCGTTTCTCGGCCTTTTGGCTAAGATCAAGGGTAAAAGTATATAGAATCATTATACTATGAACAAAGGCTTACACATTCCTTCTGTGAGTACAGTAATCACTGGTTAAATAAGATAACGTACAATGTGTGAAGGTATTTTGCTAATTAAAAGCAGCTTTATTATTTTGCTATGCTATTCTGGTCATTTAAGAATCACTTACTTTCTGCTGTGCTATAGGCTGCATCCAGGACAGCTAAGGATTACTATTTTGACTGACCTTGCCGTATACCTTGCCATAAATGAGCCTTTACTATTTTTCCCTACAAAGCTTAGTAAGTCAGCACAGTATATGAAGGTCCAGAGGCAGAGAAGAGTCAAGAGTTTCGCTGGAAGACAGAAGCAACAAGAGAAGGCAACAGGAGCACCGAATGCCATTGTCAAGAATTAGACACATCAGGCAGGAGACTTTGTGCTTAACTCTCATAAGGTGACAGGAAGAGACAAAGGGCATGTGAACAGAGTGCCACCGACGGTCTCAAAGAGAATTAATACAACAGGGATGGTCAGGAAATAGAACAGGAACCTAGGAGGGCCCTTTTAGTCCACTGCTACTAAGAGAGCCTAAACATGGTGGCTTGGGGAGATGAAGTAAAAGGAACCAATAGGAAAGGGGGAAACTGGGTCAAAGACAGTCTTGAGTCTTCTGTGACTGAAAGACGATGCACTAAAATGGAAATACGACATAGGCAAGTCAGAGGGGAATAAGGATTAAAGGGGGTTGAGGAGAAGGAGTTCAATCAGATACATAACGGACATTTAACTATACATCAGTTCTGGTCTGGTTCCCATTATTAATCATTTTCTTGGACAAAGTCACCAAGCCAAATTAAAATCATGCAAATAGAAAACAGAATAATTTTCAGTGCCTGCCATTGAACATGAAGTCCAAGGTCATACCCCTAATTACAAATACTTTCTCCAAATCCACTCTAGTTCCTACGCAAAGATTACCGTGGCATTGCAGGATCCCTATGAAAAGGTACTTCTTGTGTGAACCTGCCCAGGGAAGTCAGAAATCCTTTGATCACCAAAACCCAGGAGAGATACCGATTTGTGAAGTCAGTTGGGCTAACATTCTCTAGGGGTCCCCTGCTGCTAAGCGTCATTCTGTGGGCCACAAACTGCTTAACAACTTCTTTGTTAAACTGCTTGTTAACAAGGCCTTAGCACACAGAAGATGCAGATCACACATACCCATTCAAGAGCTACTCTAACTCTGTCAGGCTAAATATGCAGGTGAATTAAATTTAACCACAGACTAACTTGGCAATACAAAAACCTGTAACACTTCTATTCTTCACAACACACAACACATACAACCCTATGGATATAGGCTTTTTTTTTTTTTTTTTTTTTTTTTTTTTTTTTTTAAAGCCAGAGACCTGTAATCACCATAGGTATCAAAACTATGATAACCAAGGTTTGGATTTCATAGTAGAGACCCTGAACTCTTATCTCTTTAAAGCTTTCTCACACACACTCAAAGAGCACTCAGAGCTTCCAGTCTGCTAAAGACAAAAGTTCAGAGCCCAATTCAGTTTTATTTATATTGAAATGAACTGTAGAGATAACTGCAAAATAAAAACATAATAAAGGTATCCAAAGACATTGCCTAATGAAAGATTCTTTTGCTAAAAGTACTTCATACCAGCAATTAGTGGCATTAGGCCATGTGCCCCTTGGCATTTTCTGTATTTTCCAGGTAAACCTCCGTCCAACTTGTACATTTTCCAACAGCTGAGTGGCCTGTCATGTACCATCCAATTGCCAAGAAGCTATCCATTTTTCCAAGAGGAAATGTGCAACTCCGCGGGGTTTCAAAGCATTCTAATTTCATGCACAAATACATTCCACGACAGTAAGACAGACTGCTTAACAAAAGGAGGAAACATGATGACAAAGCATGGTCCTCTGCCAGAGCGACGCTTTTGGGGTCAGGTTTTTTGGCTGTAAACCGGCCTATACAGACAAAATCCAAACGCACGCTGGGGTGTGCGGCGGACCACGCAAGGCACTGCGCTAACGAACCAGTTATTTTCCATAACGGGGGACGCAGATATTTTCGCAAATCGTGTTCCAGTCAGGCTCCTATTGATTTTCTGAATTTCTATTTTCCACGGCGGCCCAAGGAAACGGCAGCCAGACTTGACTCCAATGTACACACAGACTCGGGTTTCACCCCGTCACCTGTTGGCTCCTGAACAACACCCCTCTTTGTGAAACTTACAGCACTCATTTGAAACAAGTTTCCAGAGAAAACACTTCAAGAAAGTGTTTGAGAAGTCACAAGACTCGAGTTGTAAAAACAAATTCCACACATAGCCTGGTTTATACTGACACAGATTAATGGGAAATCCCGAGCTTTTTTAAGAAGGGGTCGGAGGGGAGCCGGAGGGAAAGGATGCCACCCTTCTCGGGGAAAACGCGGCCGGCTAATTCTAGACAGGGCTGCGAGGGACGGCTGTCGGGGTTCCGCTGGGTCAACGCAGGCCCGCCGGCAGGAGAGAGACCCCCCCCCTTAGAGCAGCCGTCGGCGCCCCGCAAAGCCCGACCCTCCGCTCGGGCCGCAAGGGGGCGCCCCGGGCCGCGGGAGGGACCGGACCCCCGGCCCATTCCTAGACTGCCCCCCGCCGCCCCCTTCCGCACCCAGAAGCCGCGCCCCAGACCCAGCGGCTGGGAGCGAGTCCTTCCTGGGCGCCGACGCGAAGCCTTCAGAGCACCGCTCCTCCCTTCCCCTGGGGGACAGTACAGTCGCCCGTGAGTCCCCTCACCCACCTCCAGGGGAAAGCCTCGCGCCGCCTCTGCGCAGCGCCCCCTCGGAGGAAGAGCACTCGCCCCGCGGCTGGACGGAGCTACTGAACGGCCGCCGTCTCCTCGTCTCCCCCAACTTCCGACGAGAACCCCCTCCCCGCGGGCGCTCGGGGGGCACCCCCGCAGCCCTCGGCGTTCAGTCGCCGTCGCCCCGCTGCCATCAAGCCCCCGGGGCAGACAGCGGCTCCCCACCTGCGGCTGCGGGGCCGAGCGCGGCCTGCAGCCCCTCCTGGCGCCCGCCGCGGTCCGCGAATTCGCGGAACCGCTCCGCGTACTCCGGCGCGAGGTGGTTCCCGAAGGAGAAGAGGACTGGGTGCCCCCCGGGTCACCCTCACCCCCCCGTTTCCGGAGACCCTAGCAGGGCGGGGACGGAGGCACGGAGGCGCGGGGGCGGCGAGCGCAGGGCCCCTGGTAAACCGTGCCGGGACGTGCCCCTCACCCCGGTCGGGGCTCAGCGCCTGCCCCGCCCAATGGGTGGGGGTCGCTGCCGGCAGCCCCCGCTCGGCCGTGATGCACCCCCCACTCCACGCACACACATCCGCAACCCCCTTCAAACCCCTTTCGGTGCAACGCGGCGGTCCTCACCCGCTGCAGCCCCCTAACCAGCCGTGGGGGGCCCGGCAAAAGGTCCTTCAGCTCCCCGGAGACCCTCCGTCCCCGCCGGCGTCGCCGACTCGGCTCCCCCGTGTGTGAGTCGCCTCGTCCAGGCCACCGCATCCCCCACACCCCAGCGCTGCGTTTCTCCAGAACCATCCACCGGGGAGAGAATAATCGCCGCGTCCGCTCTGCGCCCGGGGCCGGCGCTCTTCAAAAAGTAACCAGAGCCCGCATTTTAAAAAGTAACCATTTCGCTTCCTGCGGCTCCTACCCTCCTAGGAGCGCGTCCCGCCGGCCGCCCGGCTCGCAGTCCCAGCCCCGCGGGGCACCCGGCTCCTGTCCGCAGGAGGCGCCTGCCCAGCCTGATCTCGCGGCCGCCCGCTTTCCAGGAACTGTCACTGCTGACCGTGCCCCTGGCAGGTCTCCACGAGGTCCTGCGCGCACACGATTCCTCGAAAAGTTACCCACCCACTTGGCCAGCCTCGCGGCTGGCGCACCTTACCTCCGTCCGCCCGCTCCATTCCCAGGAGCCCTAGTGAGAGGAGCGGCTGAGATGCAAATACCCCAGGACGCTTATGTAAACTTCCCCCTCCCGCAGGTGCACGCGCGGGCCACAAAACGCTGGGAGAATTATGCAAGGCCACCTCTTAAAGAAATCATCTCCACTCAGCCCCATAAACATGATGTCAGCAAATGGCACGTTTAACCAAGTTCTCACTTGGAAGGGCTCATTAACATATGAATTCTCCTCTTAGGGCTTTTGCATTTCGCAGTGATTCCTACTGCTTAGAGCAGGAGGTTTATTTTTATCGGTAAATAACGGCAAAAGAAAAGGTGCCAGGTCAAGGGACACACTTAATGGAGTGCATGAATAAGCATTTTTATGAACAGGTGAACTCCATATCATTATTCAGACACAAGAACATGCCTCATACTTAAGGCTAATCTTGGTTTTGAGCTGATTCCTAGGTACACTGAGAGAAAGTGAAGTTTGGCATTAGTTATCTACAGAAAAAAACAAGAGAAGCAAAAACAGGACCTCAAAGCTTACCAAAAAAGAAATGATAGATCAGTACAACCAGGACCTGAGGCACCCATCTCTTCTGAACTACAGATTTCAATTTCTACAATAGCCTCCTTTGTCACAAGGTGATAAAATGCCAAGGGAGGGGAGAGAAAAAAGACTCCATAATTAAAAATGTAAGGATTTTGTCCGTTTATAAAGTGCCATTAAATAAAAGCAACTTGAAATGGTCACCAGTTCCTCAGGCATCCTCCCTTTAGGTTAAAAAAAAAAAAAAGTCCTCCATCAGGATTCCTTGGGAGTGCTTTGTAATATATATGTTTCGGCAGTATACAACTCAACAATAGCTCATTGTAACTGTGAGTTAAAAATACACAAACAAGTTGCCATAAATGGAGCAGTTAAGTAAATAACTCTGGCCAGTTTCTGTTATCTCTGCCTTAAAGAGAGGAGAAGCTCCTTTTTTTTAAGCGATGGTTTTAAAGTGGCAGAGACAAAAATTTGTGTCTCTGCTGGTAGACTAATTCAGAAACACGGATTCAAACAACGGGATTTGTAATTCAAATAGGCTCTCTGTTGGCCAATATGGATACCGGTTTTGAAGACGGTTCCTAAACAGTTGCAAGGGAGAGCTCCTCTGGCCTTCAGACTGTGTGGGAACTTGTGGGAGGGAGGGCAGGGGGCTTTCAAGGTTACCACTTTCCTCTGTGGACCTGTGAAATTAACCATGAAGGCCCCATCAGATTTCCTTTTTCCTATTTCATTCTGTATGGACTTCCTCAGGAAAGTCATCCACTGAACAGTATCTAGAGGACAGAATTTGCAGGGATGGACTTAAGTAAAATCCTAAATTATGATACCATTATGATAAAGGGAGTATCAGAGGACGGATGCTGTCGAGCCAGGTGGATCCTTTTAGAAACAGCTTTTAAAGGAGCACAGCCAAGGCCACAGAACCCTCCCAAAGGACAAACCATAGCAACACTTATCAGTATTACAGCCATTTTAAGCGTGATTCCTCGAAGGCAGTTATTTATACTGTTTGTTACAATTTCAACAGGTACTGTCAGCTTTATTGCCTATTGTCCGTGTTTGTCTCGATGAAGCACTTTGGAGAGCGTTAAAAAGCTTTCCACTGATGTTCAATCTAAATGCAGCAGACTTTCATAGGGTCTGAAAGGCATTGTTATTGTCAAGGGTGAATTTAGGCAGGATGGGGAGCAAGGCCCCCAGCCAGCACCCTTTTGTTTCAGTCAGGTGGAATATTCATTGCTTGCAGATCACACTTGAGGGGAAGCTGAGAAAGGAAGCCCAGAAATTCACAGGACTTGGCTTCCTCACCCGGTCCTGGTCTCTGCTCTCCTGCAACCTCCTCAGAGGGGCCTTATCCAACCCTCCTAACCCCCCAGATCACCTCTCCCTCTGGTTTGTACTACTTGTGTTCGTAGCTCTTAGCTTTGCTTGACCCGATAGGTCTGTTAGTTCATGATTGCTGTCTTTCTCCTCCCCCAGAAGGCAGAGACTTTGGGGATTCTGCCATAGTCTCAGCACCTAGAATCTTCCCTGGCACATAGCAGACACGCTCAATCAACATGAGTCAAATTAGCAAATGGGTTTTGGATGTTCTCAGGCCCTCGTGTATACACCACACGTGGACAAGTAAGCCTGTTTCTCACCTAAAAGCATCCTGAACTGCTCCGTCCTACTGGAGACTATACTAGAAAACCAGAAAAATACCAAGGGCAAAGAAATAAAGAGGCAAATGCCTGCCAGCTCTCCTGGATCTGGAAGAAAGAGATAAAATACAAAACAGAAAGCAAACCTTGGTGCTATTTCTTGATTCTCCTGTGGTTTGTATGTGGTGACCTTGAGGTCTTTTCCTTGCCTCTGTTTTTTTCATTTGTAAAAGAGACCTGCTTTTTAGTTTTTAAGAGTAAGAGTTGCTCTTGGTCTCAGACATTGGGAAGAATTTGTATGTAAATACCAGAACTCTAGGAGGAGTCTATTTAAGTGATCAGATGTCTTGGAGTTTCTGAACAGAAGAGAGAGATCAAGGGCTCTAACGTTCAAATGACACCTCAGTGAATAAATCGGAGGGTCAGTTGCCATAATAACGTTAAGCTTCCGCCTTCAGGTGCAGCACAGTCTAGGACAGTAGTTTGGCTGCTCTGACTATACAGACAGGTAACCAGAAGAATCTCAAAATACACTTGTATGGAGTATGTACTTTCTAATGAAAAGAACTTTTAATAAAAAATCACGAAGTTACACTGGTAGACAGTAGATTGGACAATAACCTGCAGCATCCTACATCTTGTCTGGGTTAAAAAAAAAAAGAGAGAGATCCAGAGGAATAATCATAATTCATCATGCTTGTTACCAGATTTGTTACCACTGAAGGGCTACATAAAATGGTTTCTTTTTCTTGTACATTTTAAACATTGCTGTTGAACCTCAGATTGGGCAATACATCCTGGTGGGTTCCTGCACACCTGCAAGTTCTAGTTACCCTGAGCTGAGCCGGTAGCACCCCAGGGAAGGGCCCCGAGGCAGATGCCGGTTCTTCCTAGAGTTCCCAGGCATTACGTGTTTATAATAGGGTTACTTCTCTAGGCCTCCAATTACTTTCTTCGCCCTTTGATTACATTTAAAGCGATGTGATTAGAGAGCACTGGTTCTTTAACATTTTCTGCACCCAGTCCCTCCTTAGATTTACTACTTCAGTCCTCTCAGCTGTCTGTGCCCTCCCCCACCCACACGGCCTCCGGGAGTGACCTGACTCCTCCCAGCGAAGTACCCAGAGGCTCCGCGCTTGCAGGGAGGAGACTGACCCGTCTGTTCTTTGTCAATCACGCTCCCCTGACATTGGGATACATCACTTCTCTAAGGTATTCGTTTTCTTCGTTTCTAAAAGTGCTAGTGTTTTGGGCGAGGTCAACGGTTAGAATCCTTTTTTTTTTTTTTTTTTTTTTAAACTCAAGAATCTCAGGGTAGGAATAGATGAAGGGAAGCTGCTTTGTTGCAGCTCTGGGTTGGCTTCTTCCCAAACACCCCCCCCCCAATACCTTTTCCACCCTCACCCCCTATTCGTTCAGGTTGGCCCCTCAGGCTTCCTCACCTCAAACTAGTGCTCCTGGAGGCTCCACCAGTTCTAGTATTTTCTGAGTCTTAAAACTCAGTAGCTGGCTAGGACATGAATGCCAGATAGGTGTTTCCAGTTAAAATGTCTTGAGTCTATAGTCCAAGCCAGAGGGGGAGCAGCGGGAGTCAGGTGCTTTCATTTCCCTCTTGCCCAGAGCTATAACTTCTAGTAAACACCAGCAGCTGTCTTCGCCCACCGCAGTCCTTCTCCCAACTTTTCTGGAATACCCCTTCGCACCCCGGGAAGTGTTTGTTATTTTTCATGGACAGATAATTACACTAATATTCAAGCACCGTGACCTTAAGTTCTTCACCTTTCTCTACTTCTGTAGATCGGTGGTTTAATATGAACATTCTTAAAAGACTTCACTACTGAAAAACTACCAAAATGTTATGGAATAAAGAATAAATCTTCCAATAATTATTGAGAGATCTACACACATTGGATATCCAAGATATATGACGATTCAAAACCCAATATACATAGTATGATCACATTGTTAGAACTCATAATACATAAGCTAGTATATGACAAGCAAAACTATTTAGAAGAATATAAATACTAAACCATTAATATATTTTCTTTTTTTTAAATTTTATTTATTTATCTGACAGAGAGCTCAAGCAGGGGGAGAGGCAGAGGGAGAAGAAGCCTGCTCCCTGCTGAGCAGAGAGCCTGACACAGGGCTCAATCCCAGGACCCAAGGATCATGACCCAAGCCAAAGGCAGACAGATGCTTAACTGACTGAGCCACCCAGGTGCCCCCGTTAATATGTTTTCTAGGGGAGGGCAGATTATAGGAAACAGTCACTTTTTAATTTATATTTGTAAAATAAATGTATTTTCATATCATTTATACCTTTTTTCTATTTATAATGATCAGATAAAACTTCTACAGTTTAAGAAACAATTAAGAGAATACACTATAATATCAATATGAGGAAGAAAATTTCAGAGGTAGAAGGTGATGCTCCTGATTTAATTAATATTTGACATGGGAAAATACATGAACACATAATTCCTCTCCCTGTATCTTCCTCTCATCTCCAATGCATTTATTTCCAGTGCTTTGTGAAGGGGTGTACCAGTCCCACATTTGCAAGGAGTCAGATGTATTAGCTCCGGAGCTGCTCGAGCTGATATTCACTGATTATCACTTGATTGTCACTGATTATTCACTTGATTCACTGATATTCTTTCGTGGATTCCAAAGATACGTGTTGAAGGGCAGCATTGTTAGACCTAGACCTTCCCCTTAAGGTAAGGAGTTCATACTGAAAATTTCACTTTCTATTTATATCTTAGTTTATTTCCAAAAAGCTCAGAAAAATATACAAGATGAGTGGGGAAAGTAACTTCATTTTTCAAAATACATAACAAACCATGATACATTATGATTCTACTACAGTAGAGGCATGGTTAAAATTATAATCCAGGAATAAGAGGAAATGCTGATCAATCAATTCTGGCTAGGAGGTAAAGATCAAGGAAGTGGGCAAGTGGGAGAAGTTTTGATCCAGTGCTTTAAGGATTAGAAGAACTTGATCACAGTAATCTTGGAGTAGAGCTGGGGTGGGAAAACAGGACTGAGCCAATCAAACTAGAGAAGAGTGAGCAGCTCTTCGTAAACCATGATAAATGTGACAGAAGGACAGGGAGATAGAAGGGGGGGGGGGCTGGAGACTGTGCCCAAAGGAAGGCAGGACCTCTATGCTACGGAAACCACAGAAGTTAAAGCAGAGAAGAGAGACGTGATTGTATGTATGGCCAAATTAGAGGGAGGGCAGAGAGCTGTGCAGAGAAACTAGATGGAAAGAGCTTAGAAGCTGCCTCAGTATTCAAGGGCAGAGAAGACAAGACAGTGTGTCTGAGGGTGAAGGAACTGGACTTGTGGCCGCCCAGTGTCTCTGCCGGAGGTCAGGGTGCCAGATGGGGTGAGAACCTTCCTAAGTGAATCAGCGTTCCCATAGTTCCCTTGAAAGACAACCAGAAGTTTAGCCCTGATGTGAGCTTTAACGTGAAATAGCAAATACTTCTCATGGCCCAGGGGAGACAAAGGATTTACATTTTTCTTTCTTTCTTTTTTTTAGTCTCCACATCCAACATGGGGTTGTAACTCATGACCCAGAGATCAAGAGTCCCAGGCTCTACCAGTCCAGCCAGCCCGCGCCCAGGGTTTTCCTTCCTGTCTCCTTCCCTCCCTTCCTTCCTTTGTTTATCTGAGGGTCGTGGGGAGAGGGAGAGAAGCAGACTCCCCAGTGAACCCAATCCCACAAGAGCTGGATGTTCAACCCACTGAGCCACCCAGGTGCCCCAGGATTTACGTTTCAAGGCTCATCCTTTATCTTCCTGTTGATATTCACCTTTTAAACATAGTACTTACATCCTCTACTGTTAAAGAGCTCAGGGTCCATGCCTGTGAAAGGAACAGGAACGTGATTTTCAGGCTGGAGGAACTACCCAGCCACTACTACAGAGGTCAAGATGGCACTGAAAATCACCTTGGTATGGGAAGTCGGGGTCTTCAATCTAGATGTGCTTTATACAAAACATCTAAATAATAGGTATTGCTTTGTCTTTAAACTTTAAAATTACGAAGTGTTGGCTGCTTTATTTCATGAACTACATGTGCAAAGCTATTTTGCTCACCTGTGTATTTTCTTACACTCTTTAAACGCTCCACCACCTAAAACGGTTGACCCTCCACAAGGGAGAAAGCGGACCAACAAAGGCATGCCAGCTTTTAACACCGTTACTGTGTGCTGTAAGTAATCAAGGTGTTCCTAGAGAGGTGTCAGCAAAGAATTAGCTCAAGCAGCCAGAAGCCTCTTGCCGAAAAGAAAAAGGTCAGCAAAGCTTTCCATAACATTTCTTTATCTTATCTGAGATCCCAAGTCCCTTTCTGCAGCCGTGGGAATTTAAACGAGGTGATTTGTAGAGGAGACTGGTTGGCAAGCTTTAATTAGACTGTGCCAGGGACAGGATCTGCATTTCAAATTGTTCTATTGGTCCCGAATCACATAGTTCTAGATGAGTAACTGTCTTTTATTACAAGTTACTTTTAGTATCTCCTTTCTCCTTTACGCTTGCAGCTGTAGTCTCTTCAACACTGAGTTTACACTGAATCGTGGAGGGGTGAAGGCCAGGGAGCCCGTCTGTGCTCTTCAGTGACAGATACACAGGCCTGGTGTATTAGACACTTTGCTTGGTACATAAGGGATTCTCAGTAAATATTTGTGGAGTGTCTTGTGCACACTAGATTCTCCACAGAACCTGACACAGACCTTGCGCATACTAAGTATCCTTTTTATATCTCAACGATCAGGATGTTGTTTTCATTTTTATTTAGATGTTTTAAAAAGTGTGTCCACTGATTTGAGGTTAAATTTTCCAGTTTCAATATTTTTTAATTTTTTAAAAGATTATTATTTTTTTTATTTTGACAGAGAGACCACAAGTAGGCAGAGAGGCAGGCAGAGGGAGAGAGGGGGAAGCAGGCTCCCCACCAAGCAAGGAGCCCGATGTGGGGCTCAATCCTAGGACCCCGGGATCATGTCTCGAGCTGAAGGCAGAGGCTTTAACCCACTGAGCCACCCAGGCGCCCCCATCCAGTTTCAATATTTAAAGTAGACTCATGACATTTATCACTTTGGTCATTTATTCTTTTTAGCTTCTGAGATCAGACAGGAATGAACTGGCTCACTTGAAATCTCCTTGGAAAACTCAAATTTCTAATCCTGTGCTCCACCTACCTCCAAACCGATGTCCTACCTCCTTGTCTCTTCCCAGTCCCCCCATGGCCACCAATACTCCAAGTAAGCTGCAAAGCAATCAGCCCAACGTCTCCACTCGGGTGCCCTCCTTCCTGCCTACCCTAATTCGGTCACTTACAGATTTTTGTGTCTTTTAAGCTTTTCTGGTTGACTCTGTGGCTCCTCCCTCTGTGGCTGCAACCCCACTCCTCCACCCCCTGGTGGGGGCAGGTACCACACAGCCCGACTCACCCCTCCCCCATCCTCTCATCTCTTGACCACCATGGATGTGACTGGGTTCATTCTCCTCCTCTGAATTCCCTTCCTCATAGTTTGCCCAATACCTTCCTGAATTCTTCGTGGCGAGAGCCCTCCGTTTGAAGCCCCTGTTGAGTGCCCCAGCACTATCACCACTACCGGAACCACCTCACCTTGGGCTCTCTGACTGGGGGTTTCCAACCCTACCAGACTGTTTCCTAACCCTTTGCCCTATCTAGCCACTCACTTTGATCTGCCCGGCCAACTGACTTCAGGACCTCATTTGGGTTGGGTCCTGGGACTGCTTTCCCTGAGGCCCCAGTACACCAAGGGTTTCTACGCTGGGTGTCCCCTGATCCAGAACCCTCCATTCGTCCTAAGACTCTCAGCTTATTCAGGCTGGTCCCTCCACCCAAATCACAGCTTCTTGTCTTTCTCCACCAGAGATTCTATTCACTGGAGTGATGTAATTCCCCTCTCAGGTGCACACAGCTTTTGAAGGAACCCAGAGGCTTTGCTTTTCACTCAGCAGCTACTCCAGGAAGGATGGACTACAGTCACTATTTTGGTTAATATTAGCATATGGAAGAGATAGATTTTTGAGGAATAGACCTGCTGGTGATTCTGGCTCCAGGAAAGAGCTTTCCCCAATGCTTCCATTCTCCTTCTGCCAAGCCCATCCCAAACAGTCCAGGGAAAACAGTCATGGTGGGTTGCTGGATTAACAGAGGTCATGACAAACAGGATAGCCTCTCCCAAGTTGTCAGAATATTGAGTCTGGTAATCCCATTTCTAGATGAGAGGCTTCTTGAGAGCAGCGTCTGCCCCCTTCTTTTATGTCACAGAATAGAGCATAGTACAGATGACTTGCTGGGGTGGATATTGGTTTAAGTAAAGTTAATTTTGGCAAGGTGCAGAAAGAGGGGCTCCAGGAGCAGACCCCTCTCCAGTCAGATGCAGAAGCACCACAGCCCTGAGTGGCCTGGGCTGCGGTCCCATAAGCAAGATGGCCGGATCCAACACCCATTCACACTGCTTCACACCCCAACCTTTAAGACACAATCAAATCATTAACAGCATGCTGTGGACCACGCCTAAGAGATATTTTTAAGACACAAAAATCAATGTAAAGTGATAGGCGATCTGTAATGTCAGCCTTGGGGTGTGCAGAGTGATGAAACCGGAAGTTAGGTTAGTTGGAGACAAAACACAATCCCAGGCAAAGGTATGATTGGCTGATAGAGAAAGAGAAGAAAATCGGGAATGTCAAAGGAAAAGATGGGTGTGTTCTCCCCAAAGATGATCACGGTGAAGAAGCTGTTTGTCAGGCATGAAACTGAGGTCTCGGTGGAACTGGAGGCTGCAAACAGCCTTAACCCCCTTTAGGGAAAGAGAGCCGTGCCTTCTAGCATTTCACTGATCACCTGGTATAGGGTCTGCCTTTCGGTGAATTCAGTTAACTTCAAGACCGTGGTGGAATCTTGATAGAATGAGGAGTCAAGTATGAGAACTGTATGTCATCTGTATGTGTATATCAGACACATACAATGATGACTACATTTTCTGTGATAATATATGGGGAAGAACACCATCATGAAAAATGAACCTCATTATTATTATTATCCTTATAGCAACTGTACCTTCAGGAGCACTCATTTTGCTGGGCACTGTGCTAAAGCCTGTACAAGTATCTTTTTAAAAATCCTTGCAACAGCATCCGATAGATCTCAGATTCTTCATGTTACAAAACAGAAAAGTAAGGCAACTTGCCCTCAATCCCTCAGATCCTCAGAGAGTTAGTACAAGAGCCTGGATTCAAAACCTGGTCTGACATCAAAGCCTATCGTCTTAAACCATTCTGTTATTTGTTTTTTTAAAGCAGCGCTTCTTAGAAATAGCAAAATAAAACGCTTTGTTTTCCCCAGCTTGTCCCCCAGCAACATCATCAGAAAGTAGGAAGAAAATTGTAGAAGTTTTATTTATTTATTTATTTGAAAATTGTAGAAGTTTTAAGTATCATGCTATTCTGGGGAGAAATGAAGCCATAACTGCCAGTCCACGGGGAGCTCAATGAACATCTTAGCTTTGCTGGCCCCTAGGACAAAAGAATTTTGTGCCTCAAAAGAGGGAGAATCCCCCGGCCACCAACCTCAGAGATCATCAGACAAAGGAGACCATCAGCTTTTTGAAGCAGTCCACTGCGCCATTTTAATTTCTACAGATATAACATCATCTTATTGTCCACGTGCAACAAAACTGGCCTGTTTCTGAAGATCATCCCCATAACAGCGGCTCTGTTGCCCTATCAGTCACTACCAGTCCCAGGGCGTACTAAGCTCTCATGCAAATGAGGTTTTCATTCTCGGATGGGCTCAGCAGCCCCACCATCACCCCCTCCATTTAAAGGCAGATGATGCTGGAACGAAGAACAAGCCACAAGAATGGTTCAGTTTCTAAGTCTGTGGGTGACACAGCATCCTCAAGGCAACGGCACTGAAGTAAAGCGGCCATTAATCAACTTGTCAGACAAAACTGATTACACTGCAACTCCCAGAACCATAATACATTATGATATGTATGTATGTGTGTGTATTTTTTTTAAAGATCTTATTTATTTATTTGAGAGAGAGAGACAGAGCAAGCAGGGGGGAGGGGCAGAGGGAGAAGGAGAAGCAGACTTCAGGCTGAGCAGGGAGCCTGATGCGGGGCTCGATCCCAAGACCCCAGGATCATGTCCTGAGCCAAAGGCAGACACTTAGCCAACTGAGCCACTCAAGCACCCCAATTTTTTTTTTTTTCCACTAAGGTCCTTCAGTTCAGTTGCAGCAAATAAAAAATGAAGACCATAGAATTACTAATCTGTCTGGCAGCATTTCTGGGTGATTCTAATTTCCAATATGTCCCCCAACAAAGATTTCTTGCAGATAAGCCCAGATAATAGGAGACGATTAGGACTCATATTACATCACAGAGGTCTGTAAAGACAATCTGCTTCCTTCTGGGGGGCAAGCATTCTTACTTCACTCAAACGCTAGTTCCGGTTTCAGACTGTGGACTGCCTTGTGGCCTATGTAATAAGCCAAATCACATTCCCCTTCCCCACCATTTCTGAATCTTTAGTTTCCCTTTCAATCGATTCCAACAAGGAATCTTTGAAATCTAGGAATCTTTGAAATGCTTCTCTCTTCCTTTTGGAAAAGTACATTTGAAAGGGGGAGCAATTCAGTGAGGACTGAAAGGATCATAGAAGATAGTTTTATTAAATAGCATGTTCTTAAGACTGGAAGACTCAAACGTTTTTTGGAAAGAATCCAGTGATAGGGTTAGACAACCTCTCAAGTGGAGCCACTATGACAAAGACGGAAGAGGAGGGCACATTCTAGTGTGAGCGACACTTACGAACATTTCCTTGTCTTTCCAAGAAACTCTAAAATGACTTTCTCGAACATGGCTACTGTCTGATCCCTAGGAAGACCTTTTATGAAGTGCACCATTTTTTTTTTTTTTGCACAATCAGGCATATTAAAATCTACAGAAAAATGCCACTCTGTTTCCTCACGCTTAATTAAGAAAGTTCTTAGGGAGGATAAATATGAGGATGGCATACATAAATATTTGGAATTCTTGAAAGCCTGTAATAGGAACATCTCAGCATTATGATGCTGCATAATACAATTTATTTTATAGTAGAATTATAAGGGGAGAAAGAATTCCAGATGACCACTAGTGCACTAGCTAGACTGCACATTTTCTGGGCATTGTAAGGATACTATTCACTGTTACCATCAACACTGCCACGAGAAATTAGGAGAGAGTGAGCTGGGGGTTCTGCCGCATTAGTCCCAGGACTCTGCCTACAGGTACGGCAGCCACCACCGTCACCGGGTAGATTCCTGGTGGCAGTCTCTGTTTTGAGTAGGGGAGGAACCAGCAATTCCTTTACAGACGGGCCTGGGAATGAGTGAGTGGACATATACAGTTTTGTAAATTTTTCCCCAGATTGTCTCACATCCTAGATAGTTCTTAAAGGCAAAATATAGGGACTGCTTCACCATGGTTCTGAAAAAGTATGATTTTAAAAACATTATTTGCCTCTCTGCTCCTTTCTATTCCCAACGATCAGGGACCTACATTGTGCACTGGAATGTATTTTTAGGGCAAATGGGGGAAAAGGGCCAAGTTTCAGATGTCTCTTTTCTCTATTTCTTTCCTTCCCTGTAAGGTTTTCTTTATGGACCTTTCAGTCTTCGGTTTCCATAACCTCCTAATGTAAAACAGGCTAAGAAGAGCAATGAATGTAACAAACCACATGTTGCTTTTGCCTTTTCTCTTTCTTTCTTTCTTTTTTGGAGGAGGAAAAAAATCCAGCTTCCAAGAAGAGTATGCCACTTAGCAGTTAACTGAAATTAAAGACGTTTTAAAGATCTCTTAACCCCAGTCTTGGCCATCTTGTAATATTTTAAAATATAAACTGGAAACATATGATTACGACAAACTGAAGCAAACAGAAGATGTTAAGACCATGGACAATAGTTTACAAGATTTCGGTTTAATGAGGCAATCTGATAAGAGACACGATGGAAAATTAACTTGAAGGATTTCACTGTGAAATCGACACTAGTACATTCTGAACCCTGGATTAACAATCTATATCTGGGCTTCCACAGACGTGCATAAATTATTCAAAAATTTTATGGCTCAATTCAACTGTCAAAGAGAAGAGCCTTTTGACAACACTTCACACCTGTTACTTATCTAGTAAAGTCCTGGGCTGAGTTATTCCCACCTGGGATGAGCATGTCCAGACTTCCCTCACACTCCTTTTCCACAGGGGACAGATTCTTTGGAGTGTTGGGTAGTAAAGAAATTAAGACACACTAAAACCCCTGGAATTTTCCCCAACCGATGATCACAATGCAGATCTTAATGACTGAGAAAGGAGAACAGGCCTTAACAATAGCATCACAAGAGATGGTGTGTTCACGGCTCTTTCATGAGGCGCTGACTTACAGAACAAAATAGTAAGAGCCACTGACTTCATTACCTGTTCTGAGGAAAGGACTAGACAACTAAAAATAAGTTAAAAGTAACGGAAATCGTGCAAGCTAATTTTTCTTCTGGGTTTTATACTCATAGGAATTGTGAAAGCCCGGAATCAAAACACATCAGAATATTCCCAGCTTCCGGGTAAATCTCAGCTGTGGGCATCTCCGATTGACCCCAACAACGTCTTCATATCTTCCCTCAACTCACTGAATAAAGAGATGAAGGCTAGGTTCCTACAACCGGCACAAATCCCTCTCCAGGGACCTCCCATCACCTACCTGCTTGTAATTCAAAAGGGAGTTCTGGTTAACGATGTGACACAGGGGATTCTTGGGGAAGAAGAGGTTTGAGACACACATCTAGTTTAAATTCTGAGTCCATGGCAAAAAAAAAAAAAAAAAAAAAAAAAAAAAAAAAAAAAACAAACAGAAACAAAACCCCACTTCCTCGCAAAAATCACACGTGGATTTTAGAAGTTCCCAAAACGAATCCCACTGAAATATCAGTTCTGTTGAGGGTTTTCCATAAAGGGAAAGGAGATGTAAAGAATAGTGGGGTCTTAGGAAGAGTCTACATCATACAAGATGACGGTACTTAAAAAGCAAGGGGTGGCAGTACTTGGACGCAGGTTTCTGAAAACAGAGCCAGGATCAGCTCAGAGGCACGTCTCCTGGACAGGAGTCCTGGGAGTGGTGCCAGGAGAGCAAACCTCTCGTTCAGGGTAATTTGGTGGGCAGAGTAGGAAAACGACTCTGTAATAATTCAAGTGTCTTTAAGGAGAATATCCTGACGAGGAACAAAAGGATACCTGCCTCCAAAAAAGCACACTGAGTGGGCAGAAAAGATGGAACAGTCACTCTGGAACAGATTCCACAGACGGGTGCTTCCCCCATTGGGGGGCATCCGAGCAGGGCAGGGACGTGAGGGAGAGGGAGCTATGCTAATGAGAACTGGACTGTGTGGAAAATACTGAATGAGGTTTGGATTCGTGAGGACTCTAGGGCTGCAAATAATGGAAACCAAACTAATTTGAGGAGGCAGAGGGTGGGGAGGGGTAGTTTACTGGAAGGATACAGAAGTGTCTCAGAAAGCACACGGCAGGAATGTGGCTGAGCCTCTGGCCCCGGTTCAGAAATGGAGTCCCTCAGATGTCTAAACAATATTCTTTCCCATTTTCTTTCTCTGCTTCTTTCTGGTTAACCCTTAAGTGCCTGCAAAACAGAACCCTGTGGCTCCTCGGTTTATGGGTTAAAAAATGGCCACCTCCCAAGCTTTGGGGTGAGAATTCAACATGACTGCATGACTGCCAAGGGTCCACCCCGACCCTGTATGCATGGGGACAGATGGATTTGGATTTGGGTGTGTGTGTTTTGTAGGCTGCAGGCCAGTAATTCCTAGTGAAGGTGGAACTGTCTTGTCCTTCCCAGATAGTCCAAAAATGTCTATTCAGTGAACTAAAAATCCTGCTTGTAGAATGGGGCAAGAGCGCTTGTATTAGATATTATGGATGGGAATTAGGTTATCCA
Source organism: Mustela nigripes (assembly GCF_022355385.1). Classification (NCBI taxonomy): domain Eukaryota; kingdom Metazoa; phylum Chordata; class Mammalia; order Carnivora; family Mustelidae; genus Mustela; species Mustela nigripes. Next base: position 78,287,182 of record NC_081562.1, read on the forward strand.
CACCACTGGTGGTGGAATAGCAACTGATGCCAAGCTGGCTGGCAATCTTCTGCAAAGCCCGCAAACCTCTCGTTCAGGGTAATTTGGTGGGCAGAGTGGGAAAACGACTCTGTAATAATTCAAGTGTCTTTAAGGAGAATATCCTGACGAGGAACAAAAGGATACCTGCCTCCAAAAAAGGACACTGAGTGGGCAGAAAAGATGAACAGTCACTCTGGAACAGATTGTACACATGCAGGGCACCTGGGGGCCTCAACTGGTTAAGTGGCTGACTCTTGATTTTGGCTGAGGTCATGATTTTGGGGTTGTGAGATCAAGCCAGCGTGGGGCTCTGCACTGGGTGTGGAGCCTGTTTAAGATTCTCTCTCTCTCCCTCTGACCCTTCCTACCCAGCTTGGGTGCTCTCTCTTTCTCTCTCTCTCTCAAAAAATATTAAAAAAATATATATACAGATGCCTGGACCATATAGCCCTATGAATTTTGATTCAGTACGTCAGTGTTAGGGGCCAGAAATCTGCTTTTCATACTGTCTCCCTAGGTAATTGCAATTTGTAACTAGGTTAGGAACCACTGAACTATAGGACACCACTTTGGTTAGCTAGCTTTCCTGAGATAATGGTAAATTTGTGGAATGAGAATGAAGAGCTACTTTAAGTTTTCATTGAATAGTCAACAGAAGATTCTAGCTGGGCCCCATAAGGTCTTTGGTATTGCCCGGGAAGCAGTCGTGGGGATGAGTGAGCCTCAGATCTCTTTCACGAAAAGTTCTGAAAGGATAAATGCCATTTTAGGGATGTGACCCACTTCAGTTAAGATGTCTTTTTTTAAGTGAAAGTTAACTTCTCTTTGATTATATTAAGGGCAACTATTCTTTTGGTGTGGCTGTGCTGCTGGTTTTAATCCACAGAGCCTTTGAAAACTATGGTTTCTCATGAGTATTTAAAACCATGAGAAATGTAAAGCCATTCCACATTCTAATTTTTTTTTTTTGAAGATTTATTTATTTATTGGAGAGAGACGGAGACAGAGACAGTGAGAGAGGCAGGAGCAGGGAGGCGAGGAAGAAGCAGGCTACCCACTGAGCAGGGAGCCCGATGCAGGACTCAATCCTGGGGCTCTGGGATCTATGACCTGAGCCAAAGGCAGTCGCTTAACCAACTGAGCCACCCAGGTGCCCCATCTAATATTTAAACCCAGTATTTTGAGGAAATGCAACACTTAATTTTGATTATGCATAGATTTTGTATTTTCAGCACATTGTCTATACATGAACTGCACTTTCCGGAAGCTTTTGAGACAAGTGCTGTTCCCACTGATGTAAATTCACTGTTGTCCACCAGTTAACTGCTTTATTGCATGGGAGAATTTTCGGCAGCTATTATTATATTATGGTAAGGAAGACTTCAGGAGGCACTAACATCCCTTCCCCATCACACCACATCACATCAGCGAGGGTTGTGTCTGGCTGGGCTGAGCGGGAAGCGGAATGTCAATGATGTTGACGGGTATTTTGAAAGCCAGCACATCTGTGTTGATTTAATACGGAGAAAGAGAAGATGACTACGGCTAGTCACGTGATAGACGGTACATAAGCTTATCGCCAGGCTGAATCGCAGTATTGACAGTATTACTTTTTCCTCGTTAGCCAGAGAACACGGTAACTACATATTTGAGGATACACAGTAGGATTAGATTACAATTCCTGTTCCCGTGTGATTTTTACCAGGGTATGAAATGCAATTATGTCAATCTCTTTGAATTAATCCATCCATTTGTCACTTTGGGGTTTTATAAAAGTTAACTGTATAAACAAATGAAAGTGAAGGTATGTTTTAATGATGATTGAGAACACTTTTTACAATTAAAAAAAAAACCATTAAATGATAATAGTCCTTCTTTTGTACTGGATATAGTGGAAAATGAAAAGTTTGGAGAATGTGGCTCTGAGGGAGGCAAAAGGAAAGAGGGAAGGGGGTGGAATTCTGGCCCTGGACTAAGTATTTTTATAAAGGATCCTCCACACTCATACTGCTTAAGGGCACTGTGAAGTTTATTATATGGCAATAATCTTAGCACAACATATTTTCCTGTTCGAATATCCTGTACCATTACCTTGAACTTTTTTGGCTTAAAACTGAAGTATGTCTGAACATTATGTGTAATGTAATTCCCACAAATGAGCTTCTGTTTGGGGACAAAAAAAAAAAAAAGGCAAGTGGTAATAAATCTGTAATCCTTACTACAGTTTTCAGGATAACCTGTATTGGTCTGGGCTCAACAGTTTTAGATGTAGGTATATAACATATGCCAAATTAGAAATGTGAAATCCGTCAATGGATCTCATTGATACAGACTGGTTGCATAAATAGCTTTATTCTTCAGAGCTTTATGTATTTATTTTTTAGAGAGCTATTATAAATAGCTTTACTGTTTGTTGTTTGTTTAAAAGAAAAACGATAGGGAGAGAAATTTGTTCTAGGTTAAACAACTGGGAATTATCTTAGAGTTGTCTGCCTTCAAACACAGTTGGGCAGAGAAGTACCATAGCATTAAAAAAGGAAAAGGATTATTCAGAGGGGGACTGGGTGCACTTTCAGGGCCCTAGGGAGGCGATGGCACTCCACTCTTGAGTCTGGGATGGAAAGGAGCACAGGGCTTGTCACCGGACTCCTGCCTCTGCTGACAACTGCTTGGAAGACCTTTACCCCTCTGGGCCTCAGTTCTCAGCCACAAAATGGTAGATGATCTCGGAGGTCTTTTGACTGTGATATCCTGTAATTCTCTGCTTTCCTCCATTTAGAAAAGCTAAGAATGGAGGTCAGCTGTATACACAGGAGGCCATTTTAAACCAAGAGGCTATTTTAAAATTCACTGCTATACCTCAGAGGGGTGAAGTAAAAGCAATTGCACTCACTCCCTTTGAAAGCAGAAGGCTGCTGGCGGTGACTGTCGCTCTTACCGAGAAGACCACAGACAGAGACGGACCTGGAAGTCTGAGAAGCCACATCAACCCTTTTTTGTCTCTTCGGGGTTTAGAGAGTATATAGAACTTCAAATGAAAGTTCCCAGTCATGTACCCTAAATTCTCTAACTCATCTGCAACTCCTTAGTCTGAAATGGAAAATTCTATTTTGGGAAACTGTCTAGAGACGCATTTAGGCTAACATGAAGGAAAAGATGGAAAGCAAACTTGAACATAAAACATGGAAACTCTCACAGAACCAATGAAAAAGGAAAGTGAAATTCTTTCTTTAAAGCACACACCAGAATAAAGTTCTAAGGGACTCAAAAAGAATGTTCCCACAGCACCTGTCACTTTCCTACTATATTCTGTTCACCCCTTAATTATTTGCGCAATGTCTGTGGTCTCTTTTGGGCTGGAAGACTTCTGAGGTTGGAGACTATGACTGCTTTGCTCAGTCCTATACCCGGAAATTAGCCCAACATCCGCCAGGCAGAAAAGGATGGATGAAGGTTTGTTGAGTGGCTGAATGGCTGAAGGGTGAATGCAATTAATTTTACGAGAATATCCAAGATGTGGAACACTGAGGACATTAGAATGTCACTTAAAAAATGACCAACATTTGTTCTATTTTTTTCTGCTTCCCATTCTACCAATGACCTTTCCTAAGAAATAACCTTTCGGTTTGAAAGATAATCAGAATCATTTTTCGTTGGAAAGCATAACTTTTTCTTGAAAAATTCTCAAACTGGGTTTCATCTGTATTTCATTCCTGGTAGAACTAATTTTTTAAATGGTAAACAAATGAATCCCCGGAATCGACGCTGTTTTCCCAAAAATCTGTATTGAGGTGGATCCTTGCAAGGTCCGCATTTCTGTAAGAAAAGGGTCCATAGCCCGTGTCCTATGTCACCGTGTTATTGCCCGAGAGTCTGAAAAACCTTTCCTTACATGTCTAGCAATGACACTAACCTGCTCCGTTAAGAGCTCTAAGAAAAAGTTGTGTGATAAAAATGCCAGGGCCTGCTTATCTGAAAGGATCCTTCCTAGTTCAAAGGGTCAGTTTCACACCAGGGTCCCAAGTCTTATCAGCTAGCTCCTCAGAGCCTTGCCATTGTAGAACAAAGGAAGCCTCCGACGGGCATGACAATGGTACCATCACCAGATGCTTCAAAAGCAGCAGGCACTGCACAGGGGATGCCCTGAGTTTGCCCCTCACTGGGATGTTTACACACACGTTCCAACAGCTCATCGCACAACAAAGGCCAGGCAGCATAGTCAAGGGCACCGTGCTTGCAGGGTACTCAAGGACTCTCTGTCTTCACCAATAAAGCCAGGGGAAATCTTCAGTTCAAGCACCATTTACTCCATACACTGTGTTCTCAAAAGACAAGGGTCTCATCCCCAGGGTTAGGTGGCGGGGGTGGGGTAGTGGGGTGGGGGATGCATTTCAGCTTCGGGGGTTGTGTCCTCAGCACACAGTTAGAAAGAGAGACAGGCAAAGAAAGAAATATGCCCACAGATAACCCAGAATAATCTTCAGGTGTCCATGTGGATTTTGCAGGTGGTGATAAAAACCAGATTAAGAGACGATCCTGGCTTGCAAGATGCAAAGGGAAAGTCTGCAGTTGTGAGGTTAACAGAAAGAAGAATTTCTTGAATTCCCTCTGAGGGTCTGGCCTTGTGGGGGAGGCTCTGACCTGTTGGCTTTGTTTGTCTGACTTCCCCGAAAATTAGAAACAAATGCCTCTTTTCCCAAATCAGGGTCCCTGGGGGAAAAGGTATGGAAATCCAGTATCTGTGAAAATGATTTAAAAGCTGACCTTTGAGATTCCCCAGCCTATTCGGGGAGATGTGTATTAGAGACCTATATAAATAGGATTATTTCAAAGAAACTCAGGCACCTCCATGCGGGAAACAGGACACTAACTGGGGAAAAGGAGGCTAAATGGGGATTTCTTCGGGATCAAAGGTTAAGTTATAAGGCTTTCTTTATTTTTCAAAGCAAGTGCCTGTGCTTTGTACACTCTGGGATGCCAAGGGTGTTTTAAAAACAAGCAAACAACCTTCTATGATTATAGGGAATCCTTTGTACATTGCAAAGAGTTTGGCGGATTGCTAAGGCCCCAAAAGACTTGTGAGGTCTAGGCAACTAGAATCTGCCTGCTTCTCCTTCGTCCCACCACGCTCCCCTCACTGGGGCTGAGTGTCCCTGCCTTGGTTCTTCGGAGGTTCCCGTCTCTGCTTCAACCCTCACGAAGTGCTGAACGCCCAGTAAGATGGTCGGTCCCCCTATAAACCAAATAAAAGGTTCGGACAAAGTCCCCAGAGAGTTGGATGCATCTTTTACGGTCAAGAAAGAATTTCGACATTTTAGTGAACCACCGTATTTACAGGGCCTCCCCCGCCCTCTCTGGGCGTCACACTGCTCTGCTGGTTCTCCTGAGCGATTGAGCACCTCCCCCATCGGCTAGAGGATTATATTTTACGTGATCGCGTTGTTTGATCCTGGCCCCTGGCCTCCTGCACCACGAGGCATGCCGGCCCCACGGACAAAAGGATTTCTATCTATTTTGTGCAGTGATGTCGCTCCCGAACCTGGTGCGTAATAGCTACTCAATTAGTATTTGTTACGTAAATGCCTGTTAGCAGCTGTGCTGGGCACTGGGGTATAAATGAGAGTACGAGCTGCTCTTGGCCCTGCAGTGATTCATGGTCTACTCCCTGTAGATGTTTATACATCTGCAACGCTTTCCTCGTTTTTAACACCTCTCTCTTGGTCAAAGCTTTAATGTGTCTTAAAAAAATTATTACACCACAAAACACGGATACGATCTCATTGTCTATTAGGAAGCTATTCAATTTAGTATCTGCAGTACCCCTAGACTATAACCGTTCCAAAATGCATTTCTTGCTTTTCAAAATCCTTTGAGGCGTCATCATTGCAATAAAATAGTCCAACAGTTGCATGGTATACGAATATATCCCCAAAACATGAAACATTAATGATCTAATAAAAGCAATTAGTTTCACGTTGCAGCAACTAAAACTATGTCTTCTATTCTGGGATTTAAGAACCCTTTATTTTCTGCATTCCTGTGTGCTCCAGGAAACCATTAGACTCCCCCACCAGATAGTTCTCTTATCTCATGGTTCTTTGGCAGAAGAAAGACCCTCATAATTTTTTTTCTTCCCCTGAATCTTTTGTCAGCGTTCCCATAAGAAATGGTTATCCAAATACTACTTAATTACTGCCACAAAAAATGCTTTCACTAACACATGCAGACCAACATTAACACCTTGGGAAATCCGAGGGCTGATGAGCTCAAATTAAATCTGAAAAATTTATCTATTACTTCTTGTCAAAGGATTTATCAAATTGAAAGATCCACATTCCTAAAATAAAATGAGAACAGTTTCTTTGCCCATCCTGGCCGATTCCATTTGTTAAAATTTAGTTTCACAGCTGAATTTACACTGAAATTTCACGCTGAAATTACACAGGCACGTGGCTTAAAAGCCAAACAATTCTAAAAGGCTTGTTCTGAAAAAACATCAGTCCCCTGTTTCTCTCGTTTTGCTTCCCCAAAGCAACCACGTTCATCTCTTTGTACTGATTCTTTTACTGTTTATTTGCACTTATTCTAGATAGAAGACAGATTGCTACTTTGATTTCTTTCTCTTTCTTTTCCTCCTTTTTAGATTTTATTTATGGATTTATTTATTTATGAGAAAGCGCACATGAGCAGGGAGAGGGGCCGAGGGAGAGAAAGAATCCCAAGCAGGCCCCACACCCAACACAGAGCCTGACTCAGGGCTCCATCTCCTGACCCTGAGATCATGACCTGAGTCAAAATCAAGAGTCAAACCCTTAACCGAATGAGCCACTCAGGTGCCACATTTCTTTCTTCTTATTAAGAACACACATTTTCTATTAACTTCCACCCTCACTCTATCCCGTGTCCCTTTCATGGGAGGTTAACTTCTTAACACCTCGCAGGCCCACTTTTCCATTTATGTGCCCTTGACCTCAACTGATGCTTTGGCAGACTAATGAATTCTAAGCCTGAACTGATTTCTTCTGAGAATTCTGGAGGTACTGCTCTGCTGTCTCCACTACCTTTTAGTGCTGTCATTGTGATTTTTCATGAAACCTGTTTGTTTTTTCCTCTCTGGAAGGGTATAAAACCTTTTATGTTCCTTGTATTCTAAAATTAACTCTAAAATGTGCCTCCTTGCAAACACTGCACTAGGGATTTGGTGAGCTTCTCAATCCAGAAATCCATGTCTTACAGTTTGGAAAATGTATGGAATTATCTCTTTGATGATATCCTTTCCTTCATTTTCTCCTCCTATTTAGGTGCTAGTTCCCTAAACCAGACTTCCAATTTTCTCACCTTTTCTCTCCTGTTTTGCATTTCTCAGTGTTTTTTACTTTCTAGGAAATTTCCTACCACTGTCACTTCCAAGATTTCCAGTGAATGGTTTCCATTTTAAATTTCTTTCTTTCTTTTTTTAAAATTTATTTGACAGAGAGAACACAGGTAGGCAGAGAGGCAGGCAGAGAGAGAGGGAGAAGCAGGCTCCCTGCTGAGCAGAGAGCCCTATGCAGGGCTCGATCCTAGGATTCTGAGATCATGACCTGAGCCAAAGACAGAGGCTTAACCCACTGAGCCACCCAAGCGCCCCTCTCATTTTAAATTTCTAAGCGCTCCTTTGTTTGCCCATGAAGTTTCCTTATTTGTAGCATTCTGTTCTTGTTTACTGGGTACAATACAGTCTCCTTTCTCAGATGATATTAAGTATACATTTAAGGGGATTTCTCCCTGTGTAGTATCTATTATCTCTCTCTACTCATTTCATATTAGATATCTCTTCCAATGTCTGGTGATCCTTGGGTATCTGTTCACATTTTTTTTTGAAGATTTTATTTATTTCTCCAAAGCAGAGAGAGAGTGACCACAGGCAGAGGGAGAAGCAGACCCCCAGCTAAGCAAAGAGCCTGATGTGGGACTCGATCCCAGGACCCTGAAATCATGACCTGAGCCAAAGGCAGATGCTTAACCCACTAAGCCACCAGGTGTCCCTATCTGTTCATATTTCACTGAAAAGCTGATTGCAAGCTGGAGAATGGGGACTGGGAAAGGGAGCCTTTCAATTATGTCTTCACTCTAAACTAAGATAAAACAGCTTGGGCTGGGGGCGCCTGGGTGGCTCAGTGGGTTAAGCCTCTGCCTACAGGTCAGGTCATGATCTCAGAGTCCTGGGATCGGGTCCCGCATCGGGCTCTCTGCTCGGAAGCAGGGAGCCTGCTTTCCCCTCTGTCTCTCTGCCTGCCTCTCTGCCTACTTGTCATCCCTCTCTCTCTCTGTCAAAAAAAAAAAAAAAAAAAAAAAGAATCCTTATAACAAGTTATTAAAAATTTGGATTTGAGATTAATTAATCCTTACTAGATAAAATTAATTAATATTATCTAAAAAAAAAAAAAAACATCTTGGGCTGTTTCTTTGGGGAATTCCCAAAGTCAGTATCTTTAGTTTTGTGTCATCTTTACCCCCTATTCCACTGACCAGATTCTCCAGAGAAAGCCTTCCTGTCTAAAGGGTGAAACCTGGATGGACAATGTGGAGGAGGCCTGCTACCCGACTGCTCTGGTTTTGGTCAGGTACCCCTCCCTCCACTGCCTCACAAGCAAGACAGCCTCTGTTCTACCTTCACCTAAGCATGAGACTTCTTGAGCCTTTGGGAGTTCTGTGGTATAACTTAGGTTGCTTCTCAACTTTCTTCACTTCTCTATTAGGATCCACCTTCTTAGGTCCTCTAAGTCAGTTATTACTAATTCTCCCATTTTCAGCCTCCAAACTTGTTATCTTCTTCTTTCCCATGCTTCTCACCTGTGTGGGTCATCTCCTTTTAAAAATAATTTATTTACTGTCATTTCAGTGAAATTTTGAAAGAGGATAGAGCCAAATGTGTATATCCAATCTGTTATCTTAACTAGAGTTCCTTGTTTCATTTCTTCCATGGGCTGGTTCCATCTCCAGCCACCAGGCTCACTTGCCTCCTTCAGACTCAAGGACACCTTGCAGCCCCTGAGGTCTTACTCTGAAGGGAGAGGAGAGGAATTTCAGTTGATAAAAGGCAAAGGCAGCCACTTAAGAAGAGTGGAGTATTTTCTTTGGTAGTCTGAAGGGTGTTTGTTCTATCGTAGATGGATTTCTTTCCATACCCCAGACAGACATGAATTTTTGGAGTTTGGGGTGGGAATTAAAAAGTCTCAGGATGGGGCGCCTGGGTGGCTCAGTGGGTTAAAGCCTCTGCCTTCGGCTCAGGTCATGATCCCAGGGTCCTGGGATGGGGCCCCGCATCGGGCTCTTTGTTCTGCAGGGAGCCTGCTTCCTCCCCTCTCTCTCTGCCTGCCTCTCTGTCTATTTGTGATCTTTTTTTTTTTTTTTTTAATCTTTTTTATTTATTTATTTGATAGACAGAGAGAAATCACAAGTAGGCAGAGAGGCAGGCAGAGAGAGAGGGAGAAGCAGGCCCCTTGCTGAGCAGAGAGCCCGATGCGGGGCTCGATCCCAGGACCCTGAGATCATGACCTGAGCCGAAGGCAGAGGCTTAAACCACTGAGCCACCCAGGCGCCCCCTATTTGTGATCTTTGTCTGTCAAATAAATAAATAAAATCTTAAAAAAAAAAAAAAAAGTCTCAGGATGTCTCTTCTGGATTTGAGCTTGTAATTCTAAAAATAAGAGAATTTAAAGCTCAGTCTAATACCACGCTTTCATTTCATTAGCATGAAAACTAGTTTTACTGTAGATATTGGCTAAATTAAAAGCATCAAACATTTTTGATAACACTATAACTGCTTGCCTTCTAAGGAGACGGATTTTCTGCACCCTGGAGAATTTCTCATTTTTTCAACCAGAGTGTCTCTTCCTAATAAGCACAAACAATAAGTATACAACATGCTGAAATCCATATGTTGTGGATTTATTTTTTAACAAAGCAAAGTTATTTAAGTTCTGACGCTGACAACAGCTGCCATCTCAATTTGAGAGTGTTAAAAATAGCTCACTGTCCTTAATTTTCCTATATTTGTCCTTGCATCTGTCTTCCCATTTTAAAACGAAAGTCCTATTAAATTCACCAATATAAAAGTTATAAGATGAATTTTAATCCCATTTTTTAAATCCTATTTTTATTTAAAACCAAACTATATTTAACATTATCTAGTTAAATATCTTGAAATGTATGTGGCAGTCATCTTCGGGCTGAGGCAGGAATAATACATCTTCTGTTTCTCAAAAAACCAGCAATCCTGTCAGTTTTATCATTTATCAGAAGGGGAGCCTCTGATAAATGAAACATTATTCTTATTCACAAGATAACCTTCCAGTCTTGGTTCATTGAACAGCTCTGCTCTTTGCCAGTTGTGCTACCCTCCATTTCCTAGTCTCTACAACAGGGGCAACAGTAGCATCTACTTTGTGATGTCGTCTCTGTAGGCAGTAAGAGGATGACGCACACAAAAAGCCCGTCTCCCATGAAATGCACTGTGGCTTCATGATCAGTAATTCTCTGCTTTATTTGGGAAAGTCAGGTCCAAAATGTTGAAAGAAGGGTTACATCATTTCTCTGTTGTGGTACACGACCCTCAATTAGTAATCATTATCATCGTTAATACTGAAAAATATCTTCCATGTAACAAATTCTTTTTTTTCCCCAGCATGGAGGGTCAGAGGGAGAGGGAGACAGAATCTTAAGCCAACTCCATGCCCTGTGTGGATCCCGACTTGGGGCTTGATCTCACAACCCGGAGATCATGGCTTGAGCCAGAAATCAAGAGTCAGATGCTTAACCGACTGAGCCACCAGGTGCCCCATGTGATAAATTCTTTTTTTTTTTTTTTAAAGATTCTTGATTTATTTATTTGACAGAAAGAGATCACAAGTAGGCAGAGAGGTAGGCAGAGATAGAGAGAGAGAGAGAGGAGGAAGCAGGCTCCCTGCTGAGCAGAGAGCCCGATGCGGGACTCGATCCCAGGACCCTGAGATCATGACCTGAGCCGAAGGCAGCGGCTTAACCACTGAGCCACCCAGGCGCCCCATGTGATAAATTCTTAATAGCATTTTTCTCACAGTGTTTTCCAGGGAACTAAACTGTTGCCTCTACTCTGTGGTTAATAGGTATTTACTGGAATTTTAGAACTAGCTTTCGGCTTTCAACAAATAGAAGATATTAAAAAAAAAAAAAATAGAAGACCTACTTCAGACCTTTGTGGCCCAATGTCCTTAATCAATGCCATCCCCCTTCTCTGATCTGGGTGAGCAAATATTGATCCGTGGTGGTGAAGGTTAACAAGGTAGCATTCTTACACTTAGTAAAGTGACCTATTCTTTGGATTAATCCATATCTGGATGAACTTTTACACCAAAGTAGGCTCTGTAATTCTACACCAGGTGAGGAAGCATCTGTAGAAGGAGTAGCTAAAAGGGGTGGGGTGAAGTTAGGCACCTGAAAAACAAAGCTGAACTCTGATCCATGGCTTTGAGTGTTTTAATCCAACAGTGACTTTATATAGCAATTCAGATACCATCAATGGAAGACCTATGTGTTTAGCAACACAGGCATACGCTTTAAAGAACAGCTGAGAAATCCTGACCTCAGCCATCATTTCTCATCTCCTTTGTCCTTCCCAGAAGCAGGAGTCCAGCATACCGTATTTCAGACCACAACACCGCCTGCCCCTCCTGCTGATGTGGTCCCCCTTCCCACCACCGCTGCTTTATGTTGGGTAACCATCAGTCCCATGTGGCTCCGGAACATCTTAGCTGGTGTCTGTTTTCCAGGCACAGTTACTGACAGCACCCTCTTCCACCCTCTCAACTGTCCAGGTTTGGATGACAAAGTATAAGGTCACCTGAATCTACGGGTCACCAGATCTATGGAGGGTGTGCACTCACTGAAGTAGGGAAACTGTATGGAATTTCCACAGGAACACAGATGAGGTCCCTATTGCACGTGGCCACTGAACCCCTCACCATGCTCGTCCAACGGAACCTGAACTATGGAAAAGAAACATGCAGGACCTTGGCAGATGATGACCATGAGACTATTAACAGATAGTGGACTTCGCAGGAGGATAGTTAGAATGCGAACTCTCCCATTTACCAACTTCATGATGGGGAGCCCGTCATTTCACTTTCTCTTAGCCTCTGTTTCCTCAAGTATGCAATGGAAATGTCAATGTTTCCTCAACTATGCAATCCAAATGTCAAATTTCCTTCACCACCTTGGGAGGGGGATTAAATGAGATGATGCATGGAAAGCACTTAGCACAGTGGGGAGATAGTAGGAACAAGGTCAAAGGCAAAGGGCTCTTTATATTGTTTTAATTTGATTGAGGCTTCCCCTTAGTTCATGTGTTATCTACATTAACAGTACATTTTCAATTTGAAATATTTTTAATTTTAAAAAGTTCTTTAATTTAGGCAGAGCGTCAAACTATTGATTGAATTTGGGTGCTTAACAATAGTAAGGTATTACAGATCTGAACAGAAGCTTTAAAGAAATTTCAGTATGTGCTCAATCCGAATCAGATGTAATGTCATGGTATGTATTGACATCTACTGAGAGAAGGACAAATGAGTTAAAGATAAACCTTAAAATCCATCAAGGTAATTTCTAGTGTATTAATATAAATATAAATTATATAATTAAAGGTCAAAATATGAGGGTAAACATATTAAAACCTTATTTTGAAAAAATTATATTTCTTTACTAATTATACATTTAATGGGTGATGGAAATACATTTAAAATTAAAAGGTAATTAAAAAAAATTAAAAGGTAATTCAATCTCAAAATGGTTGTGAACAAAATCTAGTTAAAAGTGGTAACAGCTACAGGCGCCTGGGTGGCTTAGTGGGTTAAATCCTTTGCCTTCAGCTCAGGTCATGATCTCAGGGTCCTGGGATCAAGGGCCGCACCCGGCTCTCTGCTCGGCAGGGAGCCTGCTTCCCACCCCACCCCTCACCTGCCTCTCTGCCTACTTGTGATCTCTCTTTCTCTGTCAGATAAATAATAAAATAAAACCTTAAAAACAGGGACGCCTGGGTGGGTCAGTTGGTTAAGCAGCTGCCTTCAGCTCAGGTCATGATCCCAGCGTCCTGGCATCGAGTCCCACATCCACCTCCTTGCTCAGCAGGGAGCCTGCTTCTCCCTCTGCCTCTGCCTGCCATTCTGTCTGCCTGTGCTCGCTCTCTCCCCCCACCTCTCTCTCTGATAAATAAATAAAATCTTAAAAAAAAAAAAAAAAAAAAAAAACCTTAAAAACAAAAAAGTGGTAACAGCAAGTGTGCCTGAGTGGCTCAGTCATTGAATGTCTGCCTTCTGCTCAGGTCATGATCCCAGGGTCCTGGGATTGAGCCGGGCATCAGGCTCCCTGCTTTGCTGGAAGCCTGCTTCTCCCTTTCCCACTCCACTTCCCCTGCTTGTGTTCCTTGTCTTGCTGTGTATCTCTCTGTCAAATAAAATCTTTTAAAAAAAAGGGGTTGGCGGTAACAGCAGAAATTAAACAACCAGGCAAAATTCAGCAGAAATGCTCTTGAAATCTGTCCCATTTCTCTCAGCACTGAAAATGTCTCCTATGAAGACTGTATCCATATAAACAATGACAAGTAAGACGATTACTCTGAGAACAAGCTAATTTGGTTTTAGTTGTATCAATACTTCAAGTGAAATGACGGATTTTTAGGACTGCCACTTTCTACTTTGCTTATACAACTAGAATAACGTGGAATTATTTCACATTATTATGTGGGCTATCATCCATTTGTAGTAAGACCAGAACAAAGTGGCTCAAATTTGACGATTTCTTTTTTCTTCTCATATAATTCAGGCTGTATCTTAGCCTTGAAATTTGCAAGTTAGGTATTGTAAATCTGGTTTCCAAATTATATCACAGCACAAGCCACAGAATTACCACCTAAATGTGCCAAGAGAAAGGGTATTTATCTCTATCTTGTTTTAATAAATGTAACATACAGTCAAAAAATATTCTAAAATTTTGAAAATAAGAGCTGTGTACCTCTGAAGCTAAGATGGCCTTGGTCACATTCATACTCCTTTCCTTAGCCCTGCCAGTGGCATTCCCTCAGCCCTGCCAGTGGCATTCCCTCAGCCCTGCCAGTGGCATTCTGCCCCGGGAAACCCACCAGTGCATCAGGTGAGTTTCGCTACTTTGTTGGCTGGACAACGTTTTGTTTTTTCCCCATTAGCAAAGAGAATCTTTCTTTAAAGCAAGGAATTGGCAGTTATTTTTAAAGCGGATATATTACATAAATTTGATCTTAAGGGATCAAGCAATTTTCAGTGAACTCCCTTGAAGAAAGCAAGCTTTGTTGTTCCTCTGTCCATTTTATCCCTGGCCACTTTAATAGGACTTTAACAGGAGGACTACCCCAAAGCAGTTCATATTAGTTTAAAAAAAAAAACCCTCTGAGAATAAAAAAAAAGTTGATTCTAAGAGTTTTTAAGTTGATTCTAAGAGTTTTTAAGTCACCTTTAAACTTGGAATAGGCATTTAAATGTTAACCCAAATGCCGATTTTCCAAATTTTCTTCAAGCCCAACGTGTACAGGGCCAACTCTTGAAGTTTGGACAAGATATGGGGAACTGGGTCTTTTCGTGCTACTTTACAGTGAGGTCATATTTCAACAAACTATTTTTCAGGCTAGGGCATTTGTTCCCAACTTTGTCGGAAATCATTAAGTTGATATTCACCACCTCTCTTGAGTCTTCAAACAACCCAAAAGAAAAGGAGGGACACTAAGAGAAACAATGGATTTTCACACACATCTTTCACATACTCAGTGTTTCAGATGGCTCAAGAAATGCCCAATTATAAATACAAGCCCTCTAGGTGTATTAAAGGGTAAAAATCTAGGGTCACATTATGTAGTACAGGTGGAAATACAGCTATAAACACAGAACAGGTGATTTGGATAAGCCTGTAACTTTTATCTATATGCAAACTTATCCAGTAAGACTCTCCTATCCCATACTTAAACAAAATTAAACCTTGTCAACCACAAAGTTCAGAATAAAGATCTTTGATGTCAAACATAGCATTCTGAAGCAAGTTTTTATTAACTAGGCATTTTGTAAATAACATTTATCTTCAAAGTACCAAACACAGGACCCATTCCCAGGTAAATAGTAAGTGGTTAGGAACAACTGGGTCGAATTAATTTATGACCCTAAACATTCTTTCCTCTGAAATATATTTTAACACTTTAATTGAATTGACCATGGCTTCATTGAGCTAATCAAAGGCACTTCCTATCTTTAAGCTAATTTTATTTCCACCAAAATGATCTATGCAATACATGTAATTTGAAACAGCAAGTACATCTATAATACAGAAGCTCTCTAAAATGTGTTTTGTATAGAATGTTTGAGTCTGAAAATCAAAGCTACTCTAGAGCACTGTATATTTTAGAAAAACAAGGGACCAGTAAGTGCAAGCACCCGAATTTTAGCTATGGGATCTTGATTTTTTTTTCCATAATTTTTCTACTAATTCAATAGATTTAAAGTATTCCTAAAATAACAGAAGAACCAAAGTTAAGCCACTGAGTAAAAATTGTCAATAATAGCATTATTAAATTTTTAAAATTTATCTTAAAATTCTCCTGTATCAGTTATGATCCTTTTTAGAATAGATGTTTGTTTGAAAGATAGTGAGGCACGGTGGTTAAGAAGATGGGTTCCGGAATCACTGAGACTTGGTTCATATGGCAGCTTCGCCACTCACTAGTTATGTCACCTCCCCCACTTTCATTTTTTGTTGTCTAAAATGGGGACAAAAATAGCACCTACATCATAAAGTTGTTGATATGGGCAGTAAGTGTGATAGTTCATAAACCACCACGCCTACCACATTATTTGCTCAATGGATGTGAAATGTCATTATTACCAGTACACCAAGTCCATTACCAAGGATAAAGAGGGACAGAACACCTCTTCCCAACAACACAGTGCAAAGCATTTAAGCGGTCTTCTGTTTGAAAGAGAGTTATGGGATCTTAAGTATATGGAAACATGCAGCAGAGTCCTCTAGGATTTTAAAATGCCAACATATACAGTGCAAAACCAAGATGATCATATCTTCTTTTAAAGATTTATTTATTTATCTTAGAGGTGATGGGTGGGCAGAGAGAGAGGGAGAGGAAGAGAATCCTAAGCATACTCCCCACTGAGCAAGGAGCCCAATGCAGGGCTCAATCTCACAACCCTCAGATCATGACCTGACCTGAAACCAAGAGTCAGACACTTAACCGACTGAGCCAAGATGGTCATATCTTTTTTTTTTTTTTTTAAAGATTTTATTTATTTATTTGACAGAAAGAGAGTAGGCAGACAAGTAGGCAGAGAGGCAGGCAGAGACAGAGGGAGAAGCAAGCTCCCCGCTGAGCAGAGAGCCCGATGTGGGGCTTGATCCCAGGACCCTGAGATCATGACCTGAGCCAAAGGCAGAGGCTTAACCCACTGAGCCACCCAGGTGCCCCCCCAGGTCGTCATATCTTAATGAAACCTCTGATCCAGGCTGAGCTCAACTGGTGGGATATGCGGGCAAACACTCAGGCCCGAGATGCATTCACATATATTTCCCAGCACTTTCCTAGACCCCAAGTGACAAAAATAATTTCAAAAAACAGTTCTGTATTTAAAAACAGATAATCTGGTAGGGGAGAGGCACTATTATAATCTGGTGCAATGTTCCTGGGATCAGAGGACAGAAGACAAACTGTCGAGAGAATCAGGAGAAGCTTCAAGACGACACTGGAACTGAACTGGAAGATGAGCAGTTAATGTACAGGGCGAAAGAATGGTAGAAAGGTCTGTTAGGAATAAGGAGGACAAATCTGGGCATTTTCCTACCTGGAGAGGTAAAGAGGTTCCATGGGCACAAATGCAAAAATGGTGGATAGAGATGCCTGCAGGAGTGGGCTGGGACCACTCTGCTAGGGCCTTGCTGGTGAACTCTGCTGAGTAGTGACCTACTGGCATGTTCTGGCAGGGCCAAGCCATGATCAAAATTGCCTTCTAGCACAGTGACCATGGTCACAGAATAGAAAATGGGTCAGGAGTATAGAAAGACCACTTAGGAGGCTGTGACATGATGGGTGATGGTGCCTTAAGTAGGGTGGGATGACAGGATGATTTGAAGGGCACTTCCCAGGAAGAACCAATAGCTTACAGTGCTTGAGGTGACACAGGAGTGACAGTCAAAGATAATGTGTGCAATGTCAAGCTGAGGACAAGCACCATTGCTATAAATTCAGGTGACTAAATCAATGAAGAAAGGAGAAGAGAAGTCATGTGGGGCCATAAGGAAGTGTAGAATCTAAGGGTATACTTCTCCTTCTCCCCTCTTTCCATGGTGAAAGTCAAGATGGAACTCAAGATTCACTTGAGTTGGCAGGCAACACGAGGAAGCACCTCTAGAAGCCTGGTTCACAGTAACAACAATTATTCAAACTTCACTGGGAGTCCTCCACGACAGTTTGGGTCTGGCACAGGGAGGGCGCTTAATAATTAATAGCTGTTCATTGGCTTTGTTAAGCAGAAAGTGAATAAAGGAGTGGACTGTGTCTCAAAATCACCTGAATCTTCTGAATCCTCCTGCGTCTTGACTTCTTCATTTATAAAATGGAGATGAAGAAGATGCGCGCTTGGCTGGCTCAGCCCATTAAGCATCTGACTTTGGCTCAGGTCATGATCTTGGGGTCCTGGGATTGAGCCCTGTGTCAGGCTCCCTGCTCAGTGGGGAGTCTGCTTGTCCCTATCCCCCTGCCCCTCCAACCACTCATACCCTCTTTCTCAAATAAATAAATAAAAATTGTTCTTAAAAAAGAAAATGTTAGAGGGGCACATGGTGGCTCAGTCGGTTAAAGTCTATGCCTTCGGCTCAGGTCATGGTCCTGGGGTCCTGGGATCAAGCCCTGCACTGGGCTCTCTGCTTAGTGGGAAGCCTGCTCCCCGCCCCCCACTCTTCCTCTGCCTGACTCTCTGCCTACTTGTGATGTCTGTCTGTCAAATAAATAAATAAAATTAAAAAAAAAAAAAGCTAGAAATTAAAGAAAATTTATGAAATAAATAGGACATGATCAAGAAGTATTTATGTTGGGAAAAAATGATTACTAATTCTGTATCTAATGATATGTAATCTATTACATATTTTATACACATGCTATACTATTTCATGTCTAAGTTTTTAGTATCTTTTTGCCATAAAGCAATTAAACAAAAAGAATAAAGTTCAAGTTTTCTCAAATGTATATGGGAACACTAATTTTGTGCATAAGTCTCAACTATAGCAAGGAAAAATACTTGTGTCAAGAGGGCTCTTAGATTTTGAGAAAAATGGAACATCTACAAGAAGTCTTCATGTTTAAAAAGAAAAGAATGTAGGACAGCCTGCCTTTACATCTGACTTTAGATGTCATTTCATAATAAAACAGTCATTTTTCAGATCTTAGGTAGTATGAAAATTTTAGATGCTTGTATTACAATCTTGCTTTGCCAGAAATTTTTATATTCTATCAACAAGGCACAATCTGATGTATTCAGAAATGTTTGAAAAACAACATTCTCCCCTCATTTGCGATCTCACTCCTGTGGTTTCAGCTACCCATGGTCAGCAGGGTCCAGAAGCAGATGGTCCTCCTTGTGACACATCGCCAGAGGGTCGACAGTAGCCTCACACTGCGTCACAGAGCCTATGCCTTTCACCTCACTTTATCATCTATCATCTCAAGAAGGGTGAGGACAGTACAGTGAGACATTTTGACAGAGACCACATTTATATAACTCATTATGGTATGTTATTATAATTGGTCAGTATTATTATTAGTTATTATTGTTAATCTCATACTGTCCCTAATTTATAACTTAAACTTTATCCTAGGTAGGTATGTGCCGGAAAAAATAGTATACCTAGGGTCTGATCCTATCCATGGTTTCAGGGATCTATCAAAGTCTTGGAATATATCCCCTGTGGATAAGGCTGGACTACTGTGTAACAGCTAAACTCCATTTGTTTTTGTTTTTTTACTTAAATTTTTAAAAATGTGACTGACTGATTGATTGATTGGTTTAAAGGCGAGCAGGAAGAGGGACAGAGGGAGAATCTCAGGCAGACTAAGCTAAGTGTGTAGCCTGACTCTGGGCTTGATGACACAACCCTGAGATCATGACCTGAGCCAAAATCAAGAGTCAGATGCTTAACCGACTGAGCACCACCCCCAGTGCAGCACCACCCACAGTGCCCCAACAGCTAAACTCCATTTGCTATCCTATAGTCCATGCTCAGAAACTATCCATTGACACAGCTCTTAGAATGGCCCCAATCCAGAACACTGACAACATCAAGTGCTGGTAAGAATGCGGAGCAGGAGCTCTCAGATCATTGCTGCTGGGAATCTCAGATCATTGCTGCTGTGAATCAGAACTAAAAGAAAGGAGCTATGAAGCCATGAAAAGACATGGAGGAAACCAAAATGCATCTTACTAAGTGAAAGAAGCCAATCTGAAAAGGCTACCTACTCTATGATCCCAACTGCGTGACACTACAGAAAAGACAAAAGTACAGAGACAGTAGGAAGATCAGCGGTTGCCAGGGACTCGAGGGGACGGATGAACAGGCAGACCACAGAGGATTTTGAGGGCAGTGAAAAAATTCTGTGTGATACTGACGGATACATGTCATTACACACTTAAACCCAAAGAATGTACAGCCCCAGAGTGAACTCCAGTGGAAACTACAGACATGGGGGGTGACAATGTGTCCATGGGGGTTCCTCAGCTGTAACCAATGTCTTGCTCTAGTGGGGGATGCTGACTGTGGGTGTGGGTGTGGGGGCAGAATGGATATAGGACATCCCTGTACTTTAAAGTCGGCGGTGAAAAAAATAAGATTTAAAAAAAAAATCTATTGAACGTGTGAACGACATCAAGAAATAATCACCACATACCTGAGGTGGAGATGTGAGCTGTGTGATAAATGTGTGGGGCAGCTGTGCTGTTTAAGTTTGAAAAAGGGCTGCGCAACTTCTTCTCCATCCTCCCGGTTGGAAAGAGTCCTTCTAACACTTCAGATAAATCAGGTGGACACTGAGAGATGACTTCTGCCTCTAGATTCCCCCTGCTAGAAACAGCCCCTCTTCCTCTGCTCCTCTGTCTTTGTAGTGAACAAATGTGTTAGATTTAGACTTTTTGCTCTGTGGCATTACACATGGAAACGTTTACAAAATTACACTAAAATAAATGGCAGGTCTTTTTTTTTTTTTTTTTAAATTAGGAAAAATACCTAGTCCTTCAAAACTAGATATTTTACTTTGATTTTATTTGTAGTCAAAATATTTCTCTGGAAGCATTTTCTATAGTCTTCATTACTCAATTAAACCTGTTCCTATACAACTTTCATGTCACCAGCACATGATAATCCTGCAGATGGCAAAGGTTTAATACCGAATTAAACTAAGCTATTAATTATATACACAAGTTAAAAGAAATCTAAATGAACGACCTTTTAAATTCTTTTTTCATACTTCTAATAGGCAAAAATGGCAGCTGCTCATCTGCTTCCAAGCTGGAGGAAGAGAAAGGATGAAGCTTTTGTACTTCGCTACTTGTTTGCTTGAAATAAAATGTTACTCTTTTATTTCAAATGCCAACACAGGGTATCACTTAAGATGTGATTCTGAGGGGCGCCTGGATGGCTCAGTCGGTTAAGTGGCTGCCTTCAGCTCAGGTCATGATCCTGGGGTCCAGGGATCGAGCCCTGCATCGAGCCCCTCATCGGGCTCCTTCTCCCTCTACCTCTGCTCCATCCCCTACCGCACCCCCACGCCTGCTCATTCTCTCTCATGGTCTCTGTCTCTCCATCACTCTGTCTCAAAAAAATTAAAAAAAAATTTTTTAATGTGAATTATTACAGAAGCCAGGTCATCTCACATCTACTGCCTATATCTGATCTGAAATGAAAACCTATCCCACTCTGTAACGTTCTGCACTGAATGTGTATTAACTGAGAGGCAGACCATGAAGGATGTAGCTGGTGTTCACTGAAGACACATTCGGAAATTAATAAAGGGAAGGACCCTCTTTCTCAGTCAGATGGCAAAGATGGGAAAATCTTACTGCAAATTAGATATAAAAGAGCTTTGTAAATATTTTTTTTTTGGATGATTAACTACTCCGGGGGAGGATAAAACAAAGCAAGGAAATAATAATCCCAAACGTAGAGATGATAGACTGTCATACAATATTATCTTTAGGACTTAATAGTTCTTTTCGAGTGTGTGGTTCTGAATACTCTTCTATTGAAAATTAGTCTTCTATTCTCACTCATAAGGAGAAAAATCCAGCTTGGCATTTCTGCTAAGAGGTGGGGAGGCTGATTCTTCATTCTTGAGACCCAAAGTTAGGAAAAAGGAAGAATTTACCAAATGGGATTACATTATGGATTTTTCTTTCTTCTTCCAATGGTGGACAATGTAATTTGTTATTTTATTTTAAAGATTTTATTTATTTGAGACAGAGTGAGAGAGAAAGCATGAGCAAGGGGGACCAGAGGGGAGGGAGAAGCAGGCTCCCCACTGAGCAGGGAAGGTGATGTGGGGCTTGATCCCAGGACCTAAGTAGAAGGATCATGACCTGAGTGGAAGGCAGATGCTTAACCAACTAAGCCACCCAGGCACCCCTGTTATTTATGATTTTAAATGAAACATTGACAGAGAACCAGAAACTCTTCATCTTATACTTTAGAATCGCATGAATCATTCCCCCTAAATTATATCCTAGTCACTATTTGGTTCAATAAATCCTCAACAATATTAAATTATTGAGTCAAACATAGGATCTAGTTCTTGAACTGGCATTTTCTTCAATAATACTCAGGGGATGAGGAAGAGGGTTCAGCAACTCCTGAAGGTTTCTGACATTTTCCCTTAGGATCCCTGAGATACCTAAGAAAAATATAAAACACAATAATCCGAAGGAAGGAAGGAAGGAAGGCTTAACAGAGGCTCTATTGGCCACATGATGCAAAAATGTCAGTGTATTTTATCCAGTTAATATTACAAGAAAAGTACAACTGTGTTCATCAAATATATGCTCTAGACCTAAATATCCTAAGGCTTTGTTTTTAATATACAATGACAAATAGTGTTAAATAGTGTTTATGCAAAATACTAAATCTAATACACTGGACCTGAGATAAATGATCTTTTAAGCTCACCCCCACCCCATGGTAATATTACAAAGACAAATCAGAAAGGTTTCAAAATGTATATACATTGTGAATCTTTTCCTTTCCAGTGAGGTCTACAATCAACAACCTAAAGTGAATGCATTTTAATTTAGGAGGGAGTATAATGCTGAGTTCTAGCCCTTAATACTTTAGAATTCACATAAAACATGAAAATTTAGAGCAGACTTTTCAAAAGTTTAGTCACAGCTAAATTAAATTAATTTGAATAGAGTTGTTACAGGCATTTTTGAGTCAATGTAAAATGAGCAATTGCTAATGACCAGAATCATATCTTTCTCTACAAGGAAAATTATAACTAATAAGAAGCAAAAGCATTACTCCTTCCTTCCCCCCCATCCCTTGATTAATATATTTGAAAGAGAAAGAAAGAGACAGCACAGATCACAGGAGCAGGGGGAGGGGCAGAGGGAGAAGCAGGCTCCCCACTGAACACAGAGGCTGATGTGGGACTCAGTCGATCCCAGGACCCTGGGATCATGACCTGACCCGAAGGCAGACGCTTAACTGACTGAGCCCCTCAGGCAGCCCTTTTATTTCTTATTTCTTCATTTCTTTGTAACATCATCTCTCATTTAAAAATTTCCACTCTCCCAGCAATTCTACCACCTCTAGCAGTAAATCCTAAGGTAACAATCAGAGATATGCAAGAGGATTCATGTACAGGGTGTTCAGAAAGTAACTTTAGTACTAAAAAATAGGAAGCAACCTGAAGATTCAGTGTAATGGAACCAATCAAGAATTGGTTAAATAATTATATTCATGTAATATAAAGTTATACACCTATAAAATGATGCCACAGAACCAGAGCTGTCCAAGAGAAAGAGAACATGAGTATTTTAACTTTAAATTTTCTAGTAGGCGCATTTAAAAAAGCAAAAAAAAAACAAGTGAAATTAAATTATTAATATATTTTACTTAACCCAATATTGCAACACATAATCAATAGGAAAATTAATGAGATATTCTCCTTTCTGTACTACCTTTGAAAACTTTGAAAACTATAAAACTCCTATATTTATAGAACATCTTAACTCTACCTACTCACACCATTCTAGTGCTCAACAACCCATGTTTCCCGTGATTATAGCACTGAACAGTGCAGCTACAGACAATGGCCTAGAAAATCATTAATAATATATTAAAATTTTTTAAAAAATTACATGACATATGTATAGTATGATTTGAATTGTATGCCTGAAAAATTCATGAGTAGGAGAAAAAAAGCACAAAAGGGTATATACCAAAATGTTTAGTATTATTCTGGGAAGCAGGATTATGGTCGTTCTCTTGTTTTTTTTTTTTTTTTTTTCTTTTCCTGTATTTTCTACATGTTTGACAATAAACCTGTATCATTTTGAAGTTCATAAATGACCCTTTTAATACCTTTCCATCAGCATTGATTAGATTAAGTTTATGACTTTAGCCCTTCCCCTCTAAGAATGCAACCCCTGAAAAGTGAATTTGTTCTGTATTTCATACTAGTGAATACAAATTTCATTGTCCATAGAGAATCATTCACCACTATGAACAAGAGTTATATTTTCAGCACAAGCCCTAACATTTGCCCCTTAAATGTGGTGTGTGTAATTACAGTATAAGAACTGTGAGTAAATTATTTCATTGCCTGTTAAATAACTGTTTGTGAGGTCTAGACAACAATTATAAATAGCCATTATTTATAAAGTTTCCATTCAAAGCACTTGGGGAATGGTGTAATAAATAGGCAACATGACCTGCACCTCCTCATGTTCCCAAATTGTACAAAAAAGGAGAAAATACATAAAATTGGCAAAGACACTAAACACTGACAAAATCCACTTGGAAAAAGTGAGACTAAGCTGAAGCGGATGTTGCGTGCCCAGCATCCTCCTGACAGGGCGAAGATCTCGTCCGACTAACCTTCTTCACCGTGTTCCTCCTCCCCATCTCTCTCTCTCTCTCACACACACACACACACACACACACACACACACACACACACACGGCTCTTCAGAAAAACTAGCCTACCTTTCTTCAGCCTTCTGTCTCAATATTCCCCCATCCCTAGCTGTGCACTGTCTGCGATGCTGGCGTCCCTCACGGTCTCCTCCACCAAGTTCCCGTGACCCTGAAGCAAAAACCATTTGATGTTAACTTATTTCTTGGAGAAATATTGACTTAGCTCCTACTTACTGCATAAAGTGGGACTCTGGGTGCGTAGAAGTACACAAAAATACAAAAATAATGACAGATAGTGGTAAGGACAATAAAGGAAAAGAGTAGGCAGCTGTGAAAGAAAATAATAGGTCAGGGGAACCTGGGTGGCTGGGTTGGTTAAGCATCTGCCTGGGCTCAGGTCATGATTTCAGGGTCCTGAATCAAACCCCATGTTGGGCTCCCTGCTCAGCAGGAAGCCTCTTTCTCCCTCTGCCTCTGCCCCTTCCCCCTGCTCATTCTCTTTCTCTCTCTCTCTCTCTGCCAAATAAATAAATAAAATCTTAAAAAAGAAAAAGAAAACAGTAGGTCAGAACTTGGCAGAAGATGAGGGGCAGTCAGGAAAGCCCTCTCCACTGACAAAGGACAAACCCACTGAGGAGACCTGATGGATGCCAGGTAGCCTGTGGGAAGAAACACTTTCCTCCAAGGATGCATGTGCTGACCCAGGGTGGATGGAGGCTCAGGTGAGTTCAGGAACCCCAGTGTTGGCTGGTACTGTAAGGGAAGAATGCTGGAGCCATTTCGGCCCGTGGGTGCCAACAGTTTGCTAGCCGTGGCTTTTATTATGATTATTAATGACAGGAGCGACAGAGAAAATGTAGTAAGCATTTTCAATAAGCCAGACATAGGCTGAAAGCTTTAGACATAATAATAGATTAACTCCTCACAGCAGCTCTTTGGGGTAACTATTATTAAGTGCCTGAGAGGTTAGTAACTTGTCTGGAGTGACATGACTTATAAAGGGCAGGGCTGGGAGCTGCGGACACTATGCAGAGTTCTTACCCTGTTTGTTGGATTGTCACTCCTTCCACGTGTTATACCCTGTTGTCTGCTGCTCCCAGAGCTGTGGGGAAAGGAGCAGCTTTTTCAAAGAGGATACTGGAAGAAAAACAAAAACAAAAACAAAAACAAAAACAAAAACAAAAACAAAAACAAAACAAAGAAACTGAGATTTGTATTTCCAGAAGGATAGATCTACCTTATGGACATTAAAGACCTAATTTACTCACATCTAAACCACAGAGGAAGGACAAAGAAATGTGTATATTTGTATATATCTATGAAATGTGTATATCTATGGGTTTTGTCCTCCTAACATCCATTTTCCTTTTTCCTAGTAAAAACAATTTTCTTTGGAAACACGTGCCTCCCCTACTCTCACTCTTTGGTGGTTTTAGTGGGGCAAACCCCACTGCTGGCCTCAAAACAGAGCACATGACCCTTCAAAGCAAGGCAACTGGAACATTCCATTCCCTTGGCCAGCAACTGGTTCAGAGGTGGTATGACTGATGGCCTTAGAGCTCACGCTGGGGCTTTCCTGAACTACTGAGAAAGCTATAACGTTACAGCTGCTGGAGTGCACACCTGCCTCCGTGTTGGACAAGGCGGGCTAAGAATGAACCAGTACAGGAGGAAAATATGCCTAGAGATGAAGAGATGGCGTCTTTCAGAATCACGGAGCGCAATTCAAACATGCTCAAAGCAATCTTGACTTCTAAACTTTTCAGTTGAATGAACCAACAAATTCTCTTCCTCAGAGAAGCCATTTTGACTTGGATTTTCAACCAGAAGGGACCCGCTATGGATCGGAGGCAGAGCAGAGTGGACAGAAATTATGGTCAACGTAAGGCCAGTCTTTAGCCAACATGGCAGGAAGGTGGCCCGAAAGATCCCCAATTTTATGGGCTTTGGAAAAACTGTCTGAGCAAGCCAGTGGTTGGAGTGGAACCACTCTTCGTCCTCCTTGGAGGCAGGCAGCTAACGATATAGAAATGCAGGTGCATATAGCCAGCGGTCAACACATGCTTACTGGCTGCTTGAGTTGTGCCATACTTGCGCTAGGGGCAGGATGACCCTGACGAACATGGCCGCCTTCCTCCCGGGAGCCCATCAGCTACTCTAGAGGGCAGGGGCAGGACGCACAGGTTAGCATGCCTGCATGATAATTTACCTACACGCTGAACGCAGTGCAGTAAAATCAGCACTCAGTTAAAAAGAAATCTCTTGGTTCTCTGGTCTAGACAGAAGTCTCTCCCACTGAACTATATAATGAAAGGCTTGATCCTGCAGAGGTCAAAAGATAAAGAGATCCGAAAGATGAACGCTCAGCATTAGTAGCTGTCCCACGAGCAGAAAGACTTAAGGACTGGAACTAAGGGGATTGGAATGCACTCCAGTCTGTTTCCAGAA
The DNA here is from genome assembly GCF_022355385.1 of Mustela nigripes. Lineage (NCBI taxonomy): Eukaryota > Metazoa > Chordata > Mammalia > Carnivora > Mustelidae > Mustela > Mustela nigripes. Next base: position 78,313,870 of record NC_081562.1, read on the forward strand.
ATGAAGCTGCTGAAGAAAGAAATCAACCCAGGAAGCTGAGGACAGAATGTTAAGGAGGGACACCACAAGAGGGCCAGTATCAACAACACCTCTAGCTGCGATAAAACCACGTCAGCTCTGGGAACTTTCCTTGGCCTTCCCAGCCTGAGATCCCTGTGGCTAACGTCTCCTCCTGACCAGTGACTGTATTTTCCCCAGATTGGTTCTACATCCAGCAATCTCCTTAGTGAGACTGAACATTTGCCATCCTCCCAAGCTCAGGCTCCAGTGCCCAGGAACTAAGCAAGAGCTCTGGCATCCTGCCTCCCTCCCCTCTTGCGTGCCCCAGTCCTCAGCACTGGGAGTTCTTCATTGGGCCCTGCAAACTTGCTCAATTCTCTCTCCTGAATCCCTGAACACATGTGCAGAAGACCCCCGCTCCCAAGTTCCTGAACCCTGTGTACCCGGCTGAGATGCCACCAGCTCCTGTGGGCCCATGAATGGGCAGGTTGCTTCAATGGCCCCTGAGCTCATCACTGTCTCCTTCTACCTCTTCCTGTTCTCTTGCCCACCCTTTCATCTCTCAAATCTCTTCCTTATGTGGTATGCACCTGTGTATGTCTCTTGCCCTGTCTGCTAGCAAGACTCAGGAAGTTTCATGCCCAAATCACAGCAAATTTAACCCATTTTTAGTGGCCGTGGGGGTCCTAGTAAGTATACATATGATTAGCAATGCCCTTAAATCAAGTGGTAAAATTATATGTATCCACCTGTAGAGTTCTTTCGTTTTTCTTCTTCTTCTTCTTCTTTTTTTTTTTTTAAGATTTATGTTAATCTCCACACCTAATACGGAGCTGGAACTCATCAGCCCAAGATCAAGAGCTCCACCAACTGAGCCAGCCAGGCACCCCTCTTTTCACTTCTTATATTTATTATATTTACAAAATCTCAACATAAAGATCTTATTTGGGATGCTGTTAAATTAAAACACCCCCCTCAACACAAAAATGCCACTGATTTGTCTCTGTTTTCCTCTAGCTGTGGCCCGAGGGGAGACTATTCTTAAACAAATTTACAAAGGAACAAGAAAGAAAACAGAATAAAACAAAACCCTGTAATACAGACCAAAGCTAAGGGACTTGAGAAACAACTCCGTTTGGTTATCTGAGTATTCATTTAACCATCCTATTCATTCAGGCAACAAGTATTTAAAGAGTGTTTGCCATGTCCCAGTGATCTGCGCCTTAGGGATACAACAGGGGACAAGACATTTTCTGAATATTTCATATGTGCTGATGATCAAACCACGCTCTCCTCCTTTGTGGAGCCACTAATTAGTAAATCCATCTTTCATTCCTTCCTGCCTTGATGACTCTGCCCAGAATGTACTCTAAAAATGGCATGTCAAGACTTGGCTGTTTCGAAGAAGCGTTCTTCCCACGGAAACAGTGCTGTGACAGTTACACTAAAATAAAAACTGTGAGATCACCTAATCCAAGCAATCATCTACAGATGAAAAGGTGCTCCATACAGAAGGCAGAGTGTGTTGAAACAGTATTTTATCTTTTGATTCTTAATCCAGTGTTCTCCTCCTGCACTGCCCAAAATGGTAGCCACTAGCCCCAGGCCACTATTTAAATTTAGATTTGGAATTAAAAATTTAGTGCCTCAGCTGCACTACCTACATTTCAAATGCTCAGAAGCCATATAAGCTAGTGGCTATCACACTGGATGCCCCCCCCCCCCCAAAAAAACCATTTCCATCATTGGAGAAAGTTCTATTGGACAATGCTGCAGGTTCTAAAACACTCTGCTTGCATTATTCTAGCTCAGTGTTTCTCACACTTAAACATGCATGGTATTCACCTGGGGATCTTGCTAGGATACCGATTCTGATATAGTAGGTCAGGGGTGTGGTCTGAGATTCTCTGTCCTAAAAAGCTCCAAGCAGGACTGCTCCAAGTGATCTATAGAGTATTAAGGTTCCAGCTCGGTATCACAGTGAATACTGCAAGTGTTAGTGTCTAATAGTTTAGTGCATATGATTTTTTGCCTTCCCAATTAGGTTTTAAACTCCTTACGAGAGAACACCTTAAGTTCTTCTTCACATCTCTCATCATGGACCGCAGACTTCAGGGATGCCTGAGAGTCAATTTTCCTGTCTACAGGTACATGATGTTTGGCACAGACTGCTTCAGTGTTACATATAAATACACTTTCTTTTTTTTTTTTTTTCCTTAAAAGACATTAGGTCTTTATCCTTCAATCGAATGCCTTCTATTTCTTAAAAGTAAGATACTGGTAGCTATACTATGTCAACTTCAAGAAAACACATGGGAATTCCTCCTTTTTGATGGCTTTAAAATGAACTGTAAATTTTGTTACAATATATATGCTGAAAATAATTTAAGAAAGAGTTGAGAATGGGGCGCCTGGGTGGCTCAGTGGGTTAAGCCACTGCCTTCGGCTCGGGTCATGATCTCAGGGTCCTGGGATCGAGTCCCGCATGGGGCTCTCTGCTCAGCGGGGAGCCTGCTTCCCTCTCTCTCTCTCTGCCTGCCTCTCCATCTACTTGTGATTTCTCTCTGTCAAATAAATAAATAAAATCTTTAAAAAAAAAAAAAAAGAAAGAGTTGAGAAAAAATATATAATGTATATTTGATAGCAGAATGGACACCAAATAGTCTCTTATCATGACAAACAACTGAATAGCCAAGCTTTATCTCAAAATTAGAAAATGATTAAAATACTTAGAAAACAATGCAATCAGAAATTTTAAGTGTGCCTTTATGTTACTGAGACCATACATCCTACCCTGAAAATAGTTAGCATCCTTTTTTATGGAACAGCTGACAGTTGTGGCGGTATGAGCAAACACCTCTGTAAATTCTTACCATAGTTTTCTATCAGCATTGTCCATTTTTCCAGAAATCTCAGTAATCACTATATGTAATCAGTTATTAATTAAGAACCTTGTAGTTAAGTTTAAAAGGTCAGTCATTTTTGTGTTTAAAAGTCACATATTTATGCATTCAGTTTCCAAGGAAATAAGAGCCCTTTGTGCCTTTCTAAATGTGTTCCTTACAAAGCAACAAGAAAAAGAGTTTTATTAATGCACAAGACTGAAAGAAATGTCAAGTATGCTAGAGTTCTGGTTTTGATTTTGGACTTCAGAGAAAGTTAAAGAAGCAGTGGAACAGAGCTCTTTAATTACAATCCAATGTCCTACAGAAGAATATTTGATATCTCTTCCAGTTGGCATTCTAGCCGATGTGAGGAGAAAATCAACCACGATTAATACAACATAAAGTCACTCCACCTCGTCAAGTTCATCAGGATTATACTGTGTATGCATCACGAACCTCCCTGTGTTTGTTTAAGATCTTGTTTGACAAATTATAAGATGGAAATATTTTAAGAGTTAAACCAGTACTTTTATTTTTGCTACATAACCTAAGCCAGTGCAAGTTTGTGCTGAGGTTCCCAAACTCTCTTGGCACTTTGGGAAGGTAACTCAATGACAGTATTTGTTTTTCCCTCAGGAGGAGAGTAGACAGCTCTGACAGAAAGAGGACGGCAGGCGGATAGATGAGAACTTGGGGCTGGGGTTGCTGCCTGCATACTGGTTCTCCACTCAGCCCCCTCACCATGTGGGCTTGAGGAAGTGAGCTATCTCTTTAAGACGCAGTTTTTTCATCTATAAAGTGGGAATGAGACTAAGGTTGCAATACTGACCTTATGTACAATATTTACTGCAATAAGTAAGTACTTAGCAGTCAGTGTTAAATGAATGTTAATTATTTCTATTAGATTTAAAAATGATTTATCAGAGCTCAGTGGCAATGAAATATTTTCCTTCACCCCTATTATGCCCCTTTAAGACCCTTTAGTTTGTGTTTGTACTTAGAAATCTTCCCTTAATAAATACAAAATACGTATTTAAGAAATGAAAGAGGTGTTTGGGGATTTGTTTTTTATTTTTTTATTATTTATTTATTTATTTATTTATTTTTAAGATTTTATTTATTTATTTGACAGACAGAGATCACAAGTAGGCAGAGAGGCAGGCAGAGAGAGAGAGAGAGAGAGAGGGAAGCAGGCTCCCTGCTGAGCAAGGAGCCCGATGCGGGGCTCGATCCCAGGACCCTGAGATCATGATCTGAGCTGAAGGCAGCGGCCTAACCCACTGAGCCACCCAGGTGCCCCTGGGGATTTGTTTTTTAAAAACAAATATATTATCTGTTTGTTCAGAATCATTCTCTAGATTATTTTATCTCAGAGATAAAATAATTCAACAACTCTTAACAAAGTCAGTATAGAGGGAACAGGGAACACACCAACATAATAAAGGCCATGTATGACAAGTACACACAGACTCAATGATGAAAAATTAAAAAGCTTTTACTCTAAAATCTGGAATAAGAAAAGGATGTCCACTCTCATCAGTTTTATCCAACACAGTTTTAGAAGTTCTATCGACAGCAATCAGAGAAGAAAAAGAAATAAAAGCCATCCAAATTGATAAGAACAAACAAATGGAAAGATATTCCATGCTCATGGACTAGAAGAATTAAATCTGTCAACATATCCCAAACAATCTACAGATTTAACAAAATCCCTATCAAAATACCAACAGTATTTTTCACAGAACTAGAAGGAGTAATCCTAAAATTTGTATGGATTTGATTTGCCAGAACAATCTTGAGAAAGAACAAAGCTGGAGATATCACAATCCCAGAGTTCAAGATACAGGACAAAGATACAGTAATAAAAACAGTATGGTACTGACACAAAAACAGACATATACGTCAATGGAACAGGATAGAGAGCCTAGAAATAAACTCATGCTCATATGGCCAATTAATCTATGACAAAGGAAGCCAGAATATACTACAGGAGAAAAAAGTCTGTTCAATAAATGGTGGTGGGAAAGTTGGATACCTCCATGCAAATGAATGAAACTGGATCACTTTCTTACACCATACACAGAATTAACAAGAAAGAGATTAAAAACCTAAATGTAAGACCTGGAACCACAGAACTAAAAAAAAAAAGTAGGTGGTGATCTTTTGGACATAGGCCTTAGCAACATTTTTCTGGATACCTCTCCTCAGGCAAAGGAAACAGACAAAATGAAAAGGGAACCCACTGAATGGGAGAAGATATTTGCAAATTATATATTTAGTAAGGCATTAACAACAAAACATATAAAGAACTCATACAACTCAACATTAAAAAAGTGAATAATCTGATATTAAAAAGGGCAGAGGATCCAAATAGACCTTTTTCCAAAGAAGAGATATAGATGGCAAATAGACACACATGAAAAGGTGTCCAATATCAGTAATCATCAGAGAAATACAATTCAAAACCAAAACGAGATATCACCTTAGACCTGTCAGAATGGCTAGAATCAAAGAGACAAGAAATAACAAGTACTGGCAAGGATATGGAGAAAAGGAAACCCTGTATAAATTGATGGAAACCAGTACGAAAGTCCTCCAAAAAATGAAAAGTGAAAATATCATATGATCCAGTAATTCCACTTCTGAGTATTTACCCAAAGAGAATGAAAACACTAATTTGAAAACATATGCACCCTATGTTTATTGCAGCATTATTTACGATGGTCAAGAAATGGAAGCAACCCAAGTGTCCAACAATAGATGAATGGATAAAGAAGATGTGGTATATATATACAACAGAATATTACTCAGCCATAAAAAGGAATGAGATATTGTCACTTATGACAACATGGATGGACCTAGAGGGTATAAACTATGTAGAATAAGTCAGACAAAGAAAGACAAATACGATGATTTCACTTACGTATGGAATCTAAAATAAAACAACACAAAACAGAAACACACTCATAAATACAGAGAAAAGCTGGTGGTCCCCAGAGGGAAGGGGGTGGAGGACAGGGAAAACAGGTGAAGAGCATGAAGAGTTACCAACTTACAAAATAAGTAAAAAATAATAATTCAGACACTGAAGTACAATTTCAAGACACATATTAATATCCAAATATAGTCAACAACATAAGACATACTCTTCTAGAAGATAGCTAAGTCATGGAGTTGGTGAAGTAAGGTCTGGACAACCCAGAACAAAGTAGAAGTTGGCAACTAAATGTATAATTTACATTGTACAGAGGAAATTTTTTTACTTATTCAGGTCAAAAAGAGGATTGTTTTTGTCTTTAATTATCTAGTTTGGTTGTTGCCTCTACAAGAATTGTGCCAACACCTCTCTTTTCTTCTGAGAGTAGAAATGACCGAGGTCAAGCAAGAACCATTTTCCTCACTGGGGAGAAGAGCCAGTGGTCTCAGCAACAGTCCCAAAGGCTGGTCAAACTCCTATCATCAGCCTCCTATCATTGGTGTGGTTATTTTACACTACCAAGGAAATGAAGCACTGAGAGGAAGATGGCATGTCCAGGGAACAGTAGCAATCTCCTAGGAGGCCACTCTGGAAGCTACGGCCCCGGTTGTTCCATGGGCAGAGTGTGAGGAAAGTCATAGAGAGAGGAGCACTGAGAACCTATGACATGGCTAGATTTCACCAAGATAGAGCTCTTGTGGCTCTTGCTTTTGTCGACACTTTCAAAGCAGGTAAGGTTACAAAACTCGGGTTTTCAAAGCCTCTGTCTGAAATGTTCCATTTGTTTTACAAATGGTTCACTAGCAGCTTTCCCCCCTCCTAGCTGGAACCCATTAACGGTTGGTCACAAGGTCTCTTCAGTCTTTTCGGTCTAGAATAGAATAGCAGCTCCGTTTTGTTTTTTGTTTTTTGTTTTTAGCCAAATGACAATGACTTTTGAAGAGTCAGAACAGTTGTCTCATAGAAGGGCCCATATTCTACATTTGGTTGTTTCCTTATACTGTCTGTTACCATATTCTGTGAGGCCTTCTATCTCCTGCTGATTACATTAGGTTAAACATTCTTGGAAAAAAGATGTCATGGGTGATGTTATATACTTCATATTCCTTCACAACAAAGGACATATCAGACTGTCCCATTACCACTGAATTTAGGAGAAATCACTTGATTAAATTGGTGAGCACCAGATGTCTCTATTCCAAGGGAATTTTTTTCCCTTTACTAATGGTTAGTAGATGTAATTTTTTGGTATTGTGTTAATATCCTATTCCTCAATAATCTTTCCTATTGTCATTGTTATTCTTTATGTCGTATTTGCAGTCTACCAACCACAATCCTTCTGCAACATTCATTATTTGGGCTGTGAATCCAGTGAGGCAAAAATCTCCCCACTTTTGTCCCCCAATGTTACGTTCATGGGCCTAACTCCAGGTAAAGTTGGAATTACTCTACTTTCCAAGTAAGATGGTAGACCCTTTGCTGGACAGGAGATTGCATCAGGATAAGGATGGGATTCAATCTCTACCCAGAACTCTAAGAACAATGCTAACCATCTGGTAAGATAAGTTATGTGTTAACTTTTTTTTGTTTAAAGTAATATATATGCAATTGTTTTTAAGACTAAAACAGCAGTAAAAGGCTTACAACAGGGGCGCCTGGGTGGCTCAGTGGGTTAAACCTCTGCCTTCGGCTCAGGTCATGATTTCAGGGTCCTGAGATCGAGCCCCACATTAGGCTCTCTGCTTGGCGGGGAGCCTGCTTCCCCCTCTCTCTCTGCCTGCCTCTCTGCCTACTTGTGATCGCTCTGTCAAACAAATAAATAAAATCTTTAAAAAAAAAAAAAAGGCTTACAACACAAACAGTAGTAGTCTGGTTACCAGAATTAACACTTTTTCTTTTAAGTATTTTATTTTATTTATTTGAGAGAGAGAGAGAGAGTGCAAGAGTGAGAGAGAGAACACGGAGGGAAGGAGGTGGGGGGGAGGAGGGAGAGGGAAAAGCAAGCTCCCCGCTGAGCAGGGAGCCCTCCACAAGGGGCTTGATCCCAGGACCCGGAGATCATGACTTGAGCTGAAGGCAGAAACTTAACCAGCTGAGCCCCCCAGGTGCCCCTGGAGTCAATCACTTTTAACCCTTATAGTTATTCCTTCTGATATTGACCTCCATATGTCTAGATAATTTAAAATTTCTAGTCATTATTTTGACTTCCCGTTACAATAGATGAGGATGTGCTGTATTTCCTGTGTCTTGCTTTGGAGGAGAAATAGGTATAAATTCCCAGGGCTAACACACTGAATTCTGACAGCAACTAGCACAATTAGGAGGTTTTAAAGATATTCGTTGATTGTCACTGAATGAAGGACATGGAGACCCAAACGCACAAAGCCAGGATTCATTCTGCAGTTTCTCATAGCAAGTATGCCCTGAGCAGAAGGCTGGAGAAATACATAATCTCTGAAAGTCACATACATTAAATTGGCTAGTTGTATCTTGTTTTGCTATGTTCTTGGAAAACATTAAAATTCAACATATTAAAATATTTTTAAAGGACCATCATGAAACTAATTTCAATGACTCTGTAAAGCATTTCTATAGCCAAAAACTATTTTTCAAGTAAATTCTTTTTCTTTTTTTTTTTTAAGATTTTATTTATTTATTTGACAGACAGAGAGCACAAATAGGCAGAGGGGCAGGCAGAGAGAGAGAGGGAGGCAGGCTCCCTGCTGAGCTGAGAGCCTGATTCAGAGCTCGATCCCAGGACCCCGGGACCATGACCTGAGCCAAAGACAGAGGCTTTAACCCGCTGAGCCACACAGGCGCCCCTCAAGTAAATTCTTTTTTTTTTTTTTTAAGATTTTTTTATTTATTTATTTGATAGACCGAGAGAGATCACAAGTAGGCAGAGAAGCAGGCAGAGAGAGAGGGAGAAGCAGGCTCCCCGCTGAGCAGAGAGCCCGATGTGGGGCTCGATTCCAGGACCCTGAGATCATGCCCTGAGCCGAAGGCAGAGGCTTAAACCACTGAGCCACCCAGGCGCCCCAAGTAAATTCTTATTCAGCAGTAGAGAAAAGAGAAATTTAGGTTTAAGAAAGTAATCTTTTCTAAACATTAAGGAGTAAACAGGTTTAAAAATATATGGGAGATCTTCCTTGGAGTCCTACAGGCTCAGAACTCAGCCTTTTCCCTTGTAGAACTTCAAAGTTTGATGTCAAGACAAAAAAAAAAGGACGTATAAAATTATGAAAACTCTGAAAAGACTCCCACCTCATTAATATGTCTCAAAATACATTGCTTAAGGGTAAGGTTAATTAAATCACAGTATACATAAATTTGAAATGGACTGGTAATCAATCACAGACAAAACTATGTTACACAGAGGCAAAATGGGAGTAGTGGACACTAATACAAGTTAAATAAAAACAGATTCATACCATGGAAGGAACTTTTCACCTGACTTGCTGCAGACCCTGTACTAGCCAGCTTTCGGGAATATTTGAGAAAAATATTCTTCTTCACTTGGAACCCTTTCAAGCAGTGAATCTTCCACTTAGTACTCTAGAATTTCTGAAGCCAACTGCAGTGAGCATTGAGTTTTCTAGCAAGGCAATAAAACTCTTAAATTTACTGGCTAAATGATGTTGTTTGATAAATAGTCTAAGAACTCTATTTCTTTGTTTGGTTGCTTAGTCTTCAGGCCCCTCACTTTCATTGCATTTCAACACTTTTGCAAGAAGGGAAAAGAAAAGAATTCAAATGAGCCATTTTGATTATAGTAGCCTGACAAAATAAAACCTACATGTTTGACTTTGTTCCTTATAATCAGCTGCAGGTTCCAAGGATTCATGCAGTCTCACAACAAAAGCAATCTAGAGCAGGTTACTTTCCGTAGCTGGAATAATTTCATTCCCTGTCATGGTATTTCCCGGATCTATCTAGCTTTTATTACAGAGAATCTTAGAATGGGAAGGTTCTTAGGAGCTACCTCAAACCTGCACCAGAGGCATTTTCCTAGCAAGTGCTAGTAAGAGGAAATGGTATACAGTTGACAGAGCAAGGGCTTGGTAGCCAGACAGATGTAATCATCTGTACATAAGCTAGCAATAGGTTTCCAGAGGGTTCCTGGGCAGATTATGGAATGCAATGGACACACAAGAGCCTGAGCACTCTTCAGTGGATACAACCCCAGGCTTTGAAGTTGGAGTGGACCCCCAGCTGGACACACGTCCCTGTTCTGCCTCTTCATAGCTGTGTGTCTGTGGGCAGCTTCCTTACCTTCTCTGAGGCCCATGTTCCCCATCTGTAAAATGGAGGGAAAAAAATGCACCCAACTCATGATGTTATTTTTAAAGACTTGTTTGTCTTTAATAAAATAACATGTATGTTATTTTAAAGCTAACATACGGGATGCTCGAGTAACATTAGCTGTTATGATAAGGCCAATTCAGATGAAAAGCTGGACATTGGATAAACCTACTTCCATGGTTCTCCGATTAGTAACACTAGGTGTCTACTAAAGGCAGCTATGTTTATAACTGAACATTTCAATTTGTAAGAGAGGAAAATCAATGTTAAACACTCGCAGTCTATGTAGTAGAAAAAAATATATCCTATATCTTTAAGACCCCCTCATATCTTCACACAGAAATATTTATTATGTGCTTCTTAAGCACATAATCATACCATAAAAGACAGAGTAGGGGAAGCAAAGAGGATAGTATCGGCTAATCCATAAGGAGAGTTCAATCCAGAAAAAGTGTAAGGTGTCCGCACGCACCAGAACGACTTCCTGCGTAAGCCGTATAAGCTAAGTGGCAAATAAGGGGTGTAAAAGATTGACTTCCACGGAGCCAGCACACCCGCTTTCCGGGCCGGTGGCCCAAAAGCGACGGGGTGGGCAGGGTAGAGAGGCGGTATTTGCAGAGGAGGTGAGGGAGGCCCAGGTCGTTATTTCAGACAGAACGTGTTGTCCTGTCCCAGCGCCAGCTCCGGTGTAAACTAATGATAAGGCTGCACACCTGCATCTCAGACGGTTCTGAGATCTGGTGTGTAAGACGGGAGAGAGGGACGCCTGGCTGACGTAGTCGGTTGGGTATCTCTGCCTTCGGCTCAGGTCATGATCCCAGGGTTCTGGGATGGAGTCCTGCGTTGAGCTCCTTGTTCAGCAGGGAGCCTGCTTTCCCCTCTGCCTCCCGCTCCCCCTGCTCCGTGCTCTCTCTCTCTCTGACAAACAAATAAAAAATCTTAAATAAACAAAGAAAGAAGAAGGGAGAGAGCGTGAGCTCTCTAGATAAGGGCTGCCTCCCCCCAGTAGGAAGCTTGGTTAGAAATTCGAGGAGTGCCATCAATGAAGGGCTTGGGCTCACCCCAGCGGCCCCGACTTCTGGGCGTTCCCAGGCACGTGGGGCAGCACCAAGGGTACTACTGAAGTTCGGTGGGGGTAAGAGCATACGCCACACACACTATTGCAGAATCCACACAGAAGGGGTTTGTGTGAGTACAGAACCGTTAAAAAGCCCAGAGGTAAAATATCCGTGGCTGGTAAGCCTCCATGAGCCAGGCTCAGAGCTCTCAGGTCAGGGCCTACCATGGCTCAAAGCCACAAGTCTCCTTTATGCTCTGGGACCATGTGTACCCCCCTCACCCTCCACCCCTCCCCCTGCAAAATGACCGTCAACTCTCAGTGACTCAAAGGCACCCTCTGCTTTCTCCTCCCGCAGTCCCTTTCTCACAGAGGGCGCATGCCTCCTCCAACAGCTATCCAAACCAGAAACCTAAAAAAGTCACCACAGACTCCTTGCTTTCTCTTCCCTCAGTTTGGCAACAAACTACTTACTCATCTCCCCAGTCTTGTCCCACCTTCTCTAATCTACCTTTTCTCTGGATGCTGCCTCAAAGAGTATTACCTCTAGGATTAAAATCTTAACTCCTCTTAGCAAGACAGAAAGGGCGTCATTAGCCGACCTTAGCCAACCAGTCTGACCTGAGCTTCCAACACTCTGCCCTTAAAATTTGCATTCTGGCATCATCTAATTACCTGAGAGGTCCCTGTGCCTACCCTACCTTGGGGCCCCTCTGACACACTCTTCCCTCACCACCGTGCCTACAACCTGGAAGCTTCTAGTCATCCTTGTAATCTCAGCTGTAGTGCTATTTCAGTCCCGATTCTTCCTTGACACCCGCCCAGGTCCTGAGGCGTGGCCCGTCTGCATAGCTCACAGAACTGCCTTGGTTTACCTGCTTCATGAGCCCTTGGAATCAGGAACACGATCCTTTCTCCTTCTAGCCCTAGGCCCCCGTACACGGTAACCCACCCAAGCCAGAATTTGGTGAGCAAATTACTCAACTTTAAAATGAAGAGAGGAATCAATAGTATTGTTAAAATCAACAAGTCTGAAGAATTCCCCTGCAAACATTAGTTTTTTTAATGGGGCGGACTTGCACGGAGTTATTCTCCACCAGGCTATCTTCTCTTTGAAACTGCCAGTGAAATGATCTCACACGTGTTGTCCAATAGGGCAAAGCATCAACGTAGCATTTGATTAAAAGAAATAACCTCTGTGGCACTGCCTGCATTTTCAGAGTTTTTTTTTTTTTTTTAACTCTTCTCAGCTGGCATTGAAATTTATCTACATTTTCAACCCCTTCTCCACTAACAAAACAATGAAAACAGAGACCAAAAACACTACAGAAATTTAGAACCAGCCAGGCAACAGGGATTTAGCTCTAATTCAGCTTTGAGGATGTTCAAAATGACTTTCAAAGCCCTTATTTAAAATGGGAGATATTATGAAATTGTCAGAAAGGCTCCTCGCCTCTGCATCCCTTGAAAAAAAGGATGGCCCACAGAGTCATGCCTGAAGTCGTAGGACTGAACTCCAGAATCTTCAAGTTTTGAGTATTTGGTAAATTGCAATCATTTACTTTCCTTGGGAATTAATAGAAACCATCTGCTTAATGATAAAGCTGAGCTCTGCAATTATTTGAGGAAAAATGTGCCACAGTCAGCATAAAAAGAGGCTTATTGAGGAAGCCTGCTAGACATATGTATTTTTTTTTATAATTAAAGCCAATCGCATTCATTAATTTAAAAACGCTGTTGTGATCAGCTGCCCCAATTTCTTATTTATCAGCACCACCCTTGTTAATATGCACCTATGCAACCTTCAATTTTCAACTTCCAGAGGCTAAATAACTATAATCGTATAGACGGTGGTGATCACACATCAGAACGTTGAGGCGATCATGAGAAAAATATAAAGATGGGGGAAATAAACGTCTACCATAAACCACATATCCGCCTTCTGGGTCTCCTACCTGCGTGTCGCCGGGTTATTTTCCTTTCCCAGCAAACAGGAAGACGGCTGTGGGCGCTCCAAACAGAATTCCTTTGAACCGGCCATCGCTCAGTTCGGGTAATTCTAAGGGCAGCTCTGCTAGCAGCTGGGAAGAGCCCCAGAAACACAGGCAGCTTTTGTTACACAGCAGCCTACCAAATGGAGGGGGGAACCAACGTCGCCCCTCAGTGGCTGTAAATATTGATCCACCTGTGAGGAATAAGGGCGCCACCTCTGTCTGGTGGCAAATAAATAAAGACGGAGGAGGGCAGAGCGAAGAGAAACACATGCATTAGGGCCAACAGCTCCTGTCCCTTTTTTCTCTCCGTGTGTGGCCCAAGGGGGGAGGAGATGTTTATTTGGACATCCTCCCTTCGGAAAAGAGGCCAGTCGACTGTCTGCGTTGGGACGGGTCCAGTGCTAAGGCTCGGAGAATTTCATAGGCAGAGACCATGCGGTTTTTAGCCAATGCAATGCAAGATTTTGAATTTTTTAAAACCAGTTGGTAAGAAGTAGCTGATCCACGCCACCCCAGCCCACTGAAAACTCCCCACTCGGGTTCCGTAACGTTTAACTGGTTCTTACAAGGGTCCTTAACCTACAGAATGGCATGTGGGTGAGAAAGAGTTGTTTTGTGAAGGATGAGAGATACCAATTTTAGTATATGTGCTGCCGAAGCGAGCACAGGATGAGAGATACCAGCTGAGATCTCCCTTAGCCCCACAAATGTGAGTTACAGTATGGCCAACCCCGTTGTAGGGACTAGCGGGAAAGTCACAGAAATCACGAAAATTCCCGAGGGACCACCAGCAACAGAGGCATCAGTCCCGGGAAGGAGGCATCCTTTCTCCTCTCTGGAAAAGGACTGGAGGATATTAGAAGAGCTGGGCTCAGGCAGTGGCCAGCAGTGGCAGCCACAGTTCTCTAACAGGAACGTCTGTAAACACCCCATTGTAAAGCCGAGGAAACACAACAATTTTATGGCAAACAGGGAAGTGGTGTCAGAATATGAGTGCTTGTCGGCCTCCCCCAATTTCTTTCTTCTTTCTTTCCCCAAACAAGTCCATTGTAATACATTATTGCAAGGTATCTGTGCTCTAGAACCATGGGGATCTGAGTATCTCCCCAGCTCTGTCATCACGGGCCAGTTAGTTAAACCTCTTTCAGCCCCAATAAAATACAGGCAGTAGCAGGCAATCCGGACATGACGGAGCAAAATGTGCCACAGCTCAGCTTTTAAGGGAGTGGGTTGGACAGCTGGACCACCTGGGTTCAAGCCTGGTTCTCCCACTTCCCATGAGTGACCAGCAGGCAAGTCACGGAATGTCTGCCTCAGTTCCCTCCTTCGAAAATGGGGGTCATAAAAATCCCCATTGAATTGTGGTAAGCATTAAGTAAGCTGATGCTATAAAGGGTCTTAGAACTGAACTCATTTTGCTTATTATTGTGAACATTAAAAGAGAATGCACATAAGCCCTTGCATGTAGTAAGTGCTCATTTACACAGTACCTATCATTCTTACTGTAAAGAAATTAGAAAACAGAAATGAGCAAAAAGGTAAAATAACTGATCATCTCTAAGTGGAAATGCTCAGAATTAAGTGGAACACTCTAAAAAATGACCAAAACTGTGCTTCGAGAAGATGCTATTTCCAAGAAAACGGTGGAAATGTGTATTTCCCTAATTATCTTTTACAAAGGAATCCGGAAGAGGACGCTGATGTGTTCCAACGGTGAGAGGTGACCTCTCTGTGACCCTCCAGACTCCTTAGCTATAAGCAAGTTATCCCAGGGAGGAAGCAGCAGGCTGTACAACAGTGCAAGCATCACATGAGGCGAGCCAAATTCCTATTAAAAGAAGAGAATTCCGGGTTGCCTGGGTGGCTCAGTCAGTTAGGAGCCCAACTCTTGGTTGTGGCCCAGGTCTCAGAGTCATGACATCAAGCGCTGGCAGTAGACTCTGTGCTCAGTGAGGTATCTGCTTCTTTGCCTCCCTCTCCTTCTCCCTCTGTGCCCCCCCATGAACACTCTCTAAAATAAATAAGTAAATCTTTTAAAAAAAGAAAATTTCAAGTTTATACAAGATGTTTAGCCAAACCCAAGAGAATAAAAGGAATCAATTATTGATGCCACAAATCCAAGTTCATGGTGGAGGTTTTAAAACATAGACTTTCCTCTAAAACCTAGGTTCGAGTTCCCTTCAGCACTCTTTCCCTAAGGTACTTGGCAATAATGGGAATTAATATGAAAATTCCAGGGTGCCTGGGCAGCTCAGTGGGTTAAAGCCTCTGCCTTCTGCTCAGGTCATGATCTCAGGGTCCTGGGATCGAGCCCCACGGTGGGCTCTCTGCTCAGTGGGGAGCCTGCTTCCCTCTCTATCTCTGCCTGCCTCTGTGATCTCTGTCAAATAAATAAATAAATAAAATCTTAAAAAAAAAAACAAACCATGAAAATCCCTCTAGTTTGAAGAAAACATAATAGACCTAGAAATTTTATTTTATTTTTTTTAACTAACTCAGAGTACCTTACTAGGTAGGCAATTCAGACACTTAGATGGGATGGTCAGTTTAAAAGTACCACTTTTGGTGGGTGGCTTAAAAAATAAAATCTCCAAACTCTTGCAGAATATACAAAATTCCAGGTGAATGTAGAGGAAAATAGAATAAACTTAAGCCCAAATACATTCCCCCACCCCCAGATTTAAACAGTATTATTGTGTTTAAAGATGTGGAAAGCAAAAATCTGTATGTGGGAGTATAAAATCAGTTTAGCAACATTTCTTTTATTTCTTGTTTTATTCCTACCTCTAAAATTTAATATCTTTCACAAGATATATCTAACTTGAATTTATATAACTAATTTAAACAAGGAAACCCAAAAATAATGATTTCCAATGCTTTGTCAAGTTTCAAATGACAAAAGAGCTCAGGGTTGAAATTTTTCTCATTATGGTTTTTTATGGTTTAACATTTAATTGTGAAATTAAATGTTTGTGTAACAAATGAATATTTGTAAGTTTGTGTAACAAGTGAGTATTTCTAAGTTATGTGTAATTCATTTGTGTTCATTGTAATTCTTTGTTCATTGTAATTCAATTTCAAAATTCATTTCTGTAAGAAATGAATATTTGTAAGTTATAATGCATTCCAAATATTTTAACAATAGGAAATGAACTTTATTTACTAAAGAATAGCTTTGTAAAATTGTCTCTCTAGAATCCTTCTAGGATGATTTACTATTATTCTATTTATTATTTCTATATAGCATCTTCTTCAAATTCTACTTGGTTACTCATAATTAGCAATAACCTTACCCCTAGTACCAATGCATATAAGCCTTCCATTATTCTACAGAGCCCAGGGAGTAAAAAGAACGATACCTTTCAGTATTTAATCTCCAAATTTGAGTTTCTTTTCAAATAACCTGAAGGTAAGTCTAAGAGATATTATGTATCTCTTAATTCCACTTTAAAGGTAAGCAAACATTTACCACCCCACTCAGTTCCTGAATGCAATCAATATTCTTTTCTGGGATTCAGATATAAAGCCTTATTGATTATGTTCAAATGGTCACTTACAAGGGTGCCCTAGACAATTGCTTCTTGAGGTCCTTAAATGCAGTTCTCTAGCCTTGGCACAGACAAAAAGCCAATGACTTCATCTCCACCCTCCCCCAGCTTCAAAGGTTTCATTGGCTTCCCCGACCAGAGGAAGAAGCCCCCACATGGGAAAGGACAGAACCTCCTTTCTGTCCGGCCGCGTCCCCATCCCCCCACCTGCCTGTCTTTGCTCTTCCTGACGGCCATTCCCACCACAGCCACAACAACAGTGATAACGAAGATCTGTACAGGGCCTGCGCACAATCTAGAAAGCAATTCGTTTAATCCTTATAACCACCCTTGCAGGGAAAGACTATTGTTGCCTCCACTTCACGGAAGAGGGTAAGTGAGCTGCTTGAGATCATCCAGCCAGCAAGCGTGGCAGCCAGGGTTCAGACCCGCAGTCCGGGTCCAGGTCTGCGCGCTCGCATCCTGACCCTTATTCAGACAGGGTCTGGCACGAAGCAGGGCCTCAATCCATCTTTACTAAATGACGGAACATGTGACTTCTATAATTAGCCGAGAAGTCTCTACAGTTAAACCTGGCTTCTTAATTTTCTACTGTACATGACTGCAGTCTGGGCTTCAAAGAAGGATTCAGATGTTTAACAAATATTTCTAAGCATCTGCAATGTGCCAGGTCCCCAGTCTAGAAGGAAATACTGTCCTGCCTTCCCAGAGCTTATACTCGGTGTAGGACGCACTCCAAAACAGGCTGTTAAATTCCAGGCCCAGGGACCAGAAAACTTGTCCTAGCTGCACCAGGTTAAGTCTTTAAGACAATGGTTGGATGCCTTTTAAATAAAATGTTTATTCCAAATATATGCATTCTACCTTAACCTTTAGTGGACCAGCGTGGGAACAGTGCTCAGAATGAGGAACAACCCAATAAGCTGATGGTTAAAGGAAGAGACAAATGAAGGAAGCAAGTGAACTGAAATTGGTCACATTGTTTGGGAAAATGCATTTCAAATTCTAAATAACTTGCAAATTCAAGTAGCACAGATCTCTGTTGCTTGGAGCAGGGGATGAGCTCTAGTTTGTGACTATCCCTCCCTCCCAGATGCTTCCCTCAAAACTGGGGGGGGGGGGCACATCAATAATCGAAATAATAAATACAACTCCAGATTTTACAGCACCTGTTCACACAGTCTCCTCTTCCTTTCTGCAAATGCTCTATTTTTAAAAATGCCCATATTTGTTTAAAAGTTGCTTTAGGCATTGGAAGGACTAGATCTAGCCTTATGTTACCTGTCAGGCGCAATTCGTAGAACACTTGAGTTCTTGCAATTGTGAGGTTTCTGTGGGAGGCATCTTGTTTTTACAAAGCTGGCAAATCAAAATTCTAGGTTTCATGACTGTTTTATGTAACCATGCAAAGTTTTTCTCTTTCTGTATAAAAAAGGTTCCTCAAACACACGCTAAAATACTCATTCTAAAGTCATCACAATTTCTTCAATCAAAAAGTGAACAGCTTTGACATTTTAAAACAAGAAACTGTCACGTTCAGAATTTGATTAGACTATTCTAATAGCAGGCTGAAGTCATTAAAATTGGCTTTTAGAGAGACAATTCACATGCTTAGTAATTGGCATATTGTAGCGATGACAGCCTTCCAATCAGGTTTTCAAAGAAGACAGCGTCTCTAAAAATTAGATAAAGGCGGGTCAGACAAGACACAAGCCGCTTAGCGGAAATGTGTTTCAATACTGTTTAATCCTACAAACTCCACATTTGCATAACAGAATAATTCTATTTCACATCAATAAAATGTACTACTGATGCCTTAGATTAGTTTATATATATTCTTATGTAAGAAATGTAAGAGACACCCTGAAAAATATGAATGCCACCTTCATTCAAAAGTAACACACAAAAGAGCATTTCATAATTCTTCTCTTTGTCCATTATTAACATGAAGGGTAAAAAAGGGAGGGAATAACCAATAATTTGTTAATAGTTTAGTAAGAGAAATGCCAGGTTAATTAAAACAAAAAAGGCACAATGTTTTCTAAGATTTACTGCCATTTTATGGAAGGGCAAACTTTCTTTAAAATTCCAGATGTGAAACTGCCTTAGGAAAATTCCAATGCTGTTGTGGAAAATGCAGTGAAGGTCTCCAACAGGACGCTGCTTGTCTGGGTCCCCCAGCCGGCTCTACCTGGGACCAGCAGATGCCAGCCAGGAGTGGGCGCTGGATCCCGAGCTTGCTGGGACAAGCTCCACCCTTGCTGTTGGGTCACTAAGCTACAAAGGAACATTGGGTTTTAGAAGTCATCTTACAGAAAGTAATATAGTGATATTTCTTAGTTTGTAGGAGCTTATCTCCTTTTAAAGGACCTCATTTTCCCATGCAAGAGCCATATATATATATATATATACATCTATATACATATGTATCAGCTACATATACATATAGTTCTTTTTTTTTTTTTTAAGATTTTGTTTATTTCTTTGACAGAAAGAGAGAGATCACAAGTAGGAGAGAGGCAGGCAGAGGGGGAAGCAGGCTCCCTGCTGAGCAGAGACCTGGATGGGGGGCTCAATCCCAAGACCCTGAGACCATGACCTGTCCTGAAGGCAGAGGCCTAACCCACTAAGGCACCCAGGCGCCCCTATATATAGTTCTGATATAGATATAGATATATGATATCACAGCCCTGAGATCAAGAGCCATATATATATATATATATATATATA
>NC_081562.1:78333462-78411183 GCF_022355385.1 Mustela nigripes
ATATATATATATATATATATATATATAGTAGTGTATAAACTACAGCCAAGAGAAGCTACATACAGGAGGCAGAACACAGCACTGGAAGTCCAAGTACATTAAATTAATTAAGTTTTATTTTAATTAATTAATTAGTTTTAATTTAATTAATTGAAATTTAATTTAATTAATTTTCTTAGTGAAACAGCTGGCAAAATGGCAGAAAATTTTTTTTAACCTGACTTTTTTTTTTTTTTTAAAGATTTTATTTATTTATTTGACAGACAAGATCACAAGTAGGCAGAGGGGCAGGCAGAGAGAGAGAGAGAGAGGAAGCAGGCTCCCTGCTGAGCAGAGAGCCCGATGCGGGACTCCATCCCAGGACCCTGGGTTTATGACCTGAGCTGAAGGCAGAGGCTTTAACCCACTGAGCCACCCAGGCGCCCTTAACCTGACATTTTTAATCTGACATTTAACCAGGTGTTCTCAATTGCATGATTGGCTGTATATATTTCTCATTTGTAAGAAGGTCTAGCTTTTAGGCTGCAATAGAAGAGGGTAAATTTCTGTAGAAAATTAAGAAGCTGCGAGCAGTAAGGAGTTTGAAAAAGGAGCACTTCTACCTCCCACCTCCCCCAGCACAAAAAAATCAGAGGACGATGAGTTCAGGCACCTGTGACGTGCGAGGCTAGCACCAAAACTCCTACAAAGAAATCATTTTTTCTTCCTTGTCATTACCATCCTATCTCATTTCAAACGGCCATCTGAGCTGTCAGAGATCTTTTTTCTCTTCTTTTTCTTTTTAAATTTATTTTCTTTTTATTTCTATTTTAATTTTTTAAGTAATTGCTATGCCCCAGGTGGGGCTCAAATTCACAACCTCAAGATGAAGAGCCACATACTCCACCGGCTGAGCCAGCCACCTGCTGTCAGAGATCTTATATTCAGAAAAGTTACTTTGATACTTAAACACACCTTCCTAATTAAAATTTACCAAAATAAAACTTATTTACATGAAGGGAAACAACCTGGTCTCTCTTTCCTTAGGTACAGGCAACAAACGGCCTGCCCTCGGTTCTGGTACCAATCTTACCTGATTGGACTGACCTTAATTAAAGCCATCTTTATCATGTGCCCACAAGAGGACGGGGAGGTGGGGGTAAGGAGGGGTGGGGAGTGGCACTACATTCCACGGGTGAAATTTGGGGCCTGTGCTGAAGGGCTTTATATACTCCACAAAGGGCAGGCAAGTAAAATAATTTTATCCATGTGCCCTGAACACTACTTCACAAAAGTAATGAGCTAACCAATCATTCCGTCCTACTGGAAAAGAAGGGAACAGGAGGAAGCTCTTCCAAACTTAAGGGGGAGAATTATATTTCTGGATACCACAGATAAAAGGGAGAAATCACTGGACATTTATTATTCTGAATCTTGAAACTCAGTATTCAAACTTATTCATACTATTTCTATTGTCTGGGACTATTTGGTGGAAAGTATAGATATCACGTCAGAGACCAAGAGCGAGAAAGAGAGAATATGCGATCCGGATTTCCATGGAGGGCATGGAGGGCAAGCATTTGTTATTTTTATATTTTATTCTGGACGAGGCAGCTATTTCGTTACATCTATGCTGTGCCACGGCTTAAGCCAGGATTCCCAGCCCTAGACAGGCAGCTTACACAGGGCCACCGCCACTCGCCAAGGTTAGGCAAAAATGCATGTGCATATGATTCTGGAAAACACACCCCTTAATCTTGGCAGGACAAAAGCACCAGCTTCGTGTGAAAAACACATGTGCTCTTGGCCGCTCTGATAACCAGCCTTAAGACTGCTAACTTGTATTAATAATATCAAAACTATTAATAGAATTCTAGCCCCCCAAAGAACAAAAATGTCTAACAGGATTTGTGATGCCTGCACTGCCATAAATCTCTGAAGACAGGTTATATCCTTCCCAGTTCCCTGAGGCATTTGTCACTTTGCCAGACAAGATTAGAACGAGATAAGCCCCAGAAACTTTTTGAAGATATTAGAAAGATCATGTTAGGGAAGTGGCTTAGGGGTTACACTTTATCAAACCCACATCCTTCAAATGCCTACCACTGATAATAAACTGTCCTCTTGCCAGAGCAAGGTGCTGGACACTGATCCAACAAAGGGACTATATATTTAGTAATAGCCTTTATTCTGTTTTTCTTTTGTGTGTGTTTGTGAGGGAAAGACGCATTTAGAAAAATTATAGCACAATAGAAAAGTCTCGGGCAGACAAAAGGCATTTTTCAGGAACAAGGTCCTTTCTCACCACTCCTGGTCACTTCTCTGACCTTCTCTCTTCTACTGCTCTTTCCCATCACCCCCACCCGAGTTCTTCCGGGGCAGTTTTTCTCCTCTATTCAACCTACGGTACAGATTCTGTAACACTCAGTCAGAGAGTAGCTTCCCGATGGCATCTGCTTTCGGTGGACGTGTGTTTTCAAGGGTCACTTACATCATTCTGTTCAAGAATTACTGAGCTCATTTGGTTTAGATTTAAAAGTCTCATTTTTAGAAGCCCCCAGATAGTTGCCAATGGCAGGCTAAAACCCACGTTATAAAGCCTCACGAAAGGCTTTATCATTGTGTGAAATGAAATTGATCTTATTTTCCATTTCAGAGGTTTGTTTTTAATGATAAGGACTCACTATTTATGGAGAGTAACTATGAAAAGTCATCTCTAAGAATGGCCAAGAATATATCACTAATTCCAAACCACTCTGGGAATTTGTCACAGTCACTGAACTATTATGTGTGGCTGCTGCAAGCCGAAAAGGTGAAAGTATAATGTCTCACCGGTTTTCAAATCAATCAAAAGGCAAAGATAATCTCATTTTTTGTACTGGAAAATTCAAGCATATATGCCATCATGTTAGTATCACAAAGGGAGAGATTAGAAAGGGGAGGGAAACCTCACTAGAGTTTATGTAAAAGACAATGGAATGGAAGGATGTAAAAAAAATACATATTTTCTTGAATTTTATTAAAAAAAATTTTTTTTAAGTAATCTCTATACCCAGTGTGGGGCTCAAACTCACAACCCCAAGACCAAGAGCCACATGCTCCACTGACTGAGCTGTGAGGCACCCCAGGGATGTAAAATATATTGAAACCTTTTTTATAAGGCAGACTGAAATATTATTTACATAGTAGCACTAAAGAAAGTTAAGAAAAGTTGCTAATGTACTTGAGATCGGCTTGATATAGTACTATTGGCAGTGAGTTGCAAAATAAAGAACCTCTGGAAGAGATGTTATAAACAGGTAAGAAAAGAAAAAGTGAGAACTGGCCGTGAAAGAAATGAGAAATGAATAAAGGAATGAATAAATGTAAGAGAAATCCAAGATGTAAGGGTTCGATAACAAACAGACAAGGACCAAGCAAGGCAAAAGACCTGCAGGCAGATACACAGAGATAAAATCGAAATATCAATTGCGTAATATGGAGAAGCAATGTGAATGTCCTCATAAATGGCTTTGATATCCTAAACTGCAGAAGGAAAAGAGAAGAAATGCTTCCTAGAAAGGTGGAAGAAACTTTATTGCCAAGACAGTTGGAGATTATTGCTCATAAATACTGGATTGCCAGCAAAGACAGAGCTCACATTCAAATTTTAGCAGATTTAATTAAAAATTTTAAATAGTGATCAGGACAATTTCATGGTTCTGGAAGATAAAGAGCTGAGTTATTGCCACAAATGGAAACTTGCCTCTGGCAAGCCACGTTCAAGCAGGATGAGTAAGAATACTGACTGCTTTTTTTCTCAAACTACATAAATATTGGCACTTTAAAAAGCCTAGTAATTTCTTTTTTGGTATTTCTTTGCAAAACTTAATTACAGAGCCCCCCAAATCAGCTGTTTGATAAATACAATACAGACAGGGAGAACACATAATTTACCGTGCAAACCAGGACACTTTTAGAATACAATTAATAATTACGTTGTGATAATGGGTATAAACCAGAATGTATATAGTCACCCTAAATATGGAACCATTTCTTTTTTTTTTTTTTTAAGATTTATTTATTTGTCAGAGAGAGCGAGCGAGAGCGAGCACAGGCAGACACAGTGGAAGGCAGAGTCAGAGGGAGAAGCAGGCTCCCTGTGGAGCAAGGAGCCCGATGTGGGACTCGATCCCAGGACGCTGGGATCATGACCTGAGCCGAAGGCAGCTGCTTAACCAACTGAGCCACCCAGGCGTCCCTGGAACCATTTCTTAACTGAAGGAACATCAAGGAAATTGGACTCATCATGCCAAACCTTCTCCTGCTGTGAAAAATGTCCCTTTCCAAAGCACCACTGAAATCTTTCTTGAGGTCATACTTTTAAATCTAGGAATACCAGTATTTCCCAAACTTTACTGAAGTATTCAAAGAAACATCTTCAGAAGGGTTCATTGTAAGAGGCTTTAAATTGGGTGTGTGTGTGTCAATTTAAGACAAATTCAGATTGGAATTTGTCCTACTGGAATGTAAACAAAAGCAAAAGGATACATTTACTGTAATGTATCCAAATGGAGAGCTCAATGTCACCTGTAATAAAGCACAGTAATTCAATTATTGCAAAAGGGATTAACTGAAATTTAATTTGCATTTATTTAAATACACTTTATTTGGGGGCAAGAACACCAGCTCTAGCAAATGAAAGTGAACAAAGAATCCAAAAAGGAGTTAACATAGGTATCTGGATGTTTAAAAATATTCACAAACATCTGCCTCAGTGCAGTCAAGGGCAAATACAAATGTTAATTAATATCTTAATTGGGATTCCCAGATTCACTGAAATCTGCCAATACTATCACCAGACTTCTGGAACAGCAGCTCCAGGTGTGGTGAGCGAACAATTGGCCGGCACTCCAGGACTATGGGTAAGGTCCAAGGGATGGCCAACGACAATGAAAGTTTTAAAATAGGTTCCTCCAAACTCATCAGCCAGGCAAGTTGAAGAGAGGGGAGAGCCGTGGGTGGAAGGAAAGGTTTGGGGTCACCTTAAGAACCAAAGATTTCAGGAACTACTTCTATCTAGAAGGGGAGGGTACATTTTGGGGAGGAGAACAAGGACATGGAAGCAGCCGTCCCCCTCTGCCACTCTATCATCCCAAAGTGGTGCTTATTCAAAAGTCCTAAGGACTAAGAGGAAGAGACACTACAGAAGTGGCACAGAATATACAATGGGACGATGGGATCAAAGGGGCAGAGAGTAGATAAACCAAAAGGGAACCTTTGTTAGGGGTTCACTGCCCCCAGCAACCAAAGCAGCCAATCCCCTGCCCCCCCCAACCCCACCCCACCCCACCCCACCCCGGCCAATCCTGCGGTTTTATCCATTTGTCCTGTACATCTGTTTACACCTGCTTTTTTTGCAAAGTGCTTTTCACTCATAGCCAGTTTTTCTAGTTGGTTTCCCCCCCCCCCCCTTTTTAAACCAGGGCTGACCTCAGGATCCCAGAGGCTGGTTAAGGGAAGGTACTGGAGAAGGACAGACCAATAAGTACTCAGGGATGGGCTATGACTATGCTCTGGATAGTTTTTTTCCAAGTCCCAGGCATTAAAGGCTGATTCTATGGTCTTGTTCACCAAAAATGGACCAGAATAAGGGACAGGAGGCTAGGAAAGAGGAAGGAAAAAAATGTAGCTCTCTTCTGGAAAGAGACAACTAAAGCCAGATATGGGGAACTTCTAACCCAGCCCCTGTTACTGCATAGTTAAAAGCAAGGGAGAGCCCAGCGGAAAACTCTGGAAAGGGTACCTGAGAGCCAGGTCACGGAGGGCTGAGAGGGGATGTACAGTTTGAACAAAGCACGGCATAATCAGATTTTCATTTTAGTTAGATCACTCTTGCCGTGTGAAGCCTGGGTGGTGGATTAGTGAACTAAGACAAAAGATAGAACTCTAGAGAGCAGAGGATGGCTGGTCCCAGAAATGTCCAGAAGACAAATTAGACAGGACTTGGAGCTGAATGAATGTGAAAGAAGACAAGCAGTCTGGGTAACTCCGAGGTTTCTAGTTTGATTACCTACGTGGTTTTGAGGCTATTAACCTAGAGGGACAGACACGGATGGTGGAGAGGACTCGAGCATGGACAATGGCAAGAAGAGTGGCTGGCGGGGGGGGCTCTAGACAGTGGGCATCTCGATGCGACTCTGTAAGTGTTGATCTCAGGCAGTGGGGACGGGGTGTGTGGACCTGTGTGAGACGGCCTGGACCTGAGTGTGATGCTAAAATCAACAAGTCAGGAAATGACAGAGGATGGAAAGTCAGGAAATGGCGAGGATGCGGAGAAAGGGGAACCCTCCTACACTGTTGGTGGGAATGCAAGCTGGTGCAGTCACTCTGGAAAACAGCATGGAGGTTCCTCAAAATGTTGAAAATAGAACTGCCCTATGACCCAGCAATTGCACTACTGGGTATTTACCCTAAAGATACAAACGTAGTGATCCAAAGGGGCACGTGCACCCGAATGTTTATAGCAGCAATGTCCACAATAGCCAAACTATGGAAAGAACCTAGATGTCCATCAACAGATGAATGGATCAAGAAGATGTGGTATATATACACAATGGAATACTATGCAGCCATCAAAAGAAATGAAATCTTGCCATTTGCGACAACATGGATGGAACTAGAGCGTATCATGCTTAGCGAAATAAGTCAAGCAGAGAAAGACAACTATCATATGATCTCCCGGATATGAGGAAGTGGTGATGCAACATGGGGGCTTAAGTGGGTAGGAGAAGAATCAATGAAACAAGATGGGATTGGGAGGGAGACAAACCATAAGTGACTCTTAATCTCACAAAACAAACTGAGGGTTGCTGGGGGGAGGGGGGTTGGGAGAAGGGGGGTGGGATTATGGACATTGGGGAGGGTATGTGCTTTGGTGAGTGCTGTGAAGTGTGTAAACCTGGCGATTCACAGACCCATACCCATGGGGATAAAAATATATGTTTATAAAAAATAAAAAAATTATAAAAAAAAAAAACTAAGAAAAAAAAAGAAAGTTACATAGCTAACCCACAGTTTGTTACCAGGAGTGAAGAAGAATGTGTGTAAAGGCAGTCTTCAACTCTCAAGTTTTCTTTGGACTTAAGAACTTCCCTCTCTGTTTCTGTCTCTCCATTCAGCAAACATTTTGTTTTGTTTTCAGCCAGGCACCCAAACATGAAGAACTAGACAGTGCTTCTCACTGGGGTTGATACAGTCCTTAAAACTTGGTTTTTCACAGTAAACATTTATTTACTGCTCAAGTAAAAAACCTTTTGGGCCCTAGTGTAGGCTTGATTTTAAAAACAGACACACAAGTAACTTACAACTGCTTTCTTTCAGAACCTCAGATTTCAGGATGCGAAACATAAAATATAAAAAGATGAATTATGTGTCCAGCACTGCAATGCAGAACTGAGGCTGAGCGGGTTGGAAGGATTCACGCGCCATCTTGGCCAAAGGGTATGCTACTCTCCATACTAGTCCAACTCCGTATACGAGAGCAGAGATTACCATTACTATTTAAAGAATACTTTGAAAATTTTTTATTTTAAATTTAATCAGTTAGCATAGAGTGCGTTCTTAGTTTCAGAGGCAGAGGTCCGTGATTTGGCAGTTGCACATAATACCCCATGATCGTAATGCCATGGAACTAACTGGCCTCATGGGGGACCAACATACCTTAACAAAATGTTCAAGAGATTTAGACTTTACTAAAATTCTTCTCTAAAGTCTTTTACATTTAGTATGTAGAGATCATCAATCCAAATGATGTACTGCGCACTAAAAATTCTCCTGACGGACAAAACTGATTGATAGAAAAATACGTATGGAATACATACTCTGTGTCGGAATTCTATTAAGGGTAAGATACACTCTTTAACAGTCTCCAATGCCCCCCCATCACAAAGTCTATGCTGACCCCTTCTGAATAGAGCTATACTTTTTGGGCTTTCGTTATAAAAACTATTACGGTACAATGTGGTATAGAAATTTTCGGTCTTGCCAAACTGTTCCTGGGTTATTTCTCAAATGGAATTTAAATTTTGGTGTATTGTTGTTGTTAACTTAAAAGGTATTTCAAGGGGCGCCTGGGTGGCTTAGTCAGTTAAGCATCTGCCTTCAGCTCAGGTCATGATCCTGAGGTCCCAGGATCAGGCCCCGCATTATAGGGCTCCCTGCTCAGTGAGGAGCTGCTTCTCCCTCTCCTGCTCCCCTTGCTCGTGCTTTCTCTCCTTCTCTTTCTCTCTCAAGAAAATAAATAAAATCTCAAAAATAACTAGAGATATTTCAATTATTTTTTTAATCATACTTTTCTCTATCTTACAATGGAACATTAATTCCCAGAGACATCAAGGTCCAAGACAGGTCAGAAGCGTGGCAGTTACCATCTTTAGGCGGGGAATGCCTTCCTCTTTGAACACACTGCACACACACAAACACGCAGATGAGGAACATCACAAAGAGAAATTCATTTTAACCCCTGCAAACCTTCATCTTCTCCATCCTTACAACCTAGTATTTATAACTTCTGGTAATATGTGACTTGTACACCTCTGGTGTGTAATGAATGTTCACTGTGGATGGAATGGGGTCCAGTAAGTGCTCACCTGGAGATGAAACTAAAGAAAAACAAATTGAACATATAAACCATCCTTGATATCTGTATACAATGTGCTACTACATATAGTAGCATTTTTACTATACTTTGGCACATGAGGAACTTGTTTTTATTATTTTTTGCATTATTTTAAATGACAAAAATCCCACAGGTAAATATTAATGTACAACATGAAAAAGCACACAGGAGTAGCAAAAATAGGGAAGAAATGAAGTGACACTAAGTTTCCTCAACAAGTTCAACTTAGGTCAGGAAGGCAATTTTTCTCTAATGTGTGCATTTTCAGGACCCCATTGAACTCCAGAAAAAATACAGCTTTTGGTAGAAAAATAGAAAGCAGAAAGAAAAAATCCATAACTTCATCTTCTAGAGACCAACCAGATATACAAACACTAACAAGATGAATATTCATTTTTCCCCCCAAAGAGTGAGCACACCCTACTTTACTATTTTATCATCTGCTTCTTCCACTTAAATATATCCTGAATATCTGGTCATACAACTTTACCTTCGTACTTTCATTTTTAATAGCTGCATAATTTTCCACCCTATGAATAAATGATCATTTTCCCCCCTAGCTTTTATTTTTTTTAAGATTCTATTTTTTTATTTGACACACAGAGAGAGATCACAAGTAGGCAGAGAGGCAGGCAGAGAAGGGGGGAAGCAGGCTCGAGCAGGGAGCCCGGTGCGACTTGGGGTCCTGATCCCACGACCTAAGCAGAGGCTTAACCCAGAGCCACCAAGGAGTCCCTCCCCTAGCATTTAAAGTCTAAAAAAGTCTAAAAACAGGCATTAAAATAACCCAGTCAATAAATCAATTCAGCAAAAAGCCTTTATCGTTTTTAATTTCAAAAACAAAATTCTATACGGTGACATTAAACTTCATAATGCCTTTAGATTTGCAAGTTTTATAAACTAGAGTTCAAATCCAAGTTCATGTGAGAGAAGCAACTGCTTTCAGGTAATACATTTAAGAGTGGAAAGGTCATTTCAAGTTTAACACTGCCATCTAGTGCCTCCTTTCTTCCCGCAGGATGCAGGAGCCTTTCAGTTTAAGGATATTCTATAGTTACTTTCTGGACTGGTTAACTCAGGGTTTTCAACAGCGGTAACGTTTTTCAGCTTCTGCGTCACTCTATGGTACCAGATGTGCCGATTAAGGAAATTGATTGTACTGTTCATCTGTCTTAGAGAAAAAGTGAGGCAGAGACTTGAAATTAAAAAACAGTCATTTATCATCTTTTGCTGACCTATGCAATTAAACATGACACCTCCCCCCCCCACAACAAGACAAATTAACCCTTTGTGCTGATGTAATCCTTGGAACAGATGGATCAATAATGGGGACCAATCACTCCACCGAGGTCTGTGTTTAAGACGAGCAGTGTGGCATTGGAAATTCTGCCCTGACTAGCATGGCTGAAAGACTGTATCATCAGCTGAGCAGCACAGATTCTGAATCAGAGTCTCTCAGGGACACCTGCTATAGACCAGATACTCCCTGCGTGACCCAAGGCATTCCTTTGGGAATCAATGTAAAATCAATGTCCCAGCAAGATGTTAGGGGGCACTGGGCTAATGGACAAGTAAATTAACAAGGGAGGCACAGCAAAGGAGGCTTCAGCCTTGTGAGCTCATTAGCCTTGGAATAGTTCCAAGACACCTGGGTGGTGGTTATGTCCACCTACCTGAATTACCATGGAACTTTCAATTGGATACAGTTCTCTTCCATGAGTCATAAATTATTTAACTTTTACTATGCACTGTTAAACAATTGTCATGTTCCACGCTTAAGTGGCTGCCTTCCAAATGGGGTATGAAATGACTTTGTGATAAAATTCACAGGAGTCCTAACGTATGAAAGAAGCTGTACTACTTTTCGATAACATTCCACTGGCAGCTTAACTGATCAAGATATTTATCTGATTCCAACAAGTCACACACTTATGATTAGGCAATTCTGAATGGCACTCCCATTTCTCTTCTAGAAGACACCTAGTTTATGCATAACAAAAATGGAAGGTTAAGTGTTTTATATTCATTTCAGCAGATTTCCAAATGCAAATGCGCATCTTAACAAATGAAAAATGCCATGCTCAGTAAGGTCTTGAAAATTATTATATAAACATTAACACATATAGTCAAAAGAAAAAGATATTTAGCTTTATTTTAAAGTAACTATTTTATATACTGGGAGATTATTTTCACATTCACATACTAATATCAAGAACAACTCAGTTTAATTTAATATGCAGTAGTTTGTGTGAATTTAACCTTGACCCCAAAGGTCGTTCTAGCAAGTCCAAAACCTTTAATTTCCTAGCTTTTATCATGCAAATTCCCCTCGCACAGCCTCTTAAATTCCACCTTCATCTGGCCATGGGGAAATGTAGAGAACAATGTAGCCTATTTGACCGAAAAAGGAGGTAAACATAATGAATGATTGATTTTTGCATGTGTTAATATTATAAAGAAAAGAAATACTAATATTTTGAGCTTTTGGGCTTTTCATATTATAAATTCAGTGTAAGTTTCAGAGTTTAAAAAAAAAAGATTAAGAGATGTTATGAAGTGGTATTTTTTTTTTTTAAAGATTTTATGTATTTATTTGACAGACAGAGACCACAAATAGGCAGAGAAACAGGCAGAGAGAGAGGAGGAAGCAGGCTCCCCGCCGAGCAGAGAGCCTGATGCAGGGCTCGATCCCAGAACCCTGGGATCATGACCTGAGCTGAAGGCAGAGGCTTTAACCCACTGAGCCACCCAGGCGCCCCTGAAGTGGTATTCAGAAAAAAAATTACAGGCTATTTCCTCCAAGAGAATTAAAAAAGAAGCGAATAGAAAAAAGAAAATGTCCCTGTAGCTTATGCTATATAGTTGATGAAAAACAAATCCCTGGAACCAGCCTAAGGGAAGGCGAGCTGTGCCGCACAAATCCAGGCTGTGTCCGAAACTGCTGGGGACAAGCAGGTGAACCTCCCAGTCCCCGGCCTTGTGTTGGGAAATGAGCAGGGATTCGGATGGGTTTTCAGATCCAGCTCCCAGGATGAAAGCTTGTGGTTATGGCACAAAAGAATATGAACACCTAACAGTCGCTTGGGTGGCCTGGGCCTTTGTGTTCTGAGGGTGACACAGTTTCACAGAAGTCACACTCACCTCACTGAGCATCAGAGGGCTCATTTGTTAATTGAGGCCAAACATCTTTTCTCCCTATTTCAGGTTTACCTGGTTTCCCCCAGCTTGGCTCAGTTACATAATAAGGATGCCCATCATGAGGTCTTATCTTTGGACCCTCACCCCATTCCTTCCTTCCACAGCCCCCTTTTCTTGTGATATATAGGAATTAGGTCTATTAGTATGCTTTTTCAGTAAGTATTAGCTGAGGGACGCCTGGGTGGCTCAATCAGTTAAGCATCTGCCTTTGGCTCAGGGCATGATTCTGGGGTTCATGAGATCGAGTCCCGCACAGGGCTTCTTGCTCAGCGCGGAGCCTGTTTCTCCCTCTGCCTGCCGCTTCCTCTGCTTGTGTGCTCGCTCTGGCTCTCTCTCCCTCTCTCTAATAAGTAAATAAAAATCTTTAACAAAATAAGTACTAGTTGAATGAATGAATGAGAGATAAACTGTAACTGTAAATAGTTTGGGTAGATTTTACATTACAATTAACTTTCAAAATATATAAGCATTTGCAAATTAAAAAGAATTACTGGAGCACCTGAGTTGCGCAGTCAGTTGGGTGTCTGACTCTTGGTTTCAGCTCAGGTCCTGATCCTGGGGTCCTGGAATGGAGTCCTGGGTTGGGCTCCCATCTCAGTGAGGCTTCTGCCTGGGTTTCTCTCTCCCTCAGCCCCTCCCCCACCACACTCACATGCACTTTCTCTCTCCCTCTCTCAAATAAATAAAGCTTAAAAAAATTTTTCTAGGGGCGCCTGGGTGGCTCAGTGGGTTAAGCCGCTGCCTTCGGCTCAGGTCCTGATCTCAGGGTGCTGGGATCAAGTCCCGCATCGGGCTCTCTGCTCAGCGGGGAGCCTGCTTCCCTCTGTCTCTCTCTGCCTGCCTCTCCATCTACTTGTGATTTCTCTCTGTCAAATAAATAAATAAATAAATAAAATCTTCATCTCTACTTTGGAACATTTAGACATAGAATCACTGTTTATGGGCTTTTTTTCTTTGAGTAATGTTAAATTATATCAATAACACTTATTTTTCTTATTTTTAAAAGTAACACAGCACCAGTTTTGGAAAATTGAAAATGGGACAAAGAAAAAAACCATACTCATTCTTAATCTGACCACTAATAACATTTTGCAAATACAAAACAATTACCTGGAGTTAAGAGGACACCCATGCAGGGCCTCACAGCCAAGGCACCCAAGTCCCACAGACCCAGGGAGTGGGCCCTCCAGGGAGTCACTAGGGCAGCGGAGGGTTGCGCTGCCCTAAACGAAGTCAGTGGTTTCTGATCACTAATCAGACAGTACTCACTTACGCTGAGAAATACAATAATTGAAAAACTAATGTGGGGCAGTCAGCTTGAGAAAGAAAAGTGATATCCAAGGGCTGCTCTATCGTATTTGAGTAAAATGACTGAATTATTTTAATGGGTACTTATCATTAACCCAAGACCACCCAAATATACACACCAACCAAAAGACAAGGATAAGCCCATTCGAGACACCTCTCCCCGGGGTGCTGCAGAATTCTTCTCTTCACTTATTCTATTTGGCCCACCTGCAATTCTGATGACACCATCAGGCCTCCTTACTCATGGCAGTTCAATTGTTGGTGTCTACAAACAGGTGACTTAACAGACACGGCTCCCAAAGACTGGAAACTATTTTATTCTAGAAAACTAAGAAATGCAAAGCAAGGGCAATGGTCGTGACAATCATCATGTGTTGCAGGAGAGGCATCATCATGGAGATTCTCTAAGATAGCCTTCATTTGGGGCACCTGGTTGGCTCGGCTGGTTAAACGACGGACTCTTTATTTCAGCTCGGGTCACAGCCTCAGGGTCCTGGGAGGGAGCCCCACAAACAGCTCCCGGCTTGCTGGGCATAGAGCCTGCTTAAGATTCCCTCTCTCCCTCTGCTTAAGTGTGCCTGCTCTCTCTCTCTCTCTCTCCCTCCAAAATTAACATAGCTTTCACTTCATTTTTAAGTTGGCTCCACAGCCCCATGTGGAGACCAACACAGGGCTTCAACTCACGACCCTGAGATCAAGACCTGAGCTAAAATCAAGTGTCGGGCGCTCAACTGACTGAGCCACCCAGGGGCTCCTAAGACAGCCTTCAAAGGGATACTATACTCTAAATTTCGACTGAGAAGGAAAAACATATTATTAATTCTCTCTCGGCACTGGTACAGATTTTTTCAAACCTTCTTCAAGGTACTGGGGACCCAACAACCCCCCACCCCCCAGCTGTGGAGGAGACGAGGCACTGGGAGTGTAGTTATGAGCTACCAGGTGAAACACATGATGTCTGCTTCAGTGTACATTTCAGATAAACCACCAATAATGGCTTTAAGGACATGCAGTATTTGGGACACACTTATACTAAAAAGTATTCATTGTTTATCTGAAATTCAAATTAGCCAGGCATCTTAGGTGTTTCCTTAGTTTGATAAATTTGGCAGTCCTAGAACAAACCCTTTTTCTACCTCCCTACTTTTTAGGTTGGAGTTTCAGACTATCTTGTGTTTGAGAAAAGGGCTCACCTATCAGACAAAAAGTTGGAAAACCACTTTGCTAGAGGAATCCAGGCAATGCTCTTAACTCCACTGTCTGTGGGTTTCCCATCAATAAAGCCAAGTGCGTCTGGTTGTTGTGAAAATTAATTAAAGCTTGTAAAGACCTTTGAAATTGGCATGTTCAGCTGCATATGCTACAAAATATTTATCACACGCCAGACTGCCTGAAAACATACTGATTAACAATTAGATGGAAGAAATTCTAAAAGATGTTAAATCATAATTTTTATGTCACCATATTGAAGAACCCCATGTTGAAACACAGTGGAACCTTCCAACCTAAAACGTGAGTTCATATTTGAAAAACAAACATACATGGTTTGCTTTTAAAAGGAGTATATTGTGATGGATTTTTTTTTCAGCTGAATCATAATGTTTAAAACAGAAGTTCAAGAAAACAATCAGGAAATGAAGAAAATAGTTCATTCCCTATGAGTCTATTGTCTGCTCTTTCTGCTTGGTAAGATTTTTTTTAAGCTTAAAAAAAAAGTTCTTATGAAAACAAAACAGAGATACCAACACAAGAGAACACATCTGGAGGCCACTTGGTGACATTCAGGGCTCTTCCCCCTACCCCCAACCACTAGCTTTCACGGAAAAGTCTTACAGTACTTAAAGCTAATGTCATAAAAGTACAATCTCATTATATAATGTTGTCTAAACACTTGAGGCTCAGATGGAAACCTGGCAGTGAAAATGAAGAGTAAATAAATGTAGATTGCACCAACATAACAAGGAAAGGCAGGGTGTAACTACCTGGTAGGCCGGCCAGGGAAATACACCTTACTCAGAAGCAAAATCAACCACAGGGGAGAAAGATGGGGTTCCCAATTAAAGTTGTCAAATCGATCTCTTACTTCTGACTGAGATTCTATAAAGGGGACACTGAGTGCATGACCAGGAGCGTAATTAATCTTAGGACCACATATAAAGACTCGCAATCCTTGGAGTATCATGGTTCCTGCCTTTGCCCCCACTTCTGCCCAGAATGAGTCACACTCTCCAATCCGAACGGCACTGCCCAGTCTTCTTCCATCATTAACATCCAGCTCAGCCATCTCCCCCCTTCTGAAGCCTTCCTTAATAAGCCGCCCAGGACCCGTGACTTCCGCCCTCGCCTCAGTCCTGCTGTTACACCCAGGATGCTTCTCTGTTCCTGCCTCTACCGCTGTGTTTCACAGGGAAGAGCTTCAGTGCCTTCCTTCCCTACACAGCTGCGAGCTCCGTCAACGAGAACCGTCCCTACTGGATGCGTGTACTTCCACAGCCTAACCCAGTGCCCGGCAAACCGCAGAGGTCTGTGGAGGTCCACGGAGGTCCACAGAGGTCCACAGAGGTGTGCTGAAATGAAAATGATGCCCCACATTGAAACAAAAATGGTTCAAACAAAGAAACAAAAATGGTTCAAACGAAAAAAAGTTCGTGAAATGGTTAATATGTATTTGTCAACGCCATTTCTCTTTACTTTCAGAGACTAGGGTAAAAAAAAGACACAATATGCGAAAGAGCTACCATCACCTGGAAGCCAATATATACAAGTCAGGGAAAAAGGCGGAAGGGGAAAGGTTCTGTACATCCGATTTAGGAGCTAGAACAGCAGAAACCAGCGTGAACTATTCCCAAGACCTCTCTGCAACCGGGAAGGCCAGCCTCCCAAACCAGGGTATATTTCTGGGCCACCCTCTAAGAGGCTGCTGGGAAGGCCCACAAAGGTGTCATTAAACAACGGTTCTTTCACACACTCATTACCAGCTGATGGCGTTTGATCTTGGAGTCATGGCTGAAGTGACCCAGATTCAAACTGGTGATTATTAATGTCACATTTATATAGATAGTCCTTCCTATTAGAACAGCCCTTCATAGCCCCTTCCGAACCTGTCAAGAGATGTGCCACGGCTCATTGCCATGTTCATCTGAACAATTCATGAACTCCATCTTCTCAGATATAATATAGATGCTAGACTACTTCCAGGTGGGCCATTTGTAACTGCGGGTTCAGCCTAATTAGAATGTGAATGAGATCCAAGGCCCTAAGAATTTGCTTAAAAGTTACCGAGTTAATTAATCACAGTGCTATAAAAATGGAACACCCAGGCCAACAGGTAAGGTGATATACAGCAACATGTAGTATTTAAGATTAACACTGAATGAGTTTCACCACTTGCTGCGTATTTTCACCAGCTTTTATTTGGAGAGTGGGGAGGAAAAGAATATTATTATGGTTTCAAAAAATATGAGAATGCCACTAAAATGGATGTCAGGCTCTTTTTATTTTCCAGTAAACCCTTTCTAAACCTCCTTAAATTAATTCCAATTTGGTCAATGGACACACACATGTTAAAAAAAAGTTACAATCACAATGTGATTACATAAGGAATCATGCTACTTTGAGTTCCACTTTACAAGTTTTCCACATTTCCATGCAGAAACACAGTGCTCACATTTCCAATTTTTAGTGTGAACATAAGCATGCCATTGTTGGAACTATATTAGATTAATAATTTGCTCTTAACATTACTATATTTTTTAAGTTCCTCATATTAAACTATAATAAAACCTATTAAATCAGAGTTTTGGTAAGGGAAGTATACTTTCTCTGAGGTCTTTAAAATATAACTATTGTTGAATTTTGAACTGCCCACATGGAATCGTGAATAAGGAAATCTATTTTTAAAGTTTCACCTGGCTAATATGAATAATTTTGAGTTAACTATTAAATAATTCTAGCCAGGATCTTAGGTAGGGATAATTAATGATAAAAAAAAAATGTATCCACTCCAATTTATTATCAATCCTCCCCTCGAAGTTACAGCCTCCAAATACAGTATTTTAGAATTAGGGAATTTTGAGCCTAAAAATTCATTAGGACCCTTCTTTTATAATTGAGGAAACTGAGGCACAGAGTGGCTAAAAAGTCCAGAAAATGAAGTGACTTATCCAAGATCACATGCGAGTTAGTGGCAGGAGAGGCTATAATTACCTAAAAGCATTTAATACAGAATGAACATAGGGGTGCTTGGGTGGCTCAGTTGGTTAAGCAACTGACTCTTAATTTGGGCTCAGGTCATGATCTCCGTGTTGTGAGATCAAGTCCCCACCCCGCTGGGCTCCACGCTGAGTGTGGAGCTTGCTTAAGATTCTCTCTCCCCCAAGAAGGGCCTGGGTGGCTCAGTGGGTTTGCCTTTGACTCAGGTCCGATCTCCAGGTTAAGGGATCAAGCCCCCACATCAGGCTTCCTGCTCAGCACGGAGTCTGCTTCTCTCTCTCTCTCTCTCCCCCCCTCCCCCCCCCCCCCCCCTGATGTTTCTGTCTCAAATAAATAAATAAAATCTTAAAAAAAAAAACTCCCTCCATCTGCCCCTCCTCCCCCCCTCTTTGCACACACAGGGTCATACTCTGCCCCCAAAAGATGAAAATAAACAGCAATATTTACCAAACAACAAAATATCATCAGTCACAGTGTTTGCTTGTTTCCCCCTTTCTTTTCTTTGCTTTCTTTCCTTCCTTTCCTCCAACCTTACCTCCCTCCGTCCTTCCCCTTCCTTCCCCTGAAAAGTGAACAACAAACGTTCATTTATTTAGGAACTGCCAAGCCAAAGCTCCTTAGGAAGGTACACCTTGAACTAGCAAGCAGCTCCTTCAACAGTAAATTGGGAAAACCCTTGTTAAACCTTCACACAGATGCAGCAAAGATAAAGGAGATAACTTTACAACCGCTTTGTGTCTGTTTGAGGTATTAGTCTTATTATCAGTAAAGACCCCCCCCCCCCAGTTAAAACATAATAACTTCTGGACAAATAAGTGGGTTCAACTCCTTAAAAGGAAACTTGACCCACTGCCTATTTAGCCCTGGAAGGTGAGACATTAAAATAATAATTTTAAGCAACCAGGTTTCCAAGTAAACTAGTTGAAATCACTTAAAGGATTAGCTTTTTCACCTCTGCAATTTAAGCCAGAGGATTTCTTGAGTGAAAGATGGGCCACTACCCTTGTTTTAACATACAAGGAAACACCACAAATTTGTCTGAAGATAGTGCTTCTATTTTTGGTAAAGGTTATTAAGTAGTATGGATATATTATGAAGAGGGGTTACATAGCTTCCCTGCTACAAATATTCAATCTTCTATTAATATAGCAAACGTCTGCTATTTGATTACACTTCATTGATCACTTTATGGGGGTTGGGGGAAGAGTGGTATTCTATCTGCCTTTTTCCTCATACTCTTATCATGTTCCTTTGGCTTTATTCAGTTAAGAAAGGAAACCGCTCAGAAACTTTACTTTAGCTGCAAAAAGAAAACAAAACAAAAAACCTACACCGACTCAAACAACACACAGGAAAAATGTTTGTTCTGAAAATTTTCACTCAGACAAAAACAGAATACTGGGTTATATTTGTCTTTATTTTATATGTAACATTAAAACAGTCCACAAAATAAAAACAAAAACAGAAACAAGAAAACGGTCTACAACCCTGTACAACAAGGGTAGCCATTTGCTAATTTCATTATAAGAATGAGAATACGAGCATAAAGCTCTCTAACTTGCTTAGCAATCCACTCTTAGATTGGAAGGGGGTCTCCCCATCTGAAGCACAGCCAGCTCCCTGTGTGTTTGCAGTCATTCATTCTGCAGGAATTTATTAAGCACCTTCTATGTGCCTCTAAGACTGAGGATAAGGCAGTGGACAGCAGAGACTTCATGGAGCAGCCAGCCATAGTAAGTTTCTCTCTGATAGTGGTTAAGTGCTACGGAGGAAAGTAAGGCAGGGTGAGGAGGTCTCAGAGGTGCTGGGTGATGGCTGGGCAGGCAAGAGTGCTGCTGTTTTATACACGGTGATTAGGGAAGGCTTCCCTGATATCAGATGACTTCTGAGCAGAGATTTGAAATGATGCAAAGAGTTATGATCCCGCGTGGAAAAACCTACACTTGATCTTTTGTATTAGCTTGTCAAGTCTAGTCAAACAAGGAGATTAGCTGTGAAACGTCAGGAAAGTGAAATCTACAAATAATAAAGCTTTATACAATACTTTGAACCAGCTCTCAATTTCTCTCCAATGATCCTTAAACCCTGTTTAGCTACAGCTTAATCTTTTTTCTGACTAAAATGCCTCACAGTATCTCTTCACTTAATGACTAAGAGAGAGAGTTTTCCAGTTACACTGTGCAAACAACCCAAGTAGATAATGCAGGTAGAAATTTCCACTCTGAGTCCTGATTATTTGATTTGGCAATGGGCATACATTGGGAAAAAATGAGCTGGAGTAGCTGATTTTGTTACTGGTCATGCCTATACAGTGAAAGTTCAAAGGAAACTGGACAGTCACCCAGCTTTTAAAATGGTGAGTTTTGAGGTACCTGGGTGGCTCAGTTGGTTAAACGGCTGCCTTCAGCTTAGGTCAAGATTCCAGGGTCCTGGAATCAAGCCCCGCATCAGGCTCCCTGCTCAGCAAGGGAGCCTGCTTCACTCTTTCCCTCTGCCTGCCGCTCTGCTTACTTGTACACTCTCTCTGTCAATTAAAAAAATAAAATCTTGAAAAAAAAAAGGTGAGTTTTTAAAGTCCTCCCATTTTAATTAAAAACAAAATAGAGGAAAACCCCACCCAGAAGAAAGGCAACATCTAACAACAAAAAATATCAAGTAATAGGTAAGTATAAATTTCTTATTTTGTTTGTGCTATATAGAAAGAGCCAGTAGTGATACTGACTTAAGTTCTTTTCATTTACTCTATGTTCTACAGTAATGGTAACAATGGATAATGATAGGAAATAATCCAAATTTTCAAAGACTGAAAAAGAAAAAGCAAAGAAACAAAATGGACAATAAACTCTTTTGATCAACTTTTATAAAACTATGCAACCAAAAATTTATTATAAACTTTTATTATTTATTATCAATTATTCTTATTGAATTATATCAATGCTTGATAATAAAACTTTCAGAGGCATCACAGTAATTTGAAAAAAACAGAGTGTGCTTATCATACTTTATTGAGACTCTCTAATTTATCTTCTCTATAATAAAAAATATATATATAGTTTGGACAAGAACCTCTGTATGTATAGTATCATAAAATATGATATGGAATCATGTCTATAAAAAGATCAAAATAACTGTTGGCCATAAAAAAGTTATAATTAGCTAGCTTACTTCACTCATCAAAAAAATGGGAATTGGCATTTCTCTTCTGTTAAAAAGAACAAAGGGCTTAATCAAATATTATTAAGAAATCTGTCTTGATAAGAATCTATTAAAAACATTTTTTAAAAGATTTATTTATTTATTTATCTGACAGAGAGAGTGAGTGATCACAAGTAGGCAGAGAGGCAGGCTGATAGAGAGGGGGAAGCAGGTTCCCCACTAAGCAGAGAGCCAGACACCAGGCTCAATCCCAGGACCCTGAGATCAGAAGGCAGAGGCTTAAACCACTGAGCCACCCAGCTGCCCTCTTTTTAATTTTAACCTTTGTAATTAAAAATACTTAAAAATAAGACTTAAAATTGTAATGAAGTTGTGACTTTGTCAGAGAAGCTCTGAAACCTTTATGGTGATAATGGTTGGGTTGTATTTCTTAAACTGACCCATATTAAGATAACCACAGAAAACTAGACATTCATTCATTCATTCATTCAACATATACATGCACCCAAACATAAGGCCACACGGAAAACAACTATGTCTTTCATAAGATAAACTGTTTTTTAACAGAAAGTGAATTACACTTTTAAATAATATGCTCTTTTTTTTCCAACCTCCAGATAGCTTTTCAGAAGTACCTCTGAATTTATTTTATTTCCCCCTTACTATTTTTTGATTAAATTGTGTTGTGAATCTGGAATAGCTGACACACAATGTTACATTAGTTTCAGGTGTACAACTTAGTCCTTCAACTTCTCTATATGTTTTGCTGTGCTCCCCAGGAGTGTAGCTACTATCTGTCCCCATACAGTTCTATAAGGATATCACTGACTCTGTTCCCTAGGCCACGCCTTTGATTCCTGTGACTTATTCATTCCAGAGCTGGAAGTCTGTCATCTCCCATTTCCCGTCACCCACTTTTTACAATCATCAGTTTGTTCTATTTATCTGATTCTGCTTTTTGTGTATTTATTCATTTGTTTTTCTAGATTCCATATATGAATGAAATCATATGGTATTTGTCTTTCTCAGCCTGATTCATTTCGCTTAGCATAATACCCTCTAGGTCCAATCATGTTGTCATAAATGGTATACTTTCATCCTTTTCTATGGCTCAGTGATATTCCGTTATTTGTATTATACATTTTAAACACATACACACACACACCCCTTCCTTATCCACTCACCTATTGATAGACACTAAGGTTGCTTCCATATCGTGGCTATTGTAAATAATGCTGCAATCAACACAGGAGTGTACACATACATCTTTTCGCATCTGTGTTTTTGTTTTCTTTGGGTAAATAAACACCCAGGAGGGGAATTGGATCTGGATCATATGGCATTTCTATTTGTAATTTTTTATTTTAGGACTCTTCTACTGTTTTCCACAGCAGCTATACCAACTTACACTCCCACCAAGAATGCACCAAATTTCCTTTTTCCCCACATCCTCACCAACACTTGTTACTTCTGTACTTCTGAATTTAAAGCAATGAAATCAGTTGTTAATTTGGACCAAAAAAAAAAAAAAAAAAAACAAACCCCACAGATAAGCAATCAATACACTATAGAGTATCCCCAAAGTCTGGACACATAGGGGAAATATGTATTCATTATGCTGCTTTCCAGATGAACAATTCTATCCACTGTGTTAAATTTGGAAAGTTATCCAAAAGGTTGACGAAAAGCATATTGGGCATATTATTTGAAAACACGATACTACATTTTTAAGAAGTCAGGAGACTTCTTGGGCTCTCTATATTTGTGGAGCATCTACCATGGGCCAGGCACTGTGTTAGGCACTGGGTACACAATGGTGAACAAATGTGGTCCCTCCCTCACATTAATTACCATCTATTTACAAGAGTGGAACACAGATATTCCTGGAAATGGGTTAGAATGATATGGATAAATTTTGGACAGCAACGTTAGGAATAAACATGGACATGCGGAAAGGAAGGAGGAAGAAAGGAAAGACGGGAGGAAATTTAGTTCAGCCTCATAGGATTAGAAGCATAACATTTTAGAATCAGAAGGAAATCTTAGAGATCATCTAATTTAGTGGCTCTTAAGCACAGCTGTGCTTCAGATTACCAAAGAAGGTTTTCCAAGCTAAATATCCAAGACCCACCCAAGAGCCACTGCCTGAAAATCTCTGTGTAGTTGTATTTTGAAAAAGTCCCATAGGTGTTTAGGATTCAAACCTTTGCTTAATATATACTGATCTAACCTAATTCCCTCACTTATATGTGAGGAAACTGAGGCCCAGAGAGGTTGAGAGGCTCACCCCAAATCACACAGCTATACTGTAGTCCAATTTTTCTGATTTTCAGGAAAAGACTACAGAAAAACTGTCTTTTTCTGCAGTATTATGCCACATCACCGCTATCTACTCTTGAAGCTCTGCTCAAGAAGAAACAGGATAAAACGGACCAACACTTTCTAAAAGTTACTGAACCAAAGTAAAAAGCCAGTGTCTATGGGCAACACAAACATAATTAACAAAAAAACCCATCACACACCACAGTAACCTCGTAGCTTCCTCCTTAAACAGCCAAGTCAAGCTAGTTTAAAACACTCTCAAACAGGGACACCTGGGTGGCTCAGTGGTTAAGTGGCTGCCTTTGGCTGAGGTCATGATCCCAGGGTCCTGGGATGGGGCTCCCTGCTTGGCAGGGTAGCCTGCTTCTCCCTCTCCCACTTTCCCTGCTTGTGTTTCCTCTCTTGCTGGGTCTTTCTCTGTCAAATAAATAAATAAAAATCTCTAAAAACAAACAAATAAACAAAAAACAAAAAAAACCCTTCTCAAATAAATGTCATCATTCTTATCAGCTTCTCATTTCAGCACTACAATGAATCATAATTTTGGTTTTCATGGTAAGGAGGGAGAGAAGAGAATGATTTTTCTGGCTTACTCCTTAAAATTCAAAGGTTAAAAAAAAAAAAAAGGTTTCTAATACCTCAATATGAAGAAAGCCTGGTCTGCTTTTAACACGTTTGGCAGTACTTAAGGACATGTTTTTGGCTATTAGCCTGGCAAGCTGTTTAAGCTTATAGAAGGCCCACAAAGGGAACTTCTATGATTAAGTTAGTTAAACACAAACATCTTCTCTGTATATTTTATTCCCTCCCTTCACATTCACAAAAACATAAAAGGCTAAAACATTTTAGAATGAGGTGAGGGAAGCAAGTTATTTATCACTTCAGCTCCTTTCTTGAGGCTTGTGTAAATAAGAACTAAAGAACTCAATGAAATTATTCATATGATCCTTGCAATGAACAAAGCTAAGCATCAGAAAGCAGTTCAAAATTCCTCTGAAGCATATGTATTTTCTTACAAGAAACATCTGTGATTCTCTAATGTACTTCAGACCTAACTTTATCTCTTTCTAAAAATTATGTAACATGCACACACTTCAAGCACCAACAATACTTATTAATTACATAGTCACGGAAGAATTTAAAATGCTGTCTTTTTTTTGACACACATTATAGCAAGTATTTCAACACTCAAGCACTAAGCAGTCTTCTCACATAAAATCTAACAGTTCCCTAAATTGTTTGGAACTGATGTTTTAAAACAAAACAAAATGCCACACTATCTAGCTCTTTTCCAAATCCTAACTAAGGAACTTAGATTATTCAAGCATGTAAATAACATAGCTGGAAATATCAATTACAGCTAACAAGTCATGAGTGTCTTCAGAAGATTACTGTATTATTTGCTTATCAGGGAGATAAAAGGGGGAAAAAAGAAGTGCAAATGCTTTTGGTGAAACTGTAACATGGTTTAAAGCAGTTTCCTATTTTTAGACTGAAAGAATGGTGTGTATACATTTGTATTTGTGTGCGCCCGTGTGCTTGCGCACCCAGAAGACAGCGTTTTAACTAGGGCGGTGGAGGTGGCCAATATAGAAAAGGGTTTTAATAGCCTTTCTATTTCAGCCATAGTTACTGTGGGCTTTGTCACTGTGGGTGGGGCAAGTATCTGGCAGGCTGGGGTGCTCAGCTGGTAAAGCAACATAGACCTCATTTTACCTCGAG
Source organism: Mustela nigripes (assembly GCF_022355385.1). Classification (NCBI taxonomy): domain Eukaryota; kingdom Metazoa; phylum Chordata; class Mammalia; order Carnivora; family Mustelidae; genus Mustela; species Mustela nigripes. The sequence continues at coordinate 78,358,019 of NC_081562.1, forward strand.
CTGAGCAAATTTTCTCTAAGAAGGTTGGCTTAATTGAAAGACAGTTTGCAAGGATAAAGGAGAAGTCTAAGCATCAGTTGGTGAGCACTTCTCCCCAGGGTTCTGCTATACTGAGCCTACCCTCGCACCTCCTGCATTGGATGAAAGACCTCCACTATCATTCCTTGGTGGTAATACCCTGGATTGAGGCAGTAACCTAACCTCCCCGATCTCAATGATTCCTAGCAGCCTGGGTTAATTTCAGCTGTCTCTACAGGGGCTACATGAAACATGGCATTTACAAATTTGGATTATACAGCACTATTTATTATACTATGGAAGATTTCCAAAAATGCCAGAAGAGATGTTGGCATTTATGCAAGTCAACTACTGTTCAACCCAAAGAAGCACTATACTCTATAGGATGTTTTTTACCAGGATTGAAAGAGCCTATGTAAAAACACCTTAATTAGGACCATCTTAGCACCTCAGATACTGGATACCCTCTAGCTCTAGGTGTTATGTTTCAAATGGGCCAACAAACCAACCTGGAAACAGAACTCCCCAGTCTTGTAACCAATCCCTTCACTCCAAGTCCTGAGAGTGTATATTTTCTTATTTTCAGATTTAATAAGTCAAGTGTACCTGGTAGCTATTAAAAGATTTAAACCACTACCATTTTTAAAAGGTTTCAGTGTTCAGAAATTTCAAGCCCACAGAGGGGGGGCCGAGCTCAAGGGTTTGGTGGCTACAGAATGGTGGAATTATTTGCTGGTCTCCCCCGACCCCTTTAAAGAATATTCTTATTGATCTCTCTCTACTCCCTTAATGTGTTTTTAACCCATGATCATGGGCTCACAAAAGTAACATAGAAGAATCTGAAGAAAGGACAATGTATCAAATAGTCTCCCATGACCTAAAAAGATAATTATAATGGCAGATTGCTAAGGAAGGAGGTGAGGGGGGTGGGAACTTGAAAATGTTAGCCACTTACAATATGCAATCAGATAACCCTTCCCCCTCTTATTCTTTGGGAAGATCCAAACTACTATACGATGTTTCTTTAAAATTTCCTTTAACGAACAGTTCAGTTATGCTTGCTCAAATCCAAAGGCCATTCCAGAAAACCTGGGTGAATATTGTATCATGGAAGTGGTGTCTACTTTATATCAGACTTTTTTTTTTAAAGGCAACAAAAATGGGGGGGGGGTGATATAAAAAACTTCACAGGAAACCAAATAGCCTTTATTTAAATTAAAAGCAATCACAGCCTGATTCTTGGAACATGCTTCGAAATGCTTTTTGGCATGCAGCTGCTACATGCCGCCAATATTGTGTGTAATTGGAAACATTTCAAACAGAATTGTTACCAAAGTCAAAGACCATAATTGCGAGCTGTGGGATCTGTGCCTCAGATAAAAGAAGGGCAGCTGAGTGAGAGCTCACTGCACTGAGGAGTCTGCTTACGGGTCTGCAGTATTTCCACTGCATTATTGACAAATCTTTCTTTCCAGAGACCCAGTGAGAAGAGAAGGAAACAGGGGAGCATACACAAAGCAAAAGCTGGTGGGTGCTATAAATCAGCAATCGGGACAAAACTCTGAGGAGTGTATGACTTCAGTACTCGAACAACTGAAATAACACAGCCTTAACTTTTTTTTTCTTCCTGAAGTGCAATCCACTAGAAATGAAAGGCATCTCTCCCAAGAGTTTACCCCAATTCCACCAGTGAGAAAAATGCAACTGTAGTTTAACTGGTCAGTGGGATCACTTAGGACCAAACTTATGGACAGTGTCGGGGGCGCGGGGGAGTAAGGGGGGAGTTAAGTAAAGATAAATGACAGCTGCCTGCTAGTTTACAGCTTTACGTTTTTAAAATGTTTACATTGGCATCTGCTTTGCTGACATTTTTATTTGTATTTTAAATTGAAAATCTCTTTTTCTAGGGAAATGAAGGTGGAAAGCTCTAATCAGTTCAGGCTGGGCACTCATTCTTGTTCCTCCAGAGGTCCCTTCAAAAGGGACCAAAACGCATTTAGGGTTCAGTCTAAACAAGAGAACAAAACAGAGACATAAGAAGAATTATTACATTTTCTTTGAGAGGTTTTGATCCCCTCTCAGTAACTGGAAATATTGTGCCAGTGGACCCTTGGCTCAGGACTGGCTCTTGGAAAAATTGTGTCATTCTGGCACACTAAAAAGTGATCTGATTCTTCTGTCATATCTCCGCGCCAGAAGTGTCATGACATCAGCGTACTCCAACTTGCAAAGTGGGTCTCCTACCACCATCCCTGCTTCAGGAGAGAGGGGAATGAGGGAAGGCCAGGCTTTATGGGATCCTCCAAGGACTCTGAGGCCAGACCTCTTCCCTGGCTCCCAAGGATCCTTCACCGACACCAGTGTTATCCTCCTGGACGCTGGTTACTGGGGGAGCTGAGGAGGTGCACTTGCATGTATGTGAGATTGGGGAAGTCCAGAAGTGGGGGGTGGGGGAGGTGAGTGCTGCTGCGGTTCCCTGGTGCCATCTCTGTCCCTGGCATTCTGTTCTGCAGCGCTGGCTCCATAAGCTGCCTGAGGTTTCGAGGAACTGCAACAACATAGGACTTGGCACCAAGATTATTGTACCTTCTTCTCCCAACGTGTTTGCTCTCACACCAGCCTTCCAAAGATATTAGCGCACAATATGGAAACACTTTATTCTGTGACCAGAAGAAAAAGCACTAATGGTCCCTCAAAACACCAACCAACCAACCAACCAACCAAGAAATGCAATTCACTCACTTCCCTAACTCCTCTTTATTAGGGAATAATTACATGGGGATTTAAGCAAACTGAATATTCTCACACTCCTAAGAGTTAAACAACTGATATTATTTAATATAAAATGAGGAGAAAAAAAAGAGAACTACTTTTCCAAGAAGACAGAGCCTATCCTGGTCCAGTGGCATCTTTAACATTTTTATGCACAGATGAGAATCACTTTGACTTTTTAAATTACTTCCCTTCTTCAAGAAGAAAAATTCCCTTTTATGAACTACTTTAACCAGGAAATTAACTGCAATCAACTAGAATACTGGTTATGATATTTTTTCCCTGAAAATCATTTCCTCATAATATTGGAAAACACAAACTACAGATATAGGCCATTAAAAGTTACTTAAAGACTAGAAAGTAATTTTTAAAAATTCTTATTTCATTTCATGAGTACTATGAACACTCACTCCTCATATTCAACTTTTATGTTTTGCTTTCAAGTAATTATAAAACTTTTTAGAAAAATTATCGTACAATGTGACCTTTTAAAACAGATTTCAGCTTACTTTTTAAAAATCCTTCATTAGAGAAACCTCAAATTTCAACCTTTTTTCTTTTCTTTTGTGTCTTTTCAGAGCCATCATAGGAGAGGGTATTAGTAGCAACCATACTTTTATCCACATCTGACTCTAAACTTAATAGTTAGCTATTAACCCCATAAGTAGTTTTTTTTTCTTCCCAGATGATACCAGATTTTATTTGCATGACCAAAGCTGACTCACTGCAATCCCCTTTATTATAGAGACAAATGGTGGTTCCATGGAACTTATTAAAACATGATAAACTTTTTAGGTTTCATTGGTATTGCCGGCAGAACTGATTGATTCTGTCATTTTAGTGAAACCTATCACTCTTCTTTTGAGAAAACCTGTAAACCAAGAGGGTCACTCAGTGAAAAATCAACACTAAGTACCACATTAAGGATGGAAAAATGAATTTCCCAAACCTATTTGCTCACATCAACATGGCTACCCTCTGTGCACCATCCAGTTTTCCCCCTTCCCTCCCCCCTCCCCTCTGCTCCTCCTTCTTCTCTTCCTCCCTCTTTCCTTCCATCCTTCCTTCCTTCTTTCCTAGGCTTATTTGCAAGAACGAGTCAGTATTGTTAGCCATGACTTATTAAAACAGATTTTTGAGTTCATCAGCAAGTGAGCTGACTCTTAACTGTGGGTAATGTCCATTTATTTCTAGAACCTTTGGTTTTAATATGTGGAGCACATGCATTGTTAACCTTTAAATCCTTTGTATAAACATTTCTGGTAGGGCTTGTAAAATATCTCCTTCTGTGTTTCCTGACTCGCCAGTTGATGGCATTTAGAAACCCTCTGGTACCAGCAGGTGCTGTATTTTGCTTTCTTCAAGCTCCAGCTGGGCTACAATGACAGATTCCTGTCCCAGGCCAAACCCAGCCACCTAGGCTAGAACCACATTGGAGGCAAACTGAACCCGGCCCCACCAGACAGCAAGATAAATGGCTGCTGTTTAAGTTTAAAATCCCTTGGTGGGAGTAAATATTGTTCCAAGGAAAAAGGCTTGACAAATATTGCGTCATCCTTCCAGAGCTGTCTTGATTAAAGCAGAATCTTTGGATTAAGTTGGTGCTCAATTCAAAATGTATCTATCTTGCTGTCATGGGATTTTCCCCCTCCTTCCTAGAGTCTGAAAACACATATTGTTGAGGATGGTCAAATAAGACCGCAGCCTCCCAAGGGGCTGCAGTCCACTCTTGATAATAGAAGGCGGCGGAACACTGACACTTCACTGAGGAGAATGGAGACAGCAAAGGCTTAGTGGGAAAAGGCCAGTTGTCACCTAAGTGACAGGCAACAGCTGAGCTCACACATCTGGAGCCGGACCAGGGCAAACATTCAGCAACCCTTGCCGGCCTACACCTTGGGCCTGTCTGAAAGGGCAGAGAGAAGTTCTCTTTCCTTCGAAAGTACGTTAAAAAAATATCTGATGGTGAATCACATCAATTACATAACGCCAGCTGCTGCAGGCACAGCCTTCTGAAGTACTGGTTAAGAGGAGGGACACACAACGGCAAGGCGTGCTCACATACAATTTGGTCGAGTAGAAGCTGTCCTTCATAAAATCCATCCTAAAAGTCATAGATGCATGCCTGCTCTTTATAGCACAAATAGATCTGAACTCCTCTGAGCACGATCCCCTTCCGGCAGGTTCCCGGGTGTATTCTTCACCTTGTTCATGGCCCAGATCTGTCTCCCATACTCTTTCTAAAAGCAGCAACCAAATCTGTTTGGGTTGTGATTCCGAATCCTCCTTAGGCAAGCCGCCACTCTGTGTGCTGCCAGCCATCCTCCCCCACCCCTGCCTCAGTCTTCAGCCTGCTGAAGACAATCTGTGGGCAATTTTTCCAAAGTCCCCGAAATAATATGACACTGCCGAGCGTCACTGGCGATGTCGTTTGTTTTTCTTAGAGGGCAATGAAAATTTAACAGCTTTCTGCTGCATCCTGAGTCCCGGTCCTGCTAATTATTACCATGCCCAGTTTCTCCAACTTTTTCTGCCTAAAGGGAGGAAGACGCTCCCCTTCTTTTCCACATACGTGCTACATGCAGAAAACACCTTTGTCGGGGCGGGAGGGGGCGGGGGAGCTAATGCACCCCTGCCAAAAAGCAATCGGCCCTTTCCGCAGAGCGTTCCGGAGCACCCTCCCTGCCTCCGGACGCCAGTAGGTGACAGGCGATCCTAAGCCGCGGACACATGCCAACGCACCCTCGCCTCCCTGCGTCCCTCATCGCCCCAACTCTGGGGCCACCGAACGGGGTTGCACGCAGAAGAGAATCCAGGGAAGAGTTGGTTGTGATGCAGCAAACAGGAGCTATGCGGGCAGCCTATCTGAAGCCCTCTTGGTGTTGCAGCTCCGTATCCGCTTTCAGTGTCTACACAGCCCAACAAACCGATTCTGCCCTTCTCCCTTATTTTCCGCTCTGCCCTCCCGGTCTGGGTGTCACAGGCCCCCCGCAGCGACACCCTAGGTGTCCGGCCCTTCCCCTGCGGCGCTCGCCCCCCACTGCCGCGCCGCAGCCCCTCTGCAGAGCCGGCGGGAGCCGGGCTGCCACTCACCCCGCGCGAGGGAGCGAGAAGTCGGCTGGACGGTCCTCCGCGCCGCGGCAGGTCTGCGGAGCTGCGGTCCGCCGCGTCAGGGGTGGGTGAGGGCGGGCAGCGAGCGAAGCATCGAGAGCTCGGCCAGTCGCCGTGCGGACCGCGGCGGCCCTCGGGGAAGTCAGCGCGGGCGGCGCGAGGCTGGCATGTTCCGGGGCGCGCTGTCGGGCGGCGGCGGCCGCGAGAGGCGGCGCTCACAGCGGGCTGCAGGCGGAGTGCGCTCGGATTCCCGAGCCCCGCGCCGTGGCGCCGCCGCGCACCCCGCCCTCGGCCTCCGGGGCCCGGCGGAAGCGAAAACGCGGAGCGCGGACGCCGCCGCGGGATCCAGGCCGCTCGGCGCGCGCGCCCACGCGCACCCCGGCTCGGCCCCGAACGGCCAGGTCCCTGCCGGGCTCCAGCAGGCACGCGGGCGCGGGGCGGCCAGGCAGGGCGTGCGGGCGGGTGGCGAGCTGGGCCGGACCAGCGGGCCGAGCAGCCGGCGGAGCCGAGCGAGGGGCGGGTTATCTGCAAGACGAAGTTCACCCAGGCGCAGCCCAGGTTCTCAAGAGAGGCTCGGTTGTCTCCTCTGCCCCGCCCCCGATATTTTGCTCCCTCCCCCCCCCCTTTTTAAAAACCAACAATCCTGATAGATTCAAAGACAGGAAGGGTGAAGTTGGGGGAAAGACAAACCCAATTTCCTCTGATCAAACGGTTTGGGGATGGCCTATGTGGGTCTCTTTTCACTTGGTGTGTGTGTGCTGGGGGGGGAAAGTAGTTAATTAAACTCTTCGATCCCTTCCTGCGCGCCTCGCCCCGCTGGGGACCCACTTGGACTCCGTCCTATCTCGTGTAATCCTACAGGCTTCGTCTAGTTCCTTCCCGTCCCCTCCTCGACGGTCCCAGCATCTCCAAGAAAACCTCCAACTGTGGGGAGTGCGTTGGAGAACCTCAGCCCACCCTCGATGTCCAGAGCCTGACCCAAGTGAGCATGGCTTACTTAAAGTCGTGTTCACACTGTTAATTTGATCACGACGATCGTTTTTCCCGCTGGCCAGCGACTCTCCAGGTTTTCTCTCTGCCCGATTCCCAGGGTTGGGCTCTCAGGCACGTTCTCCCAGGATGAACTGGGACTCGGCCTGTTTGCAAGTTGTGCGGTGATATTCGTGTTGCCTTAGAACCTCTCGCCATTTCCAGTTCCAGATCAGTGAAGGCACACACCGTGTGGGTACAATTTCCTCCCAGGACGCAGAGGGCAGACCCGAAGGCAGCTGCTAACCCCAACACGACAGGTGTCTCTGTGAAGCTGGAGCTTCCCTGATCTGTCGACAGCTTTCACAACCCTCTAGGATACTGTATCATCCTCCAGGAGAGGGTAGTGTGTGTGTGTGTGTGTGTGTGTGTGTTGTAAGAACCATTTTTTATTCCTTTTAAAAAAAATCAAAATTGCCCATCAGAATTTTTCAGAGTTTCTTCGATTTTCATTGGAAGAGAAGCAAGGAAATACTCAGCAAAAAAAAAAAAAAAAAAAAAAATAGAGTCAAAAAAGAGGACGTAAGGAAATAACATCTAAAGGCAAAGGGAGGAGGAAACAGCAAATCTAGGGATATGTTTCACCTTGGCCCTGTGCCCTGTAATTCCAAGTCTGACTCACATCTCTGGCACTACAGAAACTCTCTCTCTTCTAGATACACAGGCTGGGTTTCTGATTTCTGAGCACAGATCACTCAGGAAACAAGGCTGTGGATTTTGAAATAACTCCACTTGCTTTTGGTGTTTGTAACTGATGGGAATCTGAGGAAACACAACCTAGGCTGTCCAGCGCCTCAGCATTTTATTGGAGTTAGCCTTTTAAGTATTGTCTGTTTATCTTGCCATGGTTACAAATGCTTCTATGAAGCTATAAACTTTTCGCTTCTCTCTAACCTCCAGAACTGCGCGGACACCGTTGTGATTGATTTGTGATTGACAATGTGATTGATTTCACCCATGGAGGTGGTAAAATGAGTAGGTTTAAGGGCAGAGTCCACTCTCTTTGTTAATATCTGTGAGTGTCTGCCTAGTGTCTCAGTCAAGACCTTCAAGCGAAGGCAGTTCCCCAACAAACTAAACAAAGAGGTGAAGTAGAATCAGTTGAGGACGGAGCATCACCCGGCAGCATCTTCATGAGGAAGTCCTCCTCAGTGGACCAGCAGACATTTGCAGCAGGCAGAACTGGTATGAAGAAGCCCATGGAGAGAATATTTATAAAGCCCGCACTTGCACCTCCCTGATAATTGGAGAAAGTGTTACTTTCTTATGATAAGAAATGAATCTGTTATCAGAGGACTTTCAAGTCTGTGGTGATGCCACAAAGGTTTTGTTTACTGAGCATCAAATATGTTGGGCACAGTAGGGAATCTGCAATTGTTCCCTTCAGAGGCTTATTTCCTTTCTGGACAGTGCGCTGGGCAGCATCTTTGGGATCCAGTGCAAATGCGAATGCTTGGTCTTCAACCAGGACTCTCATAACATTACTTTGGGTTGTGCGTGTGACGATTGGCAGTGAGAGAGGTCTGAATTCAAATCTCAGCCCCTCTCCTTACTAAATGTAGCCCAGGAGAATGTCATTAATCTTGAGATGATTCTTAGTTTCTTCATTTGCAAATGAGGAGAGTAATAGCTACCTCAGAGAGATAGATACAAAGAGGACTGAATGCTAGGTGTGCAGAAAAGACTCACTACACGGAAGATTTATATAATGCCATAGCCACCCTTCTCTACACCTGCCTCCATAGGAAATCCTGCAAGGTAGAAAAGAACAATTTTAAAATTTAATCTAAAAAAAGCATGCTTCATTGCGGACCACTGGGTTGCTTCTGGGTCTTTTATATTACTGGTATTACTTTGCCTTTACAAACCAATATGGTACCATACTTAAATAAATTTACTTAGGGCATGTTCACTTTTGTTTTAAAGCCTTGGTAACAAATGATATATATATATTTTAAAATAATAGCTTTATGCACTGAGTTGTGTCCTTCAGACATTCATCTGTTGAGGCGGTCCCCTCCTAGTACCTCAGTATGTCATCTTGTTGGGAGGTAGATAGAGTCTTTGTAGCTTGAACCTTAAAAAAGCAAGAACTGACAATGTTGGCAGGCTCTGAATCTGTCTGATTGCCAGGCTTTGCTTGGTCCCTGTTCCCTGTGTTTGCCCACAATGGGGATTCTTTCCCTGACCTGAAGACTCAGTTCTACGCAGTGTTTCCAGGGCAAATCAGTTTTGACCCTTTAATGGGGGTCACAGGCTTACCTATAAGGCATGTTCCCTTGCTAGAAATCCTATATCGGTTTTCCTAGGAAATCCCTACCCGGGGCTTTCTAGATTGAGCACACCCTCCCCTCCTTGGATTAGCCTAAAAGGTCCGTCATATTTGTACTCTATCTCTCCAGTTTATTTTCCCGCTGGTCCCCACCCTTGTTTGCTCTAACCATATTAAACAATTTACAGTTCTTGGAAAGCGTCAAGCTATTTTATGCCTCTTGTGCTTTGAACATACCTAGTAGAATGTTACCTGCTGATAACTGCCCTCTTTATTAGCTAATTCCTGCTTATCCTTTATAATTCAATCTAAACATCACGTTTTTGATGGTCCATTGAAATGCATATTGTTGTTTTGCCTGCCTAGCATCTATTTCTCCTTTGTAATACCCCAGACTTTCTTTGGGGAACCACTTTTCCCCACTGTCAGTGCCCATGGTTTCCTTGGAGACTTATCCCTGGCCCATGGGTACCCAGGCCTGGAAAACTAGAGGTCTGGGTCCTCCTGATCAAAACTAGTCCAGGGATGGGCATGTGACCCAAGTCGGGAACTTTTGCAGGAACTTTTAGAAATTTCACAGCAACAAATTCAACGAATGAATACCTATTTAGCATTTATATACCAGTGATCTCTTTGCTGGAAATTCAACAGTAAAACCAAACAAATCTCTATCCCTATGGATCTTCTTTGAGCCCCTGGATTGAACTCTGCATGAAAACAAACTACCACTGAAGGTTTCAGATAAAATTGATATTTGTTATCTTTTCAGCAAGTCTGGGGTTTAAGTGACTTGCAATTAAAAAATACTAACTGGTATCACCATTTGGAGGCTACTTTTCTCTGTTCAACTTTCTACCCTTTTATCCCGTCATTTGTTTATTTGATCAGTTACACCTGACCTTATTCCAAAAAGATTTAAAGCCATTTAAAATTAAACAGCAATAACATACAGCAAGTGCGCTTGAAATTTTCACTTGAAAGTAAGTATGAAATGAGAAACAGAAAGGAGACAAATTCATAAAATTAACTCCATTAAGAGTGGGACACAATTTAATTCTTAGGTTTATAGCAGCCAATAGGGTAACAGAATTGTTACACAATTGAAAACATCTCTAAGATAAAAAAAATATTCCTTTCAGGAGAAACGCCCAACTACTACTAAATCAAAGAATGGAAAGAAGCACCCACTCCAGGTCATCATGAAGGCGGCTCCAGACAAATGATACACAACATCCTCGACAACATCTTTGCGGAGCACACCACAATGTGTTTCTTGGGACTGTTTCTGAGAGAGGACATCTCTCACTTCACTTTTCAAGAAAATTCATTTTTCAGAAGGGGAAACTGAATTCACTTCACTTCGTGATAGTTATTTCGGAGTGTGTCACAATTACAGAGAAGTTAGTAATCCAGAGCATTCTAGTAGTGCACAACAGGGTAAGCCACAGAGTTGGAGGGGACAGAGGTAGGGTCAGGGAAATCTTCCTGGAAGAAGAGGTATCTGAAGGGTGAACTAACCTAAGGAAAGTTGCATGTGCGTGCATGCATGTGCCTACAGGCGTTTGCACGCACTTGTGTCAGTGTTCAAGCAATTTAGGTGAAGGGAAGCATCTTGTGTAAAAGTGAGGGTGTGAGGGCAAGTATGGTGAATCTGAGAAACCGAAAGACGTCCAGTCTGGCTGCAGGTTGGGGTTGAAGGGGAGAGTGAGGATGGAGGCTTAGAAGAGCCTAGAGACACGGACAGATGCTGGGTCATGAAGAAGCTTTGGTGGGGGAAGACCGTGGTTTCAGCTTTAGATGTCAACAGAGAGTAACCTTGAAAAATGACTAAGAAGAAGCTAAAGATACAGGAAGGAGCTAGGGAGAAAAGGGTGTGAAAGAACTCAAAAGAAGAGGGCATTTCAAGAACAGAGTAGTACCTATCCTCTTCTGCTAAATTTTAGACTCCCCAGAAAAAACTGTTTTTCATGGACCCCTCATAGTTCTATCAAACCCCTAAAGGAGAGGTTTGCTGGAGGCCCTCACATGTCCTGACGGGTGGGCCTCAGGGACCTCACGAAGTCCCACAGTTGACAGTAGTTCTATAAAGGGCTAATCTGCATGCCCTCCAGGCAATCCTCCATAAAGCACCAGGCTTTGGGAAGTTTGGCCAGTAGTGATCCTGAAATGATTATTCCTCTGTAATACTCGACCATTCTATGTTGCTCATTTAAAAAGGGATTATATGTTTTTTGTTTGTTTGTTTGTTTTAAAGATTTATTTATTTGACAGAGAGAGAGAGATCACAAGTAGGCAGAGAGGCAGGCAGAGAGAGAGGGGGAAGCAGGCTCCCTGCTGAGCAGAGCGCCCGATGCGGGGCTCGATCCCAGGACCCTGAGATCATGACCTGAGCCGAAGGCAGAGGCTTAACCCACTGAGCCACCCAGGCGCCCAGGGATTATAGGTTTTAACAGTTAACTGAGTCAAACTGACCATCTCTTGTGAAAACTGACCCAGGACATGTGCCAGAATCCAAGACCACCTCAAAAACGCATGGGAGGAGAATGCGGGGTTGGGGTCCACTCCTTTATTACAGCAATCCTTGTAATCTTTGATTCGTTGTCTCTCTTTTTTCTTTCCTTTTCTTTCTTCTTTTTTTCTTTTTTTTGGAAAGAGAGAAAGAGAGAGAGGGGGAAAGGAGAGGGGCAGAGGGAGAGGGAGGGACAGAATCCTCAGCAGGCTCCATGCCCAGCACAGAACCCCATGCAGAGTACCATCCCACGACCCCCGAGATCATGATCTGAGCCAAAATAGACTCAGATGCCCAACTGACTGAACCACCAAGGTGCCCCTGTTGTCTTTTTACTAGTCTGTTCCTTGGGGGCGGCGTTCTGCCAAATCCAATGTTGTACCTCTAGTGCCTTGCACAGTCACTGGAACAGAATAGACACAAAATATGTGAAATGACAAGTGACTCCTGGGCCCCAATAGAGGGGGCAAAGGAAGGAGTGAGGTGGGGATGGAGAGGGCTGGTCAGCCCATCCCTAAAGCCATCTAGCCAAGGCTAGTGTGGTCCACAGTCTGAAGGAACTCAGGGACAGATATTTGGGCTGTAGAGACAGCCCTAGATGGGGAGGCAGTGGGCTAGGTGAAGTGGCAACTTGAGTTTAGCGGCAGGGTCTAACCTCCCAGGAAGAGGCAGCTGGAGTTCAAGGGTAGACCAGAGTCCCAGTGGCCAGATTAGAAAGCAGGGTGAAATCCAGCGCTATCTGCACATGAGGGAGGCAGAGCTGCTGCTTGGAGGAGCCCAGAGCAGATACCAGCTTTGGGAGCAAGATTAATTGGACCTCCAACCCCAAAATAGAGAGGCTGGGACTGGAGAATAGCTTGGTGTTCGTATATTTTGGTTCTCTGTTTCTGTCTTCCTTATTTATATTTCAAACCGGACATTATCAATTTTACATACCTGTGAGTTTGAGAGAAAGAAGAAAAATAAATGTCCTTTTGCTCACAGCTTTTAACCCTGTTTTATTTCAAATATTCTTTGCACAATGTAGAGACACTCACAACTAATTTATTCTCGCTGACAGCTTATGAAAACGAAAGAGAGTGACATGACGGCTTCTAATGACCTTTCTGGAAATATCTTGAGTTAAATGGTGACTTATTTTCTCTCTTTTCATCTAAAAGGAACTTTGGAACGTTTAGCTGAATCACTGGAGGAGGATTAAAATCAATCCTCGGCTTTTCAGACTCTAGATTTTAGGCTTCCCGACATACTCTCTCCATTTTATAAAAAGTAGCAATTCCTGCTTCAGACTGTTGCCTATTCTTTTGGCAGTAGGCTTGAAGATTTCCTATAGATAGCACATGGCGTTCCATAAATATCTTCAGGAATGACCTGCAATGTCTGAATTAGCTTTTCCCCTCCCTTGTGCTTTGTCTGGGGCAGGAATTCCCAGATGTCAGAGTTTAAATAACTCCTCAACTCCTACTCATGCCCCGCCAACCCAACCCCCAACTCCCACCCCGAGCCCAGAATTTGTGGGGGCATTAAAATAAAACAAAACTCAAGCAAGCCTAAGGGGGAAAAAAATGACATGCTCAATCCTGTGGTTATGGGCTATAAATATACAAGAGGAACAACTTTCAAACGGAGATTGCGATACTTCTAGTCCATCTTCTTCTGGAGTTGAAGATGGGAAGGGGGAAGATGCGGAATGATACCTACATGCCGCGTCCATGAGCAGAAAACAACAACAGCAACAAAGGAAACGATTGCCTTGTGCTCACTCACTCTGAAAATCCAGTCACATGGTAGGAGAGCGGAGGCCACTTGGAGACACATTCCATGACCCCCCTGGGAACTGGCGCTCCCAGGCTAGCACCCTGCTCCAGGATGTGGTTTTCTGGTGAGTGAGAGCCACTCATGGGTCTAGAAATTAGCCTTTCATGTTAGCGTGCTTCCCTGTGACTACAGCACACTCCCCTCTACATTACTGTCTAAAAGCATTAGCAGAATGATGTGTCACTCACGATGTGACGGAGTGAAATGTATAAAGGAAATTAGTTTACTAACTCTATTAGGTTAAAAGGCAAATGGGAAACTAAACCAATAATCAAACGGTAATATTTTAATTTTCAGGGTGAGTTAACTGACAGGGAATTTCTCTTTTAATTTAGCTTTCTACATTGTGTAATAATGAAGTTTAAGGAGCCTTACAGAGAAACAGAGGAAATTAGGGTGCCAAGCAAATCAACGCACTTAATCCTTTTTTACAGAGTTGCAGAGTTACAACCCACTCTTGCTAAAAAGTACTATTTCAGCCATCAAAACAGGATAATTCAATATGAGGGAAAGAAAAAATGAATGCCCCACTGAGAAAGCAGCTGAAAATGAACTCAAAGAATCAGGAGCATATTTTCGCCAAGGGGATGACTCAAGATGGTGAGATCCCGGCCCATGAACCGCAAGACACAAAAACTTCTGTATTTGTAAGTTGCATGAAATCTTGTCTAATCTGAAATCGAAGTTTGTCTGGAAGCGGCTGTAGCTCTTATTCCATTACATTGGTTAGAATAGGCAGGCAGTCTGGTCAGTGGAGCCTGCCAGAGACCTGAATACAGTAGGACGTTTATGGCTTCCCTCATCGATTTGCTGCAAGAATCAGGAAAGGTGTGTGGCTGCCAAGTGTTAAGGAGGAGCATGGAGAGGTGACTCTGAAAACAGAACCAAAGGAAAAGAAGTTCTGGTCACAGTCATGGCAGGAATACACTGATCCTGTTCTCTCCCCACAGTGGAGGGGGATGAGTCTGTCAGGGAAGCGCTCTACGTGGGAGCAAAGTCACTGGAGACAGAGTTGAGTCATTTGATTCTTCATAGTGCAAGTGCCCATTGGCGGACCCAGTGACTGGCATTCGGCAAGCCATTGCTATCGTTACTATTACTGACATGACTTTTATTAAGGTCTGGAGGGTTCACTGGAGGACTGCATTTTCTTTTCTTTCCCCTGTTTAAATTTGATGCTGAAATTGATTTAAAAGATCCAGCAGTAAACCATGATGACTCTCTGATTTATGAGCATCAGAAGTTGGAGAAGCTATTGTCCAGGGTACTTCTGTGGTTCATCCTCTCCATGTCTGCTATGAGTGAGGTTTGCTAACATACCAGCTGTGTGGTGTCAAAGTTTTTACTGTCTCTCCTCCTCATCTGGCATTTTGCATGTTTGCTTTTATGACATTTGGCATGCTTTGTGTGTTTCAAAGTTCTGATTAGGTTATTGGCCCTTTGAGGGCAGGGTCATTTCCAAAATTGCTTTATATCCCTCACATATGCCTATGAACTTGAGACTGTGCCTGCACTCTCTAAATGCAACCAATATTGGTCGATTACTCATATTTATTAAGCATGTAGTTCCATATCCTTGATGTACCCTAGAGATGCAAAATCATAGGTTTTAGATCTAGGAGAGGCCGTCAGTTCCAATGTCTCATTTGATAGAGCAAGAAACTGATGAGAAAGAGAAAAAAAAAATGTGCTCACCATCACGTGGCACCGTGCGGATTAGAATGCAGCTGTCAGACTTGTACTTTTTTCTTTTTGTCCCCAGGTGGAGAAACTGTTGTCATTCAGTAAAGTGAAGAGATGAGGGGCTGGCCAGTAAAACGAATTCGAGGCACAAATCATGGGCTTATAAGTACTGTTTTCAGTTGTGTGTATCATAACTATTATGTAAGTATATTCTAAGACATTCTGCTCAATACCAAAGGCTAATACAAATACATCCCTACCTTTATGTGAGTGGAAGGGAATGTTCCACCAAGAGTAGCTCTCAGGCATCAGTCTCAAAAGAACGAAGAGAACAAGGCAGTAAGGAGTATATCTGCTTGCTTTCCTACCTAAGGTCCATGTTGCATGGTTTTCTAAGTTTCTTTGGAAGCACCTAACTCCGGGCCCACTAGCCATTGTGGAAATGTTCTATTCCTTGACGACGATCAAAGGTGAACATACAGGCTGGCTTTTTTCTGTTTGCATCCCCAAATGCTGGCTTCCCTTCCTCCCTCTCTCCCCCTTTTTCCTTCTGAGAACAGTTATTGATCACCTACTGTATGCTAAGCACAGTGCTAGGCAGTCAATGGGGAGACAACTATGGAAAAGACCCTTGGAGCTTACACTTTTATTAGGGAGACCTATGTCATTAATATTCACCCAGCAGAGAGAGGCCTCTGGAAGATGTTATTGGGAGCAGGAGAGCAAAGGAAGGAGCAGCTAATGACACCTGTAAGGTCAGGTGAGTGTTTTCAAGAAAGTGACATTGAGTCATCCCCCCAAGAGTTCCCGGGGAGGGGCGCTTTCGGTGGAAGAGGGGGCAGTGTGTACAGATGCTTTCGGTGGAAGAGCAATGTCCCTCAGAGGGGGCAGTGTGTGACAGTGTGTACAAACACCCTAGGGAAGGGCACCTGTAGGAGCCCAGTAGTTTGGCATGGTAGAAAATGGGCAGTCGTGTGGAGAGCTGACGGTCCAGGCTGGAAAGTAGTACTCTGAAGGACACTGGGTGCTGCCTGAAGGGGTTTATGTTTTAGCTTATGGGGATGGTGAGGGAGGAACCAGGAGAGCAGAAACTGACAAAACTAATGTCCTTTTCCTCAAAGTAACACAAGTTGCTGAATATAAATAGCACTGCAGAAGAAAAAAAAATACATATCTGGGCTCATTTCATTTTCCTATAAAGATGAAAATTAGTTCTCAGAGATAGCTTTCGCTTTTGCAATTATTAGGCTTTTCCAAGTGGTATGCAGTAGTACTTTTATAAAGCAAGTCATCTTTTTGGTTGATTTGCAATGTATATTCGATGTCAATGAAAGGGCAAGGGACTGGGAATTATGGGGCTATGGGTTCTGGAGACAGTACAAATCTTCTCTGGCCTGTCCTTCCTATTCATCAGGTCAGGGGATGGGAGTAGCAGCTCTCTAGGGATCTTTCAGCACTAGGATTGGAATGTGTGACTTTGTGTATGGGTGTGGGGTATGTATGTATTTGCATATTTATCTAGTCTAATTCCAATAAGAATTATTAACTTTGAATTTTGCCATATAAGGCTAGTATAAAAATAAACAAAGCAAAGCAATCTAGCGATTTCCACCGAAAACAGGGAAGAGAATAATAGCAAATTACAGAAGAGTCTTCTTAGTCGCCACTGTTCCATCTTACTGCAATTTTACTAATTTCTTTTGATAGAGACCATACATGCATAGGTCTCAAAATGCAAAAGGTGAAACATGTACATAGGTACACAATAAAAACAGCTCGCTCTCCCCCTTCCCCGAGCCACCCAGGCTTCCCTGCCAGGTGCTCTATTTTCTAGCTGCCAAGATAAAGTAGGAAATATGACAATTTGGAAAACCTTCAGGGATCAAGGTTTATCACAAAAGAAAGGCTTGCTTTTTTTTTTGGAGGGAGGAGAATCGTAATCTTTTAAAGAGATTTGTCAAAAGGATATCTACACAAAGGCTCTTCAGTAAAATAATGGACAAGAAGCTCAGTAACATCCGTGGACAATGTAAAGGAGTTTCTGATTTCTGATCTATGCATCTGTTTAAGAATTTAAGGAAACATTTAGCTGAATTTCTAAAATTCTAGTCCATTAAAAACAAAAGAAGACGACTCTGGCCTGGAGTGTTCTGAGGGAAGCAGTCACCCCAAACCCCATTTATCTGTGCCCTCGGGGAATCTTGATTTAACTCCTGAATCGTGTTTAATTTTAAACAGGACTACATACAACCTGATTTGGTTCCAAGATAATTCAGCCCCTCAATGAATCCCTGTATAACTGAATGGGGGAACTCTTTTGGATACAACTGTTTGCTGTTATTCGTTTATATGTGACGTGCATCTAACAAGAGCCCAGTTTGGTGTAACATAATTACTGGTTAGCTGTTCTTCTAGACAGTAATTGGTCAGCAGGTTCAGCTGCTTTTAGAGGCCAGTCTTGGAATGCAGAAGTTGTGCCCTTCAATCAGCATAACAAGGATCCTTATCTTCCCGTGGTCAGAGTGGGATTGGATTTGGAGCTGGTACCAAGGAGTCCATGGCATGGTACTAGTGAAACTAAGGGGAGCTTTTGGTTGACTCCGGTAGGTGTCCCTGAGAGTGATGCTATGGTCGTCAGAAAGCGATCCCGCCAGCTCTGATTCTCAGACTAGTAGGAACATAAGCACCGTAAAGGAGTATTAAAAGCCTTGGATCAATGCACATCATGCAATCTGGCCATAAATCATTGCCCCTAGAATGAAGGACTGACATCAGATCAATAATTGCCAGAAAAATTAAATTTTTCATTAAGTGAAACAGAAAGCAACGGTTGAGTGGTTAAACCTAAACCCAGCCAGCTTTCCGGGGGGGAAGATAGACCGTGAGACCCGGGTCTGTTGAGGACAAAGCTCAAGCTGGCATGGGATTTAGAGGAAATGAGAGAAGGAAAACTGACTGTATCTCATGTTTGCTTTTAATGGTTGAATGGAGTGACAGATTTTTATAAAAATCAGGACCTGTTAATTACAGTAGGGGTTGAAGAGCCCCTGCAACTGATCTTTCTTAGGGCCCTTCTTCTCTGGCTGAAGACGGGTCTTAGGGACTGTTCTGGATCTGCAAAACAAGAGCTCTTGTTGCAAAGCCTCCCCAGCAGAGCCCGGCATTGACCGGGATCGGTAATTCACAGCTCCTCCCACTGCAGTCCTGCCGCGAGCAACAAAGACTCAGCCACCAGGAACAGCCTAAGGGACCGGCCTCCCACTGAGGTCTGGGGGGCCACCTCGGTGTCTGTCCCTCCTGCCCTTCCTCTTCTCCCTCCCCCACTACATGCAAATACCCCTTGTAGCTTTCTCAGAACTACACCAAAATCACTTTCTTCCTAATCTGTCCTGTCTTTTCTTGGCTCTCTCTCGGTTCCTGTCCCTCCTGCCCTTCCTCTTCTCCCTCCCCCACTACATGCAAATACCCCTTGTAGCTTTCTCAGAACTACACCAAAATCACTTTCTTCCTAATCTGTCCTGTCTTTTCTTGGCTCTCTCTCGGTTCCTTCCCACACACAGGCCAGGAAAAAGAGGGTGGGATTCTCCACCGGAAAGCTCTGTTTCCGCGTTTAATTGATCTCTAGTTTACAGCGTCACTGGCTCTTGAACCCACCCTGGCCTCAGCGGGTTTTTCAGCCAAATAGTTAATGACCTGTAAACAAATAAACAGCTGTTCACAGGGGTCCATCTATTAAAAAAGCCCCGAGGTGAATCTTTTGTAAAGCAAAGCATCTTTTTCCGTGTGAGGCAGAAATGCTTCCTCTCATTTATCTGTTTTATAGGTTAGTGTGCTACAGGGCTCTGTAAGCATAAAGGTATCATTTGCAGCTGCAGTCGGAGGAATGCTGATGAGATTTCCAGTTAAAGTCAGATAAAATGAGGTCCGATTTCCTCACGGTGCTAGGATGGCCGCTAAATTAACATGCCTAATTCCAACAACCCATTCCCTAGCTCTGTTCTACATTAAAGATGAGCGCATTAACTGTTTTAAGTGTCAAAGGAACCCGATGCTCCTCCTATCAGAGAAACGCACATTTGGACTGCCCCTTGTGTTGCCTCGGAGGGACGGATAAGATCCTTCGTGGGGAAAGCAATGAACTTGGAGAGGGACTTTCGATGAGAGGGGTCCTATTGCGGCAGAACTGGGGGGGGGGGTACAAATGCCAGTGTAGTCTATATTTATCTGCCCTGGTCTCTAACCTTCCGACAAGGCAGTGTATGGTTGGAATGCTTTATCTTTGTTAAGGGAAGGATTATTCCACAAGGAAAAATATTATATGAGTAAACAAAGATGAATAGACCATTCTAACAGGAGTAGTGTTTTGATCACTTCCATTCTATTGTTTCTCTTGTACTGAAAGAACATGTCCATTATAAAAAATCTGAAAGATCTAGAAAAGTACAAAGAAAATGTATTTTCCCTGGGCGCCTGGGTGGCTCAGTCAGTTAAGCGTCTGCCTTCAGCTCAGGTCATAAGCGGAGAAGAGCCTGCTTCTCCTTCCCCCCGTGGCTCTGCCTGCTTGTACTCAGTTTCTCTCTCTGTGTTGAATAAATAAATAAAATCTTAAAAAGTGTATTTTCTGGCCTTTTATTCCTGGGCATACATATATTACAAAAATTGATCACACTGGCCAAGTGAAACTTGCTTTTCAGTTAATATATAATGAACATTTCATGCTGTTTAATCTTTTACAACCATTTTTATGGCTATACGATACATTTATTGGACATTAACACTAAACATTTTTTAATGTTCTTTAGTAGTGATGAGGATTCTTTTTTTAAATAATTTTTAAATTTTTTATAAACATATAATGTATTATTAGCCCCAGGGGTCCAGGTCTGTGAATCGCCAGGTTTACACACTTCACAGCACTCACCATAACACATACCCTCCCCAATGTCTATAACCTCACCACCCTCTCCTTATCCCCCAACCCTCAGTTTGTTTTGTGAGATTAAGAGTCTCTTATGGTTTGTCTCCCTCCCAATCCCATCTTGTTTCATTGATTCTTCTCCTACCGCCGAAACCCCACACGTTGCATCTCCAGTTCCTCGTATCAGGGAGATCAGTGATGAGGATTCCTTAGCTAATTCTTTGTTTTCATACTTTATTCTCTTTCTCTTTTTTAAAAGATTATTATTTATTTATTTGACGGACAGAGATCACAAGTAGGCAGAGAGGCAGGCAGAGAGAGATAGAGGAGGAAGCAGGCTCCCCGCTGAGCAGAGAGCCAGATGTGGGGCTCGATCCCAGGACCCTGGGATCCTGAGAGGAAGGCAGAGGCTTTAACCCACTGAGCCACCCAGGCGCCCCTCATACATTATTTTCTTAGTGTGGAGATTTGTAAAAGGGTTTCTGTTTTCTAAAACTGTGTTAGTCCAAAGTGAAGGGAAGAAGACAAACTGAGCCCTGACCGCTAGGCGTGAATACAGAGCGCGAATACAGGAGCAGCATGATGTAGAGTTTAAAAAGCATGGGATCTGCAGTCAGACTGCCCTCATCAAAACCTCAGTTCTAATTTATGTTCTCTGCTTTCTCACCTGTAAAATGGGAATAATAATGTTACCTACGTTCTGGGGTTCCTGGGTGATAGAAATGAGTTAATAGAGCAACAGATCTGACCATTCTTCTATTTTCTTCTCTTGGTTCCAGCAGTGGCTCAGGTAAGTGTGTATTCTTATGGCCAAATTGCAGAGGAGGAAGCAGGTGCCCAGAAATGAGAAGTAACTGGCCCAAAGCGGTCAAAGCCCAGATTTCGTGCACCCAGCTTCAAAATGCATTCTTTCCCCCTTTTACACTGTAGTTATTAATTTAATCCATGTGGAGGCCCAAATGAACATCTGGCTCTAAGAGGACAAATGATTTAGTCTCCTTTTCAGATCTTTGCTGAAGTATTGCTTACCAGGAGCAGAGCACCTCCCTGCTGATTATGTTGCTCTGCGTTCCCTTCCTGGCACTTGTGATTACTTTCATTACCTTTTAAACTTAATTCCCATTTATTATCTGTCTGTCTCCCTAGCATGCATGCTCTCTGAGGGACAGCTGGGTCTCTTCAATGATTTGGCACCAAGTCTGGCACCTGAAATACTTTCGCTGAATCAGTAAATCTTACCATTCAGTTATGTACACAGCCTAAATTACTCGATTATTGCCAAATTATCTCTTTTTGCTTATGCAATAAAGATTATCTGTAGGCATCAGCTCACTTAGATAATGGCCAACTTTTCCTTTCACTTTTTACTAAAAACACCCTGGATTTTTGGATTAAAAAGTAACCACACAATAAACACATTGGTAATATTTTAACCTGCATAGGTATACACAACTCATTATCGTCAGTGGTTACATACAGTCTTCTGCTCTTTTGGATAATACTTTTGAGAAATCTTCTCCAAACAGGCAAAGGCTCGAACATGAATACATTCCTAGAAAAACTAATTTCTTAAAGCCCAGAGTTTTACTTGCCCAGTGCAGGTTGTGTAGACAGGCATAGCCTCCTTGACTGAGTTGGCTGGCTGACTGGATAATTCCATGAAAAGAATAAGCAAAACCATGCTTCATTCCCTTTGCTTTGCCTAATTTGCTGTCTTGCCTTTTCTTCCTCTCTTTAAGAATTCCCATTTATCCTTCAAGTCTCTATGTGAATATCCATTCTGTCTAAAGTCTTATTTCCCTTTTGCCCTGAAAAGGATTTAGCTCTCTGTTCATTGTGCTTTCATGATACATTGTATGTAAATATGATGATGGCTCTGAGGACGTTCTATCACAGTTATTTTTTTTAGCCCATGTTCTCATTTGGACTGAGAATCTTCAGGGCAGCAATCAGAGCCTTGCATTCACATTGCCTAGATCGCTACATAGCATATGTAGGTTCTGCTGAATGAATGCATGAACTGTTTATGTGAGTATGTGTGCTTAAATTCTGTTGCATGAGCAACGAGGAGCCAAGGGAGATTTTTAGTTATTTTTACTTTTTCCCTCCAGCATTATTGAGATATAATTGACATGTAACCTTGTGTAAGGTTAAGGTGTACAACCTGTCGATTTGATACATTTGTACATTGCAAAATGATTGCCACCCTCCAAGGATGATTTTCAATTAAGGGAGTAGTACCATCCAGGTTGTGGTTTAGGATTGCTTGTTTGACTGTTCTTTACTCTAGTCCCACATCCAGGCTCTTAGACATGTGCTTCATTGCTAAAACTTACTATTTCTATCTTACACATTTCCTTTGTGAATGAAATTAAGTTTCATCTCTTGGTGCTTCTGTGACCTGCAACCTTCTGAGACCTGTAACTCTTCTCTCTGAGGATGGTAATTTAGTCACTCTTTATCCTTCTCTGCTCCATTTTCCTTATATTTTGGGTGATGTTTTATCTTGATATTTCATAATTTTATGATCAGAAAAAGTCGTTTTTTCCAACTTTTGGCTGTGCAGGGTGGGTGGAAAATATGCCACACACTGCTCGGTAGGGTTAGGAATATTAGGCAGGGTTGCAGTGAAAGAGGCTTCCAGTTAGGAATATTGTACATTGTTTCTATCCCTGTTTTTCCTCCACCCACTGAAAGCCCCTTGAGAGTACTGTCTATGTCTTTCTTATTCGTTGTCACATTGCCAACATCTAGTACAGTGCCTGGGACATAGTAGATACCAGTCTTTTTAAAAATGGTATTAGATAAATCAGTGAAAGACAGACTGATTGAAGGACTGTTTCTCGGATAAAAAGCCTCTTTGGATTTTGCTAACACTGATATTCCCCAGAGAGAGGATAAATAGATATACTTATATCTATTTATCATACTTATATATCTATTTATCTTGTAGGTATTTAACAAGGCTCTACAGCCAGTACAGCCAGTACTCCCTTTGGAGAGAAATTGATTCTAGGGCCTTAGGGAAAATCTTGAGCAA
This sequence comes from Mustela nigripes, assembly GCF_022355385.1. Lineage (NCBI taxonomy): Eukaryota > Metazoa > Chordata > Mammalia > Carnivora > Mustelidae > Mustela > Mustela nigripes. The sequence goes on from NC_081562.1 coordinate 78,381,189, forward strand.
GAAGTCAAGTAAGCCCACGAAGTTCATCTTCCTTTGGTGGGAGTTCCCATGATCTCTAAAGCATGCTTTGCATTACCAAGTTGACTAGGAATGTCACCTGTAGACTTTTGCTCTGAACAGCAAGTCAGCAACATCATTCCTCTATTGTAAATGGGCTCATGCTTGCTCTGTCTCCATTGAGTCAGCTTTCTTCCGCTCTGGTTCTCTGAAATAACACTTCCTGTTACAACTGAAGCTTCTAAGAGGGGAGAAGAGAGGTACGGAGGGAAGATTCTGTTGTTCCTGCCGTCCTTCCCATGGGGCACGAGGCTCTGCTGGGACAGAGAGAAAGAAGGTGACACTGCAGCGTCCCTCCTGGGCCCATGCAACAGGTCACATGGATGCGGCTGGCCTGCCCAAAGCTAAGTTCTCCGGACTGTGTGCTGAACTCTGGCTTCTTGTTCAATTGCTCTAATTTTAGACACTAGTGTTCTGGGACAGAACTATGTTTACTAGACATTAGGTATACATTTTTAGATCGCGTGTTGGTTCCCAGAGACATTCTAAGGCCGCTCCTAACTTTAAATAAAGTCCTCCCCACAAGACCCTATCCTTTTACACAACTGGGTTCAGACTGCTGTGTTTCAGCCTAAAATGATCTCTTAGGTAATGCTCATACGAGGCGACAGCCTCGTGTCACATGTCACACTGTCCTTCACCTTTGCAAAGACCCTTCATTTTCTCAACATCTCCTTTCTATTTAGGAGACTCTGTTGCTGTGGTGATATGGAACAGACATGCAGGAACTTACAACACCCAGGGCGCTGCATTCTGGGTCTGGGAGATGTTAAATGTCTTTACCGAGAGCCTGGTCTTTAACTGCTGCTACTTTAGGCTGATGGGACCACAGCCAAAGAAGCAGACTGAGGTGAACTGAAGCCCCTGCTGCTGATGACAGAGGCTCCCTGAGGGCCTGAGGGAGAAGTTCCCCCTCCTTCGGTCTCCAGGGCACAACTCCACCTCACTCGGGTGTTTTCTCCACAAGCTGCCCTTTACGCCCACCCTCCTCCTCACTGACCCCTACTCTCACACCAAGTTTAAAACAAAATTTTCAGTTTAACAGGCCTGACTCGATGTCAGCTGTAATTCAGTGGGATCATTTTCTTGGGAATTTTTTTTTTTTAAAGATTTTATTTATTTATTTGAGAGAGCGAGACAGTGAGAGAGAGCATGAGCGAGGAGAAGGTCAGAGAGAGAAGCAGACTTCCCATGGAGCTGGGAGCCTGATGCGGGACTCGATCCCGGGACTCCAGGATCATGACCTGAGCCGAAGGCAGTCGTCCAACCAACTGAGCCACCCAGGCGTCCTTCTTGGGGATTTTTGAAAAGAGATGAGAAGTGCTTCCTTATGGGTCACCCAAGTTACACGTTTAATCTTTCTGTTGTATTGGGGTTTCATGTGGTTTACACCTCTGGATGCCCTGTCACAGATATATTTTTCTAATGGTTCAAATGCCAGTTTCTTTTTCCTGTCATTTCACCCCCATTTCCTGGTTAGTTTCTTGGTTCAGTCACCAGCTGGTGACTCTCTCGTGTCTACCCAGCGAATCACCATTCAGTCACCCCTTGGGAATGGCGAGCTTCCTGGAGCTCTACGGCAATGTGACCCTGGCCTTACTGGCCAACACTCATTAGGTCAAGGCTGTGCGGTGGGCCAATCTGAACCCTTTCCGTGGGATTCTGAGGAAGAATCTCTGAGAAACTGGAAACTTAATATTTTAACTTGGGAGCTATGGGTGTCCATTTTATATGCACCCAGTGGACAAAGTAGCAGGTTAAGATGATACAGAAGAGGAGAGTTGGACACATTCTGACCCTTTTTCCATTCCTGTTCAGTCTTCCTTATGCCTGGCCACATTCCTGTCCTTGGGTTGTGTGAATCACCTCTGTATCTTAATGGTAAATCTCTCACTACTTTTCCTCCTCCTTCCCCCACCTTCTTTCTTCTTCTTCTTTATTTATTTATTTATTTTTTGCCAGAGCAAGTGTGAGGCTTTCTTGTTGCTTCTAATCAAAAGAATCTCGACTATTCCACATTTCCTGACCCAGGATTCAGTTGGCATTGCCACTATGCCAAGAACAGATAAAGGGAGAGGAACGGAGAAACATGTCAACAAGCAGTCCATCATCAAGGTGGGAAATGGGGGGTTTCTTCTCTTTTTCATTCATAGTCACAGACTCTCTCCTTGAGGGAGACTCTGTGGTATGTGTGAGACGTTGGAGATAAGAGCCCGTGACAACAAACAGTAAAGAGACTGATGTAGCTATAGTCAGGAGAGAAATAAGATTTTAAAAGACAAGAGTCCAAGTTTGAAATTTCATATATGTGAAATGTGTGCCCAACAGAAAGATCCCAGTTCTCCTGGGCAGATCAAATGTTAAATCTTGGATCCCTCCATAGAACACATACCGTTGTTAGGAGCCAGGAATGATTTGGTTTTGAAGGACCAGTTAGGATGTTTTAAAATTTGCGTATTGTCATGTTATTTGCATAGTGGGGGAACTAAGAGAGGCTTGAAAGTCTTTTGATAATCAGCACCCCCTTCCCCCCACTTTTGACATAGATAATTCACATCCCAATTATGAAGTGAATTCAAATACGATTGTTATTCAAACATAAATGGTCTTGTATTTTCATTTCTAGAAAATAACTTTCTACTTGATAGAGCCAAGTTATGGAAAAGTCAGCATTGTCTGTTTTTCATAAAGCACATTCTTTCTCTGCTTTGTGCCAAAATTCTGTCTCAGTTGAAGATAAAGTGGAAAAATCTTCATTGTGGTTGATGTATAGTTTTTATGAGAAGGAACATATTATGTTTCTAACTCTATCCTTTGACCTTCTGTTCTGACTGAAGGTTACATGAGTAGAATATTTAAAAATCAGAGAGTATTTAGAATATGGATATAAAGAATAAATGCTAGATAATTTTTTATTTTGACATTGAAATATTTTTTTAGAAAATAACAAGGAAACTAAAGAATAATCTTAGCATAGTTTTTACTTTCACTTTGGAAGATCAAGGCACAGGAATGGAATTCACAGATTACACCAGGCAGAGGTGCAAATTTCCTCTCCTGCTAACTCCATTAAAAATGTTATCTCCTACAAGTGTCTCCTGGTAAAACTTATTTTCACATCCTGAATTTAAATATTATGTACACAAGACTGGGATACAGGTGTTTCTATCACTAATCCCAGTGGTTCTACTTTATATTTCAATGTTAACTAGATGGATTTGAGTAGATGATCTTCTGTTTTTTATCTTCCTTCCCGACCTGAAATGAGCAAATGTTTCATGGATTTTTTTCCTTCTCATTTTGGTTTCCCCTTGTTACACGTTTTGCCAGATGGCTGAGTTTCATTTAGAGAAGAATTTTCCATAATACCGTATCACTTGGTACTCATGGCCGATGGTCCCACTCCCCCTGCCATCTGCAGGAACCATGGAATGGAGGAAAGTGGCAAATGAGTCAGGCCTGGCTGCGGGAGGAGGAGAGCAGGGAGGGGGTGGAAGGGGAAGAGGAGGAAAGATCAAAGGAGGGGAGACTTAGATGCCAAAGATTTGAAGGAAAAGCCCATTATAGCACGAGTTGAGTGGGGTGTGTGTGTGTGAGAGAGAGAGACAGAGACAGAGACAAAGGAGAGAGAGACACAGAGAGAGACAGAGAGAGGGATTGAAGGAACTACAGGCACATGCTCAGGGAGAACTGTGTGGGTAAGTATTTCAGAGTGTGTAGCCAGAGGGCATTCTGACAGATGTGGAACATGTGCAGCACCTTATTGTTTGGAGGAGGGGAGGGCGAGGGGAGAAAGGAGCCTTGCTGAGCTGCAGAAAGAGATGAGGCAAAGATCCTGGGTGTGCACGTGAGGGCTTGGTAAGGGAAGCAGTCTTAAGAAGGTAGAAGAAACTCAGGTCGTGCCATTAGCCAATGTGCCGAATTTTGTCATTCGGATAAAAAAGAGAAAATTTTACCCAGAGCCTGGATTTATAATTTTCAGAACATTCCATGCCTCTTGGCATCTGCAGGCAGAGTAACTGTCACATGAAATCTAAACAGGGGGATTGCTTCTCCACAGAACCTGCACTCTGCTTGGTACAAAACAGGTAACTTGCAAGCCAGTATTCATTTAGGTGGGGGTTCATGAAAACTAACTTTTGGACTTAGTAACTTTTCAGCGAATTAGATAATGTCTCAGGGCTTCAATTTCCTCAATTAAAAAAATAAAGCAGTTGGTCTAGATAAGTGTTTTCCAAATAGTTCTCTATAATTCTTTCTAGAACATTCCTCTCCCTCACTTTCAGGATTCAAGCAGAGCTGTTAGGGTTTTGTTGTTGTTGTTTTCTGATTATATCTTAGTCTTTGAAGAACGTATTCTGATTAAAAGAAAAAAATTGGGATTTATTAGATTGGACTTTAAGTTCCCTTCTAGCTCACTTAGCCTAAATATGTATGTGGAGTTGACATGAGCCCCTCTGATGCATTCAGTCAGCCAACAAATATTACTGAGCATCTACCATACAGTAGGCAGAGTTTTAGGCACTGAAAATGCAGCAATAGAGGGGACCAAGACTTCTGCTCAAAGAGCTTACACTCTAGTTAGAGGAAAGAAGGTAAGTGAAGCGATTACAGCTGGTACTTGGTGTATTAACACAGAGCAAAGGCATAGAGAGCAATGGGGGTCATCCTAGGAGTGACATTTGAACAGTCACCTGAACAAAATGGGAGAAAGATGAGGGAAAGGATCTGGGAAAGAATATTCCAGGTAAAGAGAACATCAAGTAAAGGACCTTGGCAGGAACAAACCTATAAATGTACTTTCCCCACATGAATAGATCTAGGTCTCCAGGCTCCAGGCTCCAGGCTCCTCAAGGAAGGAAACACTTGGTTTTGAAGGTGAAAGGCACCGAGTCTGTCCTGCTTTCAGTAGTGTTTTGTCTTCCTGGTTCCTCCTTGCCCTACTGGCGGTGGGGCAGGAGCTCCTCCCACCTCACCTGCAGAGCATGGTGCTTGCTGGCCACAGATCCGGTCCTTATGAAATGTCTTGTCCCACCCCGTACCTGTGTATCAACCTCTGTCCTTACTCCCTGTGCTGGGCTCAATGCAATTTGCCCTGATACTGCTTTTTCCTTCTGCACTTTAATCTTCTCACCACTGCTGATGACCCACGGCCTCACCACTGCCTCTTGTCCCCAAGACCTCACACCCAGTAGCCGTGGTCTCTTTGTTCCATGCTGGTGTGGGGCAAGAGAAGTGAGAAGAACCCAGACTCTTGGGCCTCAGAGCTTGGGTTTGCATGCTGGTTCTGCAGAGCCATATGACTTTGAATCTCTTTGTGTTTTCATCTTTGTTTCAATTGCCCAACTGTAAAATGGGGATGATCGGATTGGTACTGTTGCCTTACATGGTTGTTGTCAGGTATAACTAGGCTAATATATGCAAAATGCTTTTAAAAATGCATGCTATGTAATAAATACCAGGTATATTTTTGGTTTATAAGACAATCTGAGGGCACTGCCCTTGGCTCCTTGCTCAACATTGCAACCTTCAGCCAACAGAACCCCTCACTTCTGAGCCCTTCTCCCTCTTCCAAGAGGCTCCCAGACAAAGTTGCAGGAAGTGAGGAACTGACTGCTATAATCTAGCCTTCCTTCAACTGAATGGGACCCTTATTTAGAATTGAACATCCAATCCCAAATGGTTTGTATTTAATCAAACTTTTTTCACATGCCTTGTTTTATTGAATCTTCAACATAACACTGTGAAGTTTGAATTATTAACTACATTTTCTATATGAGGCTAAAAGATGTTGTGACTTGATCCTACAGGTACTCCGTGGCCCAAATCAGACTTTTTTAGAAAAAAGATTTCTGCTTCCAGCACTAGAGCACTGGTCAGTAGACCTCAGCTCTCTTTAAGAAAATCTTTGAATAAACCTACAGGTCAGAATATCAGGCAGATGAACTGGCTAAATCCAAATAAAAGAATAACCTGGTTTTATCAAATTCTTGCTTGTTCTTCCACATCGTTTTTCATGTCATTACTTCCCCTGTCCCCAGTCATTGTAATGTCAGGAATGAAAGTGGAGTAGGGGGATATAACTTTGAATTGTTTTAGTACTTTTGTGTTTTATTTCAAATATCATTTAACCAAGGCTCATTTTTTAGACTTCTTGGAGGAATTCCCTCTTCCATTTTTATTTAAATGCTGAATTGCAAAATAAAATCACTCGATCAGTTGATTGATGATTCCTCAGAGACCTCTGGCACGTCGGGAAATCAATTACTCATCTAATTGGAAGAGAAGGGTCTACACAAAAAATAAAATATGATGCTTTGGGTTTCATACCACCCATTCCCTTCCGAATGACATTTTTTACCATTAAATCACAGTGAAGTTAAAATGAGAAGGGACCACTTGCAGCTCTGAGTGACCATGGCACAAAGTGTATGTCTGCCACATCCTGGTCACAGACGGGGACAGCCAACGCTGCCATATTTGTTTTTTCTTGTAGCCACAACTCCTGTCCAAACACCAGGATAGTTCAGTAATTACGGTCTTTCTCTTTTTCTTCAAAGATCATTTATATTTAGTACACAGCATCTTCCAAAAGAATAACTAATTGTTCAAAGTAATTTCTAGGAGAACATTTTAAATCTGAAACACAGTTTTGGAGGTAAAGCCCTGTCTTACTGTGTGAGAATTTTTTTGGCTCAGCTTCTCAAGCCCAGTATCTGAGTTTTGTTTAATATGAGAAAGCTGCTCGTCCTTTGGAGAATAGGGCTTTGGCTTGGACTGTGGAGCTGGCCTTAGAGAGCCTCAGTGGAAATGTCTGAGAGGCCAGACCCTGGCTTATCCGCCTCACTGTTCTCACAGTCATCACCGTATGGACTTGCTGTTGACACGCTGCGCTAACCTGTTTGCTTCTACCAGTGACGGTTCCAGCTGATGTCCTCTGTGGTACCTAGGTCCTCCTCGCAATCTCACAGCCCGAGATTTGGCCAATGGCTTCCATTTTCTCTAAGACTCCCATTAAATCATGTCAAGTAATTTCGAAGCTGAGCTCTTTTTTCTTTTCTCTCTGGAAAGCTTGCCAAGTGCATTCCTGCCTCTGTATTAAGGGAATTGGGGTAGTCATTTCAGGAAAGTTCAGAAGGATAAAAGAAACATTCCAATTTCCATAGTGTTGATAAAGCATTGCAGCACATGTTAACAAGGTGTATCATTTAGGTCTTTATTTTAATCTACGTTGCTGTTGTGTGGCAGGAAACTCTGGGCCTTTTCACACTCTTTGCTTCACAGGAAATCTCTATGGAGCCTTTACTAGGAGTCTGTTGCACACAGTTTAAAAGGAAATGCAACTTTATGTTCTTTTTACACTCAAAGTCTGAAAGGAACATTGTTTTTTAAGAGCACTGCGCAAAGAGCAGAACAAACTTTAATTACCTCCTTGAGGTGTCAACAATTAGGGAAACTGAGGAAGTCTCAACTTCTCAGATGAGAGAGGCTTTTCAGGTACCTGGAAGGTGTTTTAAAAGGTACCTTGTCACTTCAGTAAGTGCAGTTTTCCACCTACTGTTTAATTATCTGTCGAAGTTAGAATGCACATGAAGAAAGCCTTAAGCAACTGAACTGGTCTGAGGCACAAAAGGGATTCATTTCCTGGCAAATGCCGCTGACTGAAATAGGTAAAATTCAAGCTGCTTTCGGCCAGAAAGTGAGGAGATGTGATTTTACCTTTTTTTCCTTCTCTGTTTAGTTATTCCAAGTGACCAAGAGCAAATTACTTGGAGACAGGTTGACCCTTTTTAGCGAAGTCTTTCAAAAAACAGAAACCCAAATCCTTCTTACTGGCTGATTTATTTTCTGGGTGTGTTCTTCTTACGTTAGGAGTGACAGCCTGCTTAAAAAACGTGGTTCCATCACCTTCAGGCTTCTGTTGCTTCTCTTTCACAATATATTTTCTCTTCTTCAGTTATACAGCAGTATTTCTCTTTTGTGGCACTTAGCGTGCTGTCTCTATCTCCCACCTTGAGATTATGGTATCTGTTTCTTGGACTCTGGGCTCCGCTTAGGGACTTCTCCTTTCACTGCCCGGGAGCAGCTGTATGTTCTGAAACCTAATCAGAAGAAAGCTCATCTCCCAGACCCCTTTTTGCACAACTCTTTATTGAAGGACCGTGATGTGTTATAAGCTGTGTACTAGGTGCTGGAGAAAATTCCCTGCCCTCGTCGAGCTTCTGTTAAAGGAGAGGGGGCATAAGCTTCTCACTGTAAAATAGAAGTTGGTCTATCTTAAGTCTTTCCTAGGTTTCTCATCACAAGATGTGTACCGCTGTAGTTTGAACACATCTTACAGGGATCGAGACCAAATTCTTTTTTGTATTTTTTAAGATTTTATTTTTAAGTATCTCTACCCCCAATATGGGGCCTCCTATCATAGCTCTGAGATCAAGAGTGGCATGATCTTCCGACGGAGCCAGCCAGACCCTCCCCTGCCCCTGAAACTAAGTTCTTTCTTTATTTTTTAAAAGATTTTATTTATTTGACAGAGAGAAAAAAAGGGAGCACTTATGTGCAAGTGAGCACAAGCAGGGGGAGGGGTAGAAGGGGAGGGAGAAGCAGACTCCCCGCTGAGCAGGGAGTGGGGCTGGATCCCAGGGCCCCTACCTGAGCTGAAGGCAGAAGCATAACCGACTGAGCCACCCAGGCTCCCCCCAAAGACTGAATTTTTATTAAGAGAAAAATTGCATTCACTGTGTTAAGGCATGATAATTCAGAGCCAGGAGCTCGTTCTGCTATAGATTACCTCTGTCTGGCTTTCAAGATTGTATGAGAAGAGAGAACCTGAAACACAAATATTTCCACAATCATTTTCCATTTCTCTGCCCTGATGGCCTTGTTTTAAATTCCAAAAAGTGAAAACAATCGAGAAACAGATTTAAAAAAGATGAAGATTCCTGCTTTCATGGAGCTTGCATTTGGTGGCAGAGGTGGATCACACAAAAAACAACTAAGTACTGTGTGTCGGATGCTGTTACCATAGTAACAGAAAGTGTTATTATTGACACAGTTTGCAAAGTAATCTCATAAATACCATTATTTAACAAATATTTATTGAGTAGCCCATTTGTACCAGCCATTGTGCTTACAACTGTGTAGTTGTCACAATTTTAACCATATTTTAAGATTGAAATTTTGATATTTAGGGAGGTGAAGTTATTTTTCCAAGGCAATAGAGCTGAAAAATTACAGAACCAGGACTCAAACTCCTATTTTCAGTTTCCAGGTATAGTCCTTCTTCAGAGGCAATAGCTGTAACTTTAAAATCTGGGCCCTGAAGCAAACATTTCTATAGAGGCTTGTTTCTTCCCTCATTTACTATTTAACTGCAAAATAAATTCATTTCTAGGGAAATGGGTTTCTACCTTCAGAGACATCTTATCATGTGTGTTGCTGGGGTGATATTTTATCTTCAAGTAAATGAGTTTGGATGACCTTAAAATTTATTATGACTTGCAAAAGGAATGTATGATTATGTCTTTAAAAATTTGCATTCAGGGGCACCTGGGTGGGTCAGTCAGTTAAGCCCCTGACTCTTGCTTTTGGCTCAGGTCATGATCTCAAGGTCATGAGCTGGAGCCCTATCAGGCTCTAAGCTCAGTGTGGAGTCTGCTGAAGATTCTCTGCCTCTCTTCCCCTACCCCTGCTTGCAAGCTCGCTCTTAAAGAAATGCATGAATAAAAATCTTTAAAAATATTTGTATTCCAGATACCTGGGTGGCTAGGTAGGTTATGCGTCTGCCTTTGGTTTGGGTTGTGATCCCAAGGTTCTGGGATTGAGTTCCACATTGGGCTCTCTGCTCTGCAGGGAGCCTGCTTCTCCCTCTCCCTATGCCTGTCGCTTCCCCTGCTTGTACTCTCTCTGTCAAACAAATAAATAAAATCTTAAAAAAATTTGTATTCATAAACTTTCCTTTAAATGACATGAAAAGAAATTCATTTTCCATAATATTTTTCTCCCTGTTTCATATCCTTTATTCTTTCAATTTTGTCTGGTCGAATGAATTTCAAAATTAGATCCTTTGACTCTTTTATAAACTGTATTGGGAAAGTCTCTCCACCCTCAGTGAAGTCTTTGTTGGATTCTTAAAAGCCTATGGCTCTCTAAATTCAGACTTTACATGGGAAACAGGAGAGATTTTTTAGAATATTCTGAATTGACATCTAACTCTGCTCTTTTACAACAGTTTCTCAAGGTAGGAAGTTTATTTATTTATTTATTTTTTTAAAGATTTTATTTATTTATTTGAAAGAGAGACAGTGAGAGAGAACATGAGTGAGGAGAAGGTCAGAGGGAGAAGCAGACTTCCCATGGAGCTGGGAGCCTGATGTGGGACTCGATCCTGGGACTCCAGGATCATGACCTGAGCCGAAGGCAGTCATCCAACCAACTGAGCCACCCAGGCGCCCCTCAAGGTAGGAAGTTTAAAAGAAAGTTAGGACACTTGACAGTTGTGCAAAAGTCAGCACAGAGCTGCAAGTTGTAGCATTTGGAGGCCAGAAAAATCAGACTGCTTCTTCTGAATGTTGACAGATACATATATAAATATGATATATATATATATATATATATATATATATTATATATATATATTTTACGTTGTGTGTGTTTTTTTTAAAAACAGTCTCCTATTTCTTTTATTCTTGCTACTGGACAGAGTCCTCACCCAGAAAAAGTTTTAAATGATTTTATTTTATTATTTTTTATTTTTTTTAAGATTTTATTTATTTGTCAGAGCAAGTGAGAGCGAGCACAGGCAGACAGAGTGGAAGGCAGAGTCAGACGGAGAAGCAGGCTCCCTGCGGAGCAATGGGACTCGATCCCAGGACGCTGGGATCATGACCTGAGCCGAAGGCAGCTGCTTAACCAACTGAGCCACCCAGGCGTCCCAAGTTTTAAATGATTTTAAACCAAGGTGAATGCAGCAATGGGGACATGAAGGAAGCCAGGACATTACAGTGAATGGAGCACATTTTTAAAACTGTTCTATAAAAAAAAAAACTCAAAGTGAACACCCCCAAAACAGATAATCATGCCAAAAAATGGGCAGAAGACATGAACAAATACTTCTCCAAAGAAGACATACAAATGGCTAACAGACCTGTGAAAAAATGTTCATCATCACTAGCCATCAGGGAAATTCAAATCAAAACTACACCTTACACCAGATAGAATGGCCAAAATCAACAGGACAGGAAACAACAGGTATTGGAGAGGATGTGGAGAAAGGGGAATCCTCTTACACTGTTGGTGGGAATGCAAGTTGGTGCAACCCTTTTGGAAGACTGTGGAGATTCCTCAAAAAATTAAAAATGGAGCTACCCTATGATCCTGCAATTGCACTACTGGGTTTTTTCCCCAAAGATACAGATGTAGTGAAAAGAAGGACCATCTGTACCCCAGTGTTCATAGCAGCAATGGCCACAATCGCCAAACTGTGGAAAGAGCCAAGATACCCTTCAACAGATGAATGGATAAAGAAGATACGGTCCATACATACAACAGAGTATTATGCCTTCATCAGAAAAGACGAATACCCAACTTTTGTATCAACATGCATGGGACAGGAGGAGATGATGCTGAGTGAAATAAGTCAAGCAGAGCAAGTCAATCATCATATGGTTTCACTTACTTGTGGAACATAGGGAATAACATGGAGGACATTAGAAGGAAAGAAAAAGTGAATTGGGGGATATCGGAAGGGGAAATGAAGCATGAGAGACTGTGGACTCTGAGAAACAAACTGAGGGTTTTGGAAGGGAAAGGGGTGGGGGGATGGGTGTGTATTATGGAGGGCACGTATTGCATGGAGCACTGGGTGTGGTGCATAAACAATGAATCTTGGAACACTGAAAAAATAAAATTAAGATGTTAAAAAAACAGTTGAGGAACTTGTATAATTAATAATCTTTAAAAAGATACAAAAATAAGAATACAAAATGTAAAAAAGCAATTTAAAAATATATAAATTAAATTAAATATAAAACTTTATTTATTTTTTATTTTATTTATTTATTTATTTATTTTTTAAGATTTTATTTATTTACTTGAGAGAGAGACAGTGAGAGAGAGCATGAACGAGGAGAAGGTCAGAGGGAGAAGCAGACTCCCCATGGAGCTGGAAGCCTGATGCGGGACTTGATCCCAGGACTCCAGGATCATGACCTGAGCCGAAGGCAGTCGTCCAACCAACTGAGCCACCCAGGCGTCCCTAAATATAAAATTTTAAAAAGGGATTATCACTGTGAATATTTTGGGATGGTCTTTCCTTTCAGTCATGTTTTCCTCCCACAATAATATGTGATCGTATATTATGGACTTCTCTTTCTGGGTCATTTCCTTTTTCTTTGTCTGCAACATTTTCATGGCTCTTCAGTGGACTGATATATTATGATTTATTCAACTACTTGTCTGCTATTGACCATGTATGTTTGTTCTAATTTTTCATTCCTATTGATAATGTTGTAATTAACATCCTTAAAGTAAAACATTTGAGCCCTTCTGTGACTAGGTGCTTAAACTAGTTCACCAAAGTTAAATTGCTGGGGCAAAGGGTATATTGGATTTTAAGGTTTTTGTTAGTTTTGTCAAATTGCCCTCAAAATCCTATATCCCCAACAACAGTATATGGTGAACTGAAACACTGGATAAGAAACTTTGAAATGTAGAAGGTATAATACATAATTTTAAATAGTATATTTCAGGGACACCTGGCTGGTTCAGTTGGTTGAGTGTCTTGATTTTGTTTAGGTAATGATTTTAGGATCATGAGACTGAGCTCTGCATCAGGCTCTGTGCTCAGCAGGGAGTCTGAGTTTCTTTCTCCCTCTCCTTCTTCCCCTGCTTGCACACTATCTCATTCTCTCGCTCTCTCTAAAATATATATATATATATATATATATATATATATATATATATATATTAGTACATTTCAGATAATTTTAACTACTAAGCCTATTCTGTTTCTTCATTTTAGGGATTTTTCTGTTGGCCAGCCATTCCCAAGAAAGAAAAATGGAACACCATTACAACAGAGAAGGTCTATAAAGTGTGCTGAACCAGGACTCAGGAAATTTGACCTTTAGTCCTGACTCTTACTCATTTGATGTTCATCACTCTAAGCCAACCAGTTATCCTACCTGGGCCTTAGATACTTTATTTGTGGTTCCTAAATAATAATTACCAATATTTTCTTTTGCTCACAAAGTAGACACTAAAATTCCATGCTTACCCTATGTATTGAGATGAGAGGGATTTCATCTATTCAAAATTGCTATCTGTTTTAGGATACCCAGTCTATTTCTCTCATTTTCTGTTGTGGAACTCCTCTTTCTCATCACCATAAACTCTCCTTCAGTCTACACACTTGCAGTCTAATCCCATCCTTTGCCCCAGTTCTAGTTTGGCCAGGAAGAGCAGCACATCTTCTTGGGTTCAAAGATGGATCTACAAATGGGCATGTGATCTTTCCTCCTGGATTTCTGAGGGGTTTATTGGTATGCCGGCTCATATTGGCCCTCAAGAGCCAATGTTAATTTCTAGGAATTTTGCAAACCAGTTGTTAAACATGGTCATAAAAATTGGATTATATAAACTTGTATTAAAATAAAGGTAGTGAATGCTCAACACTCAAAGCTTTCTAATTATTACGCTATTTTATTATTCCCTTTGCTCTTAAAGTTATCTATGTGCATTGTATCTATAAGGTAGAAGTATGTATTGTATAATGGAGTACTCTATATCTCTTCCCAGCTCGATGCATAGTGATGTCAGGTTGGCAGGTTGAAATTGGCCAAGGCGAGAGTATTTACACCATGGAAATCGGCAAATGCCAGTGGAAATCCCAAACCAGAGTTTTCTTTTTCTTTTTCTTTTTTTTCCCCTTTCCTGAAAAGTCACTTTAACCTTTTAAAATCATGCCTCTGGCTAAAACTATTGGAAAAGAGCTTTTTGCTTCTTACTTTTTTGCTATGCTAGTGAAATATAATCTTAAAGTAGCCAAGGGGCCATTTTGGTTATTTGGGGGACAGCTGCCCAAGAATAATGCCAACAAAAAAGGAAAGTAGAGCTGAGTGATACAGGGAAACAAGAGTCTTATGTCTGGTGAGCATTTGGTATTTTAGTTGGATAAGACCCTAGCTCAAACCACATTAGGTTTTTATAATTTATGAATGAAAGTCTTTTGATAATACAGATTGCATGATCTCTAAGACTCCCTTACAGTGTAACACATGATTTTAAGTTATATAAAAGGAGGGAATTCCTTAGCTAAATATTTAGTACCCATAGTTACTATCTTTGAAAAGAAGTCAAATAAAAAAAATATTGCCTAGTGAATGCACACAGTTTGTCCTCATTCATTCAAGCTTGTATAATGTTAACGTTGTCTTATAACTGAATTTTCAGCCACAAAATGGATGATATAAACTGATGCTAATCATTTCAGTTAATTTTACAGAATTCCGCCCTTCCTTTTAAAATGTAATATGTTTAAGCTGTTTTGCTTTAAGAGAATTGAAAAAAAAAAAAACCCTACTTTTAATTATCCCTAGATAATGACTCTTAGGTATATTTGATCACAGTACTGTCTCCAGAAACCTGATAGGAACACAGTTACTCTGCATTTGAAGAGCACTGCACTTTCCCTCTTTGAAATATTGACTTCATTTTACCAAAGTGCTGCCTGCCTCTGTGTCCCCTAAGGTACCGTTTCTTAATTAGTTGAATGAGTCTGAAGTAGGTCCTACTGAGGTTTCAGGAATCCTCTCCAATTTGACACTGCTCCGGCGTCTATTTAACACTTTATTCCGGGCTCATTACAGCTCTGACCCATTTCACATATTGTTGACTCAAAAGAATAAAAATCCCATTGGTGTGTTTGCTCTCTGGCACTTGACTGTTGATAACTCAGAGGTGTTAGTGGTTAATTGTGAACGTTCACAAAACCCTGAGACCAATCCTGATAATTTGCCAAGTGCTAAGATGGTTTACATTTGCCGTCTCCCAAAACACGGTGTTCTCTTCTCTATCTGGCTTTTAAAAGATGTCAGAGAATCTTTTTTTGACTTGGATGATCATATTTAAAATGAAACAAAACAGCAAAATCCTTGACACCGCTACTATTAGCTTTGCTAGAGTTATTTTTAGATGTCAGATTATTGGGGTCTGTTGTCAATAGTTGGCTGTCTCCCCTGAAGTCTATTGCTAGTTTGTCCCTTTAGTTAATGAGATCTTACTCTGCAGCTATAACAGAAAAATATATTCAAATTAATATGAGTGGGAACTATGGTGCAATGGAAGATATCAGCCTTTTTTATGGACTGAATTTGCATTAATTCCCTATGCCAACATTTGCATTTCTCAAATTCTCTTCTGAGGAGCCTTATTAGGGAAACAGTCCAGATTGATGTTTTTCAATGTGCAGGTCATCTGCACCTGCGTCACCTGGAGTGTCTGTTAAAATATAGACTCCAGGGCTATTGTGGACTCCCGTTTTCTGGGAGTGGGTTTTGGCAACATAGACTTTTAACCGTTCTTTGGTGATTCATACAACCTCTGGGAATAAAGAGTCTAGTAAATTTGCAAACCACCTTCTTGAAGATTTATACGCCAAATTAGCACATTACAGGCTCTGAGAAGTCCTGTAGTGGGGAAGATGTTTTAAACTTTTTAAACCCAGGATTTCCTCAATTTATTTTACAAAACTCTCTTTCGGGGGGGGGGGGGGCAACATGTTATTTGACCAAATATTATTGGGAAAGTTCACCCTAACCAACAGCATAAGAACTCAGATTGTTGCAAATGCTTGCTAACTTGATACTAATGATTTAATGTAGCATCTTGGTATGAGCAATGGACAGAAAGATCTGAGTGGGAATCCTGGATTTTGTACTGTTGGCTCAGTTTGCCCAGCAGTAATATTTGCTTAGTCCCATGGTAATGGGATGAAAGAATCAGTTAATACCAACCCAGAACCATGGCCAGAAAAATAATTTAAACAGAAAGCCCCCTTGATGTTGTCATCTTTTATGAAGAGCAAAACACTGATACTTTTGGCAATGTTCTCTGCCCAGACATTCTACCTCCTTACTCCACATCCCCAGAGAGGAGCTCTGGTTACTATTTTACAACGGAAGATAGGAGAGAGGACCAAGGAGCTATTTCAGAAATGCCAATCAAGTTGAACAATGGGAAAAGCAGTAAATACATTTGAACAGGAAATTGGGTGGAAGTGAAATAATTCTTCACCCTGTAGCAGAAGGGGTGAAAGGCAACCCCAGTCTTCCGTCCCGCCCTTCCTCCTATTAGGCACAAACAACACAGAACCAGGGAGGTGGAGTGAGTAAAGAAATGATAAGTAACAATGGGCTCAGAAGCCTTCAGCAGGTCCTTCTCTGAGGTGGGACTGCCTTTTGTTCAGCTCTACAAATAGAGGGCACAATGATGGGTCCAGAGTAAAGGAAGTAGGAATAGATTAGCTGTAGGGAGAGATATAAAGAGACCTTGGGGTTTCCTTTCAGATCGCCTGGGCTGGTTCCCTAGGGTAGAGAAGGAGACAAGGTCCCGAGTTCATTCTGTCCCCTGATTACACCTGGCATTTCATACTCTCATGTCTTTGCACATGCTGCCTTTGCTTCAAAGGTGCCTCCCTCGTTTTTTCCAACTATGAGCCCACAGAGCTTTGTTGCTTCAGGTTAGTTTAATCCTGAAATAGTATATTAGTGGTGTGCTGTTGGATTGGGAACTCTTTGAAGGCAGGCACATTTTCTTCATTATCTTTAATATCTTGCCCTGGGCTTAGTTTCTAGCATAAAACAGCTTTCCAGTAAAGGTTTCTTTGTGGATGCCAGGGAGGTGACACATGTCAACAGGGTGCCCCTGAGTAATTGTCAGAGTACTCAGCTAGCATTCCAGGGGTGCAGAATTTGAGAACCAGAACCCATCTGGTAGGCACTCCTCATTTTACAAATACAAAAGTGATAGTTCATATAGGAAGCAAGTGATGGCCTAGGCCTCCAGGCCCCTACCTCCCAGTCCAATGCCTTTTGACTACCCTAAGGTCATTTGTGTAGTTAAGGAAAAAAAAAAAAAATCCTGCCTTTACCCAGTGCTCTCATGCCCCTTTCTGAATGATGGTATAAATCAGCATTTAAATTAATATCTGCATCAGTAAAAAATGCAGAGTCATTGAGCTAGAAAGTGGTTTAAGGAGAATGTTTTACTTCCAAATAAAATTTGTTCCATCTCCTCTCGCACTCCTTGAATTTCTGCATCCCATCGTGCTCCTTTCTGATTCGTGCCTTAGCTTGGAAGCTACAGTTTAAAACTGCTGGGTGAGAAGCTATTCTCCAGGTACTCTTGACTTTATTGGAAAGAGAAGGTCTCATAAATCACATAAGGGAACTGGGGCCTCTGGGATTGCTTCGTTGCCAAGCAAATTCTGATTGATTGCTTTGGAAAATATGTACGTTTTCCAGGAGCTTATCTGAAATAAAATAAAGATTCATACTTTCTCAGACTGAGCTATACACCAAATTTCACAGTCCGGTCATTTTAAAGGACAGTTAAAAGAACAGCATGAGCATTAGGTATTCAGTAAAAAACTTGGAGGGCAGAGCACAAATGTTATTATACATGGAGAGAGATCTGGAACAACCAAATGTTCCCAACTAAACCTAAAATCAGAACCAGTTTTCAGGTTTTAGGGTTCATGTTGACTTTATCATACCTACTCCTTAACAATGATGAGCGCCGTCGAAGGATCGCTGAGAAAACCACAGTATCAGATGCAGTCTTCACTTCGGCCTCAGGATGTGGTGTGAACTAGGGTTTTGTGGGTTTGGGGGGGAATTGGAGTTGTGTAAGTCTAATAAGAGTGAAATGAAATGGCAGGAAAACATCTGGATCTTAAGCCTTTTAGGTCCTAGAATTGTTGAAACTCTCTGCAAGCTGTGCACCTTCTCCCCAGAAAATTGCACATACACACAAAAGCCTTCAGGTTATTTTGGGGCCTTCACAGACCTCTCCCCTATGCCTGTAGGAGTGTGGGACCCCGTGTTACGTGCCCCTTCTTTTGCTACTCCCTGCAAAGTTCCTGGTTGCCTGAACTGGTAGCGTTTCCTGACGGGCAAGTTGGGTTTCCAACCGGGTCGCGCACAGGGGCTGTGGGTTCTGGCAGAAGGAAAGTGTTGAACATGTGCAGTGAGGCTGGTTCAGTTTTGCTGAACACAAGTGGCCTTAATCTCCCACAGATTCCCTTAACTTTGTCGTGTGGTGAGACTGTCTAGGAGAGATTTAAAGCTCTTGGCATTAATTTATACTTTCATTGAGAGTATGCCTGAAAGGAGAATGCAAACTAGTAATTGGCCTGACTCAGTAATTTGGTTCGGTGGCAGGCCGGGTTCTGAACTGTCTCCTTACCTGTAGTGAGGAGAACCACCACGTGATTACAGTTCACATGGGGAGCAGGACCAGTTTGGTCCCGAGATGTAAGCCTCAAGAGATTTTCTAGTCTTTGGTCATTGCCATCTCGTCTGAATTCATCACCCGTGAGCTAAGGAAGACTTCATTTAGTATTAGTGGCCTAACAAACCGGATGATGCATTCTTGAAGAGATATGGGAAAGAAGGTGGCTAATGACAGTCTACAGCACTTTTTGTTTATCCAGAAATCAACCATCCCCAGGAGGTTGACATATAATCCCATGCTTAATCTGTCATCCATACTTTATGTAATAATAATAATGATGATAATGATAATCATTTACACTTATATAGGCACTTTCATCTAGGGGATCTCAAAGCTTTACAAACACTCATTAATCTGCCTGGTGTCCCTGTGAACTAGGTGAGGCCCATTTTACAGGTGAGGCAGTTGAGGCACAGAAAGGACAAGTGGCTTTCTCAAGGCTATTGGAGGGCTGATGAGAGAACTCGGAAGCCTGGAGAGTTCCAGGCTTCAGTTGTCAAGAGGCAGCTGCATCTCGTGGGTGAGGGAGTGGGAGGGACCACACCGGAGGGAAGCCTTCACTCTTCCAGGTTTGAGTTACCTAAGCCCAAGCAGCTCCCAGAGCGCAGGGTGTTTCCAAAGCAAACAGTTTCTCGTCCATACCACACACCATGCATAGTCTGTGAAGGGTTGGTTGTTTTTGAGATCTAAGCACTAGAGATGGGGCTAAAATTGGCTGTCACATGTGTTTGGATAGGAAGAAGAGGAATTAACTTGGGCAGAGTTGTCTTTTTTGGTAGGTGCTGGTGAGAAGCAATGGCCCACTCTGCCAAATCAGAGTAATAGTGGCCTTGGACTTGCTTTATTCTGTCCCACAATGTGAACTACCTGGTGTGCACGTAACAAGGACAAGAGGCTTAAAGAGGGCCCTGTCTGCAACAGTCAGGGATCAAATGGAAAGTAACTTCTCTCTATAGGTTTTTCAGGTATAGTGAATGCTTGAAATTCCCCCCGATAGGTAGTGCTTAAGTTCTATGGAGCGCCTCTCAAACCTTGAGATGAATGCCAGTCATCTAGGGACTTTTTAAAAAGATTTTATATTTATTTATCTATCAATTTTTTTTCAGAGAGAGGGAGGGACAGAGAAATTACAAGTGCATGAGCTGGGGAAGGCAGAGGGAGAAGCAGACTCCCCACTGAGCAAGGAGACCAATGCAGGAATTGATCACAGGATCTTGGGATCATGACCTGAGCAGAAGGCAGACATTTAACTTACTGAGCCACCCAAGTGCTCCAGGGATCTGTTAAAATGCAGATTCCAGGGGTGCCTGGGTGGCTCAGTGGGTTAAGCCGCTGCCTTCGGCTCAGGTCATGATCTCAGGGTCCTGGGATCGAGTCCCGCATCGGGCTCTCTGCTCAGCAGGGAGCCTACTTCCTCCTCTCTCTCTCTGCCTGTCTCTCTGCCTACTTGTGATCTCTCTCTGTCAAATAAATAAATAAAAAATCTTTTAAAAAAAATGCAGATTCTAGCTAAACCATTCTGGAGCAGGCCCCAAGGTTATGCTTTCAGGAGATGCCAGGGCTAATGGTCTCTGTATTAGTCCTCTGAGCAGCAAGACTCTGTCCTGTCCCCACTACATGAGGCTTGGGGTTATAGGAATAAGGTGTGAGTTTGAAAAGTGGTTCTGTTACTGATTAGTGAGAGATTTGGGCCACCAAATCTGAGCCTGCTTCTGTATCCTTAAATGGTTGTTATCATTACTCCCTCCATCACAAGGTTGAAGATGAATAAAATAACCCAACAGAAGGAATCTGTCACATGCTAGAACTCCACAAATGGTCATTCATTCCCACAGGCTCCCCAGTTCATCCTGTCTGGCTCGATTCCCAAACAAATACTTCCTAGTTTTCCCTCTGTGTCTGCCATAGTCACCATAGTCACTGTATTTGATCTAGCTTGCTCTCTTCACACAACTTTACCTCTGTGTTCTTTCTCTTCCACACGTAAAAGCTGGCTTCAAATATCATTTCCCCCCCTCATTCTCAAAAGGCTTTTCTTGAGCTAATTTCTTGTCTCATTAATGATTATAAACGGGTCTCTGCCTTCCCAGGTTCTAATTTGATGAAGGCCATCCAAGGGAAATGAGACTATAGGGTATTCATTTAGTAAACAAATACTTATTAAGCACCTACCATGCTAGTTCCTGGGCCTACCGCTGAGAATCTAATAGATGCTTCCTTTTGTCTCTACTGTTTGTGTTGCTTTGAGCAGTGACATCTTCCTTGAATTCTTCCATCATTCACTGATGGCTTTAGACATTTCTCTTATCTCCTTCAGGTTTCATTTTCCTCTCTTCCTATTGTCTGTAATCACTCATCCCTTGGTTCTTTTCCCTCTGAATCCGTGAAGCTGACTAAAATTTCTCTCTTAAAAATCTTTATAAAACTTGGGGCGCCTGGGTGGCTCAGTGGGTTAAGCCGCTGCCTTCGGCTCAGGTCATGATCTCAGGGTCCTGGGATCGAGTCCCGCATCGGGCTCTCTGCTCAGCAGGGAGCCTGCTTCCTCCTCTCTCTCTCTCTCTGCCTGCCTCTCTGCCTGCTTGTGATCCCTCTCTGTCAAATGAATAAATAAAAAATCTTTAAAAAAAATCTTTATAAAACTCATTTTGTGTGGATGTCTGTGTGTGAAACGGGTTTGAATTTATTTATTTATTTATTTTTTAAGCAACATTGAAAGTGATGTAGAGTATATAAATAGGAAAAAAAAAAGTCTGGTAGTCTGGTATAACACACACCTCCCTGTTCACACTGGAATTCATAAGAGGAAACTTTCTCTTTTTTTCTCCATGTGCTTTTGGCATTTTGGGCAAGAAAAAATTTCTCCCTTGCTGGTAGTAGGATCAGCTAGTTCTATTCTGTGACATAGGAAGAAAAATGAGAAAAAAAAATCTACACCTATGGATTAATGGATAACCAAAGGAAAGATGAAGAGAAAGGAAAATGAAACTTACAATCTTCAGATCTGCCCACATTCTCACCTGCAGTTTTATGTCTCCATTTCTGGGTCTGTCTTGTTCAGGTTTCAAGTCACTGGCGTGGAACTCCATCTTCCTGGGATTACACAGTGTCAGGAATGCTGTTGGCATGAGAGCAACACTAATAGTAAAGCAACAGGAGGCATTTTTACAAGAGAGAGCACTACCCAGATGGATTTTGATAAGGTTGGTATGTACCCCGAGAGGTCATAATTAACCACATCAAAGGAGGAGTGGCTTCTTAAGCAAATGGACTTTATCTTGCCATCTGCCGAAAACGTACCAAATGCTCTTACTTTGCTGAGAAACATCTGCACTGCTGGAACCAAGTCTTCATAGCTTTAAAATGATGAACACGATCGAAGAAATATGTTTATTACTTACGTTTGACCTCTCAGACTCTGCTTGGCACCTTGGTTCTCTCATGTCCTCCTAGTGTGGACACATCATCTACCACATGCATCAATGAGAACGTATTGCTTCACGGCTGAACTGGGAACAGAGAGAAGTTATCTGATAGAAGCAGAGCAGGAAGAATTTCATTTCCCTAGTTCATGGTTTTCATCCTACTCGCTGGTATCTGGACTGAACAGTTGTTAGAGAATTGAGATGATGGGCTGAAGCTATATCAGAATTTAGCTAGGACTCAATCTGACTCCTTATTAGAGTTCCCTGGAGAGATTTCTTTCCCTGGAGAGCTTGATGCAATCACTCAAACTTTGGAATTAATAAAAACATCAACAAAACAACAGCTATAAACCCCTATGACTCTTGTGGGACTAAACCAGCCTTGTAAGAGATCTTTGGACAGCACAATTTTTAATTAGAGGTCATATGGTTCTCTAAAGGAAGATCAGAAACTGTGCACCTTTGCTCTGTTCTATAACTTCTGATTTCATGTGTATGCAGAAAATAATCAGATATATAGTCAAATAAATTAGGATAATCCAAGTGTGTTTTGAACCTTTATAATTACACTTCAGGCAGGTTTGCATTTCTCTGCCAATAAGCTTTCTTTCTTAAATGTTAATGAAGAACTTCACCTTGTATGTCTCCAATAATTGTTAAATTATCAAACTTTTAAAACATGCAGAATAAAAATGTCATCTTAGCACTAGAATTTCTGCCATGGTTGTGTGTGTATGTGTGTGTGTGTGTGTGTGTGTGTGTGTGTGTGTAGATCTTTGGGTTCTTTGCCTGCTTCTGCTTTTTGGAGGTGCCAGACTTGTTAGTTTCACTTCCATTGTTTTTCTTGGATTTGATAAAGGTGTTTGAGACTAATCTTGCTGCTTTGTGGGTTTCATTCTTTGTTTCCAGTATTACTTGGGGGTATTTTTGGCTGTGCTGTTCCCTACTCTACTACCTTCCAGGGAGTCCTGAGTCTAACATTTTAGAAGGTGCAGAGATAAACCAGAAGCCTGCCCCCATGGAGGATAACTGGATGTCAAAAGATTTGAAAACCATGCCAAGTGATGAATATTTGAAGAAAAAGGAGGCAAACATCCTAGAAAAATTATGGTGTGAAATTATATGGCAATAGCTTCCTTAGTACATTTTCTTCCTTGACAAAAATTTTCTTAAAGAAAATTCAGATCCTCTAAGGTTGTAATCCTTGCTTTTTGATAAGTAACTTCCTTTAGGGTAAGGATGGTATTTATCATTCATCTATGTTGCTACTCCCTCTGTCATTTTCATGATCTATAGCAGTAATTGATCAAAGCATTCTTTTCCACTGAATCTGGAGGTGGCCTCAGAATTTTTCTCCAATAGTGTTGCAGGGAGTGAATACTAATTGATTGGTGTTGGCATTAATAATGATACTGTTTGCAACCCCCACGTTATTATTTTTTTTTTTTTTAAAGATTTTATTTGAGAGAAAGAGAGAAGGAGAGAGAACACAAGCAGAGGGGAGGGGCAGAGGGAGTAGCAGGCTTCCCACCAAGTAGGGAGCCCCTCCTGGGCCCTGAAGCAATGCTTGATCCCAGGCTTCCTGGATCCTGAACTGAGCCAAAGGCAGGCACTTAACTGACTGAGCCATCCAGGCACCTGGCAATCCCTACCTTAAAGCTCTCTTGCTAATTCTGTTACTGGGAAGGTAATTCTGTCCTTCAAGCACTGAAAGGGCTTCATGATCCTTTACTTGAATACCCAGGTGGTAAAGGTTGAGACAACATCGGTATATTTTATTAGAATTGCAACCAAGACTAAGTGAATGAGGGGTGGAAACAGAACACCATAAAATTAGCCCATTTTTCTCGAACCCACCTTTAGCTTCTAGGATACTTCCTTGCATAGTTCTTGGTCTTCCTCTATGAGGAAGAAAATAATTTTAATTCCTATTCTCTTGGAATGTTTTTAACTATCTCCCGGACTTTGAAATTTAGATATAAGAAAACCCCAAGAGAGAGTTATAAGTGAATTGTTTGACATCTTTCTTACTTAACTACGGTTCATTGATGATCTCAAAATCCCAACATTCCTTTATGAGATTCAGGCATTTCAAGGTTATGGATGCTGTCTTCAATTATTTGAAGAGGAGAAAGAAAATTCCTTTTATGAAGAAGAGGGATAAGGTTATTGTGTATTTTTTTTCCTTTCCCTTAAGTAGGCTCCAGACCCATTGTGGAGCCCAAAGCAGGGCTCAAACTCACAACTGTGAGATCAAGACTGGAGACAAGATGGAGAAATTAGATACTTAACTGACTGAACCACTCGGCACACCTACTGTGTATTCTTTCCTAGGGCCAATTGAACCAGTGGGTAGAAATTAGAGAGGGGCAGAATTGGGTTTAGTAGGTCATATCTTTTATTCGTAAGAGTTGTCCTAACATGAATAATCTGTGTGATGTCATAGAGTACTCCCAGTCACTGGGAATATTTAGGTAAAGGCCGGATTGCCCTCTGAGAGAGAGTTCAATGGATTCATGGATTCCTATTTTGATGGAAAATGAACTAAATCTCCCAGAGGGAGACTTGTTGATAAGTTATATAGAGCTACGTGTGTAGATGTGTATTACATTATATGTGCTTGCACTGAGGTAGTCTATAAATCTTTTGACCTTTTCGATCCTGACACCTGCTGGCTAACGCATGACTGACCAGAGGTCATGATGATACACCTGCAACTTCTAAATGGAAAGGTCTTGAGTGGGGACTGAAGAGACAAGGAGATGGAAAAGTACAGATATAGGTTTATAAGTGACTATAACATAGTTGCATTAGAATATATAAAAGCATACATATATAATCTATAGTTACAAGTTTATAAGTGAATGCATCAATTTTAAAATAATCTTTTAAAAAGGATTTTGAAGTAATCTCCACACCCAACATGGGGCTGGAACTTACAACCCAGAGATCAAGAGTTGCATGCTCTTCTGACTGAGCCAGCCAGGTGCCCCGATTTTAAAAGAATTTTAAACAGGATTGTGAGCTTATAAAATGGAACATTAGGTAGCCAAAATATATAGCCAATATTCCTATTATAGAAAATATATGTTTTCCCAAATTTCCAAAGTTCCTCAAACGCACATTACTTTAGTGATGTATTAATTTTATACTGCCATCTTAACAAACTGTGACAAATTTAGTGGCTTTTTAAAAGACATTATTATTTTATGGTTCTGTGGGTTAGGAGTCTAATAGGAGTTTCACTGGGGCTAAAATTGAGGTGTCAATAGTGTTGCTCTCTTTCCTGGATGCTCTGGGGGAAGCCCATTTCCTCACCTTTTTCAACTTGCAGGACCCCCCTTCCTTCATCTTCAAAAGCAGCAGTGTTCTATCTTTCTGACCATTCTTCCATTAGCTCTAACTGGAAAAATGTTCTCTGCTTTTATGTATTCTCATGATTAAACTGGGTTTACTTGATTTATCCAGGATAATCTCTCCATCTCAAGATCCTTAATTTTAATCCCATCTGTCGGGTCCCTTCTACCAGGTAACGTATTTGCAGGTCCAGGATAGGGCATGGATATCTCTTTACCCTATGGGGGGGGGGGAGGCGGGGATGGGGTCCATTCTTCTGACTACCACATGTGGTCAGGATAACAATACGTTGAATACCTACTGAATTCATACTGTACTTTCCAAAAGAAACACCACCACACATGAGGTCATGTTCCCAGGCCAGATGTCTGAGTTTCTGTGACCCATAACAGAAGGGGCTTTGCTCTTCCAGATACCACCGCTTAAAAGCACTAAAGGGACCACTTGACACAAAACCCATAAATGACAATATCTTGTTAAGAAAATGTTTTCAATTCCCAATGGGATATTAGAAACAAACCCCTTCCCCTGTCTTCTCAACCTCTCCTTTTCCCCGTATCCTCATTCTCACCTCTCCCTTCTCCTCATGTTTGGGAATTGTGAGTGAGGGCTGTTTCTCCCACTCCCACTCCCATGGTCTGTGGCAAGGATTCCATCAGGGTTGGGATGGGCGGTGAGGGACAGTGGAGGAAGTAGAGTATGAGAGAAGGTAGTTGTGAGACCTCCTTCTGGTGAAAATCTCTGGAGGATATGCTGGGAAGATTCTGGATCTTAGTATTCCCAGACGCCCAGATGAGTGGCTCAACAACTTCTTTTTGGGTACCTTCACCTACTCTCAACAAAAGTTTTTACCTTTACTTGCTCACTGTGGAACTTTTAAAATATGGTTGTTCACACAAGCCAAAGCCTTTCTGGAGTTTTCTGAGGGCTTTCGTTTCCAACAATTAGGGGGCAAAAAAAAAAAAGAAAAAACTCCAAAACCCCTCTCTCCTGCTCTCTTCTTTTTTATTTTCACTATTGTGTAAGGATAGCACACAGGCGCTAATGGAGGAGGATTGTGCAGAAATGACTGCCTTGGAAGGCAGGGAATGGAGGAAGTCTCTGCAGTGGGGGATGGCCGTGGTGGGTCTGGGGGTGCAGGAGCTGTGCTTTTTCCTCCTCCAGCCCAGGCCTCCACAGTCCCAGATGAGTCCTTCTTTTGGGGTAGTTAAGAGGAACACTACTGCTGACTAGGATCTAGGACTCACTTCTCAATAATGATGATGATAATTATGTAAGTAGCTGTCATTCTGGAGTGCTTACTATGTTTTAGACATTGCTAAGTGTCTACATATATCTAGTTAAAGCCTTATCACACTATGATGTAAGAAATATTTTACCATTATGTGCCAATGATTTATTTAAAAAAGATTGATTTATTTGAGAGAGAGTATGTATGAGCAGGAGGGGCAAAGTGAGACGGAGAGAATCTCAAGCAGACTCCAAGCTGAGTGTGGAGCTGACGTGATGCTTGATCTCACGACCCCGAGATCACAACCGGAGCCAAAACCAAGAGTTAGACACTTAACTAAGCCACTGAGGAGCCCCTGTGCCAGTGGTTTCTAAATAACACAGGAAAACATATAAAACTATGCACTAAGTTGGAACAATACATAAGCTGTTCAAAAATTATTGGGAATAAGATACACCAAATAAAGTGGAATCAGGGGAAGGGGTTGGCTTATGGTTGCGCCGAGCTCTGGAATCACATACACCAAATAAAATCTGAAGTCATCACCTCTCCTTCTACTCCTTCCCTCTACTCTTGTTTTTCTCCCCGCCCTGTAGCCACTCTAGTGTCCTTTCTGTGCCTAGAACACCCCAAGCTTGTAATGGGTCAAAGAGCAGACCCCAAATTTATATTTACACCCTAAACCCCAGTACCCCAGAAGGGGACTGTACTTGAAGACAGTCAAAGAGCATCTTTGCTTGGAGTCAGAATTGCAAATAGGTTTCCCCACTAGACACAGTATGGTGGTGTGACATCTCTCATAAACCCCATTTAACACCCCCTGGGCAGCAGTAGCTTATGGATATTATTAGGTGAACCCTTTTTTGCCCATTATGGTGAGCACAACATATCCATATGGACACATGTACAGTAGAATATTAGAAATGGCAGAAATTCTATTTATCGTGTAAGGAAACTCAATCTTGTCAATTATTTACCAGTCAGGATAGCTGGTCTTACAATTTCCTATGGAAATATTGTATTTAAAGATAGATGACTTCCATAGTTTGTTCCTGGCATGGGTGAATAGCAGTCTGAGAGCTACCAGATGAAAGAAAGACCCAGGATAATCCATTTTATTCCTGGGAAGAAAAATGAAGCTGACTGAAAAAGGACAGACCAACTTGCTAATGTTTCAAAAAAGTTCTTATTAAAAATGAATAAAATCTCATGAAAGTTCCAATGGCATTTAATTTAGGTAATATTATTCCTGCCTCACAGAAACTGAAGCACTCAACTATGTGACATTTCACTTTTCCCACTTACTAGTGTCTAAGGATTTTTTCAGCTCCTGAAACAGGGCAGAAAACAGGAAAATTTACTCTGTTATTGTTAAAAAAAAGCAAGGGAAAAAGCAAGGGCCAAAATATCGACTATAGAAATGAAAGCACAAAATGACAATACAGACCAAACTTAAAACACACCAGGGGCACCAATTTGCTAATTAGAAATTTCCTGGGGTTACTTTTGCTTTAAAACTCTGGAATGAACCATGAGCTGCTCTTCTCCAAGACTCACAGCTCCAGGTTGACAACTGTCATTTTCCCCTTAGCAGAAAGAGGCACTTCCTTTTTTTGGTTTTCAGATGCTGGGGCAGTTTAGCGCGTGCCAGCGAATCAGGTCCATGTGAACATACAGACTGAGGAACGACTTACACTGTAATGGCACAAAATCAAACCCCAGTTTTGGACCTTGGTCTAGTGGCAAAATTTAACATTGAGGTACTGATTAAAGTAAAACCTCCCTGTTTCAAGAGGTTTATTCATCTCTTTAAAAAAGCCTATTAGTAACTGAATGAGTTTACAGTTCTGAATAGCTGTATGTATGGTCTACGGTAAACAACCTGAACAGCTGTTCTAAATGAGTTCTTTATATTCAGCTTCTAGAAACTTGTAATTACATTTGAAGCAAGACATGTGATACCAGCAGATATAAAACCATTCAGCCCCACGTGAATTCAGTGAAGGCCATCCAGCGAAATCCATGGAACACACCAGAAAATCACTGTAATTAATCATCTCTTAACGCTGAGCTGAAGAAAGCTTTCCTTAAAAACAAATAGATTTAACTTTTTTCATTAGTCTGGGCCTTTGAAATAAATTGTGATAGGGTTGCATTTTCAGCAGCAATTGATCTTTGCAGTCCTACATTTTCTATCTTGCTTGGTCATGTTAGGAAATTATACACATAAATACCGTCAGAGCCTTTCAGTTTGAAAAGTGGAGGCCTGAAGAGAAAGTTTAAAAAAAAAAAAGCATACTAGGATTTTCAACAGCTCTGAAATCAAACGTGGCCCTACTCTAAGAATTTCTCCCCATCTTGAGCTGTGGAAGCAAGAGACAGAGATGCCCAAGGAAATGGTTAGAATTTGAATCTGAACAATCTGTGAATAGACAGATCATGTTTTCAATGTACACCCCTTAACAAAAATATGGCAAATTTGAAAAAAAAATACCATTTCTAGATAGACTGGTAAAATTATTAGTAAACTGTTAGATTTTGGTCAACCTGCAAAACTTTATCCATTTTTTATTCTTCCCATCATGTTAATTATTTCAGAAAATATTTATTGGGCTTCAGTTGGTTCTATGGGTTATGGTGTAAGCATTAGGGCCCTTAAGTATTTATTTGTATTTAGAACTGTACATTCGTCTTCTAACCCTTTAGATTAGCATCAGGTCCAACCTAATTTCTCTTGGTCAATTACAATCGAAATCGATCCTCTCCTAATAAACCTGGGATACCGGCATGAGTTTGGGAGGCACACAGAGGGAAGCAAGCACGTGGGCGCAGAGGGGGCACATGGGTGGCATTGCCCTTGCAAACCCCAGTGTGTGCTGCCCACCTGGACCATGGCCACACACTAGACTATTCACTGTTCTTCAGTCATGTACCTCATTTGCTTGTTTCCG
The DNA here is from genome assembly GCF_022355385.1 of Mustela nigripes. NCBI lineage: Eukaryota > Metazoa > Chordata > Mammalia > Carnivora > Mustelidae > Mustela > Mustela nigripes. Next base: position 78,410,720 of record NC_081562.1, read on the forward strand.
ACATTTGCATATGCCCTCTCTCTTTTCTTCAATTACAGCCTTTGAGCTTCCAACCATTCTTCTAAGACCAGCTCAAATCACTTTGCTTCCTTAGAGCTTCCTTTTTTCTTTTCTTTTTTAAAAAATTAACATATAATGTATTATTTGCCGCAGGATATAGGTCTGTGACTCCTCAGTCTTAACACAATTCACAGAACTCACCATAGCCCGTAACCCTCCCCAACGTCCATCACCAGCCAACCATCCCTCCCACTCCCTTCCACTCCAGCGCCTCTCAGTTTGTTTCCTGAGACCAAGAGTATCTTAAGGTTTGTCTCTCTCTCTGGTTTCCTCTTGTTTTATTTTTCTCTCCTTTTCCCTATGGCCCTTAAAGCTTCTTTAATTTACCTGCTTCATTCTCCTTCAGAGGCAATCGCTTCTAAATTTTTTTTTTTTTTTTTTTTTTTTTTTTTTTTTTTTTTTTT